>NW_019720574.1:1220401-1429948 GCF_002891405.2 Cryptotermes secundus
TATTTATTTATCTATTTATTTATCTGTTTATGTATGTATATGTTTATTTATTTATATATTTATGGTTTATTTCACAATGTTTCAGTAGTTCAGCTTACAGGGCGTCGAACCGTAGGCTGAACAATGAACTGGAAAGGCTGCGAAATGAAGCGATTTTGGCCTCATTTTAGGCACCACCTCAAAGTTTACCTGGAGGGAAACAAAAACCATAAAAGATTCTTTGAAGACAAGCGGTCCCCGGGCCGAGGATTGAATCCGGGACTCTCCAGATACCAAGTGTGCTACTCGACCATGACGTCCGGAATATAAAATTAAAGAGAAAGCAGAGAGAGAAGATAAGCTGCTGTTTGCATGGAGATTTCTATTTTCTGGGATATAAAGCCGTGTAGACCCTTGAAAGTCAACCGAAATTTCGGAGGTACATGTCGCCTCCATCTTCAGGGCCGAGTAATAAACCAAGCAAGAAAGCAGTGTGAAAGCAAGTGGCATCCAAAATGTTCATGATGGTTTCTTGCTTGACTTATTCTTCGAGTCTGAAGGTGGGGCCGACGTGTTCCTCCGAAAAGTCGGTTGACGTTTAACGGACATGACGTTATGTCCCTGAAGATGGAATTCTTCCCAATCACCGCTATGAGAATTTCGAATCCTATACACTTTTTACTTGAATATTTTAAGATTTACTAACTACAGAATTTAACCACTGTCGCATGAGGCATGGTGTCAAGGGCGTCTACTCTGAAGACAGAGGCAGCAGATTCTTCCGAAACTTTGGTAATCATTTACTACAAAGCTACACGGTGTGAAAACCCAGAAGATCACAGCATCATTTCCTTCTCAGACTTACTTCGTGTAGTGTTTCAACAATAGGTTTCGTGTCTAGAAACATTTCACTGCCAGAAAATTCGGAAAATACTACTCAGCCTCGAACAGTATTACGAATAACGAATTGGAAAGGATTTGGAAGGAAAGTGTCCCAGCCCAGTCGAAGGACTGTCCCGACATTTGCCTGGAGGGGACTCAGGAAAGCCATGAAAAGCCTCAGTGAGGAGAATCGGTGTCCCGTTCGGGATTCGAACCAAGAATCTTCCGAATAACAAATCTACACTGTTGCCGCTATACTAACCTGCTAGTTCCTTAATGNTCTAACATGACAGCCGAATTTCTTTTCGAACAATGTTACAAGCAGGCGGACCGACAGGTAGGGGGGGGGGGCTGACAGGAGAACTAAAGCCGTAAGATCGGCCTCATCTTTGCAAATCTAAATTGCACTTAACAGCAACTGCGTCATCCACTACCTTCGTTTAAAACAGAAAACCTTTTTCCTCGACAAACGTGACCTCCCCCTCGCCTTCCTGTCTTCCATTCTTTGTGAATGTTCTTGATAAATCTTTTAAGATGATAACATCGCGATAAAAATGCAAATCAAGGAATAAGACGTCAGCTTTCACAATATGCTTACAGCGCATCATCGTGCCCAAGAAAAAAGCGAATCGGTTTCGTATCTGCAGACGAATATGGTTTATATGTACACCCATTGCTAGGCAACGTATTGGTATAGTAGTTCCCGCGAAGACAGATTTTTGGTAAACAGTCCATTGCTATGTTACGCAACAATAGATGAGGCTGTTTTTTCTATGTGGTCTGCGCCAAGAAACAGTAGAATAACTGGGTTACGCAACCCGTTTCTAAGCAACGGCTCGGTAAACACACTTCTGTGTAAGCGGTGACGTCATCAACACTATAGTGTTTTCCGTGGGGTCTGTGCAGAGTGCTTATAAGAGAAGTGAATGCAGTGACAGAAGTACACCGTGTGGAGGCGGGGTCCAATACCTCCACCGTAACTCTGCGAATCGTAGGAAGCGAAGAGAAGGGAAGTCTCGAATCTGAGACAGTAAAATATGGTCACGAGTCCCACGGGACTCGGACCGAGAATGACTGCTCTGGTGAGGACCAGCAACGATTGTAAACGACAGACCCGTCGTCTCGTCAGAGAGAGCGCCCAATATCAACAAACACGCAACTGTCTGACAGTAATAAAACTCTGGCCGTAAGCCCCAGATGGGTGCTTTATTCCAAGACAGACTGGCCGACTGACCATCGGTCGTAACAGAAGACTCAACTCGACAGGGGTAGTTCAAGGGGCAGTTACGAGTCAGTCGTAAGCTGGAGGAGTGAGTCCAGAAGAATTTTTAGTTCCGAGGTTCCAGATTGAAGACGAAATAGCAAGAAGACTTCACAGCGATTTGACGTGCCAGTTTCTGGGTTGAGACCCGTTGCCAGGAGACGACCAGTGAAGACCGGGAATCCTAGTGCGTGTGCAGCGGTGAACTGGAAGGTGTGTAAATCAGCGGTAGCGCTTGTCTAAGTGTGATTAAGAAAGAGTGTAACCAAGGTTCTAATAAATCCAAACATCCCAAGTAACTGGCCTGCAACTGGAAAGTAACACAAAACGATGTAGGCACATCACAATACAGTAATCCCGGACCATCTGCCAACTACACGATTCTGTATGTATATACATAACTATGTTCATGCCTCTTAAACACAAAGGGATAAGAATCCATAAAAATAATTACCTTCACATTAAAGTGTCCTATATAGGAAAGTAAACAATACCATGTTTAAGTGGTGCGTATGCAGGCGTAAGCCACGGGTACCTGTTCCCTATACACTACGCATTTTTGTATAAACGTAAGGCCGTTTATGTTCACTATGTTCACTAACTCTGCTGCTCTTTGCCGATTATTAATTAGAATATTGCTTTTTTTTTCTGTGGTGCTACAGCCCCAATTTGGGCCTAGGCCTACCTCCATGAAACTCTCCGTTTCACTTCGGTTTACTAGATCTTACACATTCGGTAGGACTCCTTGGGCGAGTGATCAGCTCGTCGCAAGGCCTCTACCTGTACACAAACACAGAAAAGCGCATACAAACATCCATGCCCTGAGTGGGATTCGAACCCACGATCCCGGCTTCCGAGCGAGCGAAGACAGTGCATGCCTTAGACCGCTCGGCTACCGTGACCGGCTTTCGTTAGAATATACTCGTGATTAAAAAATGTGACAGCGAGAGAAAGGGTACAACCTAGAAATAAGTTCTGCTATACTTGGGGTCATGTCGATAGGCCTGACCCCTGGCCCACGACCTTCAGATGCTGAATATGTCAGTGTTGTGTTGCAGTGCGAGGCCATACAGGGGTCACCACGCTTCACTGTGCAGCTCTGACACCCACAGTCCGCCAAACGGAAGCGACTCGACCCTGTGTGTCTCGTGTAATTACAGACACAAAGCAACAAGCAATGTCTGTACAGTGTTTGTGCCGGTCGAGATCACAGCTTCCGAATTTGTTCACCATACAACTTGGTTCTGTATTAAATACTGCGCATTAGAGATTACACGTAACATACAAAGTTTAGTCGAAATCCCTGAAAGGAAGAGAACACTTAGCAGACATAGGAGTAGATGGGAGGACAGTATTAAAATGCATCCAGGTATGGGATATGGGGGTGTCAGCTGAGCCATGCACAAACCAGTACCACACAAAAACGGCACAAGAAGCGACATCACAACGACACATAGGCAGTGTACATATAGCATTGTCTCGAAAATTGACAGGGGAAGGGGGTTGGTACCTCGTCTGGACCAGTGGACCGAGGAAATTGTGCAAACCGTCCATTAAAGGGCCGAAGAATGCATCAAGATTCCCATGGGTAGCTCAAGATGGAGACAACATATGCCTTCGAAACGTCGACATCGTCCACATCCATACGGGATAACCCAAGAACATAATTAACACCAAACATCAGCCATCGTGAAAGCATAAAATCAGTAACCTGTCAAGTTGACGGGTCTGGACAGCCTGACGTACACAGCCCCGCTAGCTACCCGCTAGACACAGAACCGAGCGGTGATGAAGTTTAATAAACTGCAGTTGTACAACTGAAGCGTTATAAATTTCCGAGTCCCGGTATCGACTTAATTCCAGCTGAACTCCTTCAAGCAGACAGCGGGGCACTCTCCTCATAGGTACAAAAACTTGTTAATTCTGTTAGGTGAGAGAAACAGCTACCAAGGCACCAGAATGAATCAGTTTTTGTATTTACTTTATTTACGAAACGGGAAACAAAACTGGCTGCAGAAATTTACTATTAACAGGCTTACATTTTGTTCCCGAATTCGCAGCGACAATTTTAAAAAATGAGCCCAATTGTTCGACATGTCTGTCTGTCTGTCAGCATGTAACAAGCAGAGAATCTTTGAGCGGGTGGTCATGAAATTTCATATTGGGGAGGTTTACTAAAATGTGTTGACATTTTCCAGTTTTGACTGAAATTATACAACAACAATTTAAAGAAAATTTACATGTACTTCTTTTGGCTTATTTTGGACTTCACCCATCGTCCGGTATATAAAAAAGACAAAAAACCACAACGTTTCGGAGACTGGATCTGTCTCCGTCTTCAGGTGTATAGGGAAGGTTTAACCTACTCAGTTGGGCCCCTTAGAAAGAGCTAGTCTCAATCACTCAATCCAGTGATTGAGACTAGCTCTTTCTAAGGGGCCCAACTGAGTAGGTTAAACCTTCCCTATACACCTGAAGACGGAGACAGATCCAGTCTCCGAAACGTTGTGGTTTTTTGTCTTTTTTATATACCGGACGATGGGTGAAGTCCAAAATAAGCCAAAAGAAGTACATGTAGATTTTGTTTAAATTGTTGTTGTATAATTTCAGTCAAAACTGGAAAATGTCAACACATTTTAGTAAACCTCCCCAANCGTTTCCTAGTTTTCAGAGCCTCATACAGAATTGCATACAGCATTCTTTTGGTAAGATTATTTTTATCATCCGTGAATAAATGTATTGATTAATGACGAAATTAGTTTAAGAATATTGTGCCATGTATACCCGCTGCCAGGCAGCGACAGCGAAACAAACGAGACAAAGGCATTTACTAGGCAACAGCTTCGTAAATACCCAACAGTACTGGCACAGTTATTAGGCAGCGGCCCGCGCGCAACAATGGAAGTATGGTTGGAAGCGGAATTGTCTATGTCGTCCGCTCCGAGGCTACTATCACTTGACCGACAGAGTTCATTTCAGTTCAGTTACTGCAGTTGTGTACAGTGGAGTGAAGTAAGTTGGTTGGTGAGCAGTCAGTCAGAAGACTGTTGGAGTTCAGTCCTTGTGAGCCGTTGCTGTTGGAAGATTTTAGCTGAGGCGCAGGGATAGTTCGGGAACGCAGACGAAGGGTAACGCCCGCCTTTGGGAGCCGTTACCGAGCAACGACTGCAGAAGAGAAAGAAGATTGAGAAGAATTAGTACGTGTTGCAGAGAACTGCCGAGTGTATGAATCAGGGATAACGCTGTAGTTACTTCTTAGTACGATCTGTAAGTAGTGAATAAATCCGATTACCAATCCAAACCGTGTCAATAGTCATAAGCACGTGACGGTATACCCCTGAAATAATTGCCATTAACCGGTTCAAAATTGTTGTGATCCCACCTACTTTCGAGACCTCTGGCGTTATGATATACAAAACAATTTTTCAGTTGTTTTGCGCAGGTGTAAAATGGGATTCATCATGGGAAGCGCGGAAATTGCAAGTGTGGTTAGAGAATCCATTCTTCATGTAGGAGGGTTTAAAAGGGATAAAATGGGCAGTTATATGATGTAACGAGGAAATTCATACACAAACCACCTAGTACTGTTACTATAATACAGGCTGTTATAATGGCCTGGACATGTAGTTACAATGACAGAAACAACAGATCTCGCAAAATTTTCGTAAGGAATCCCCTTGGAAAATTTACATTCTTAAAGACTGACGAGGAAGTGGCAGAACAATACTGTGACTTGTCTACGAGAGATGCCTATATACAGGGTTAGCCTAAAAGAAATAGTTTAAATTACTCTTGTTCGTGAAACTTACACGCGCAACCCAAAAAGTCGACAACACGTGCAAGTTTAGAACTTCAAGTTCCACAGAAGGCTGTGTGGGAAACGTTTACGAATGTTCCCTTACCGGTTGCAATTATTGCGAACCTCACAGAAAACGACAAAACCCCCCGTCACTCATTCTGTACGGACATACAGCAACGGAAGGAAGTAATGATTTCTTTAACCGGCAGTTTTCGGTGACGAATCAACGTTCCACATTAGCGGTACGGTGAACAAACACAACGTTCGTATATGGGGAACCGAAAACCCGAGAGCTGTAGCAGAGCGTGTGAGGAATTCCCCTAAAGTGAACGTTTTTTGTGCTGTATCCCGTAAAAAGGTATACCCATGTAAACTTCAGGGCGTACTTTTCAAACCATGTAAGTATCTCGGCCATGCTATTAAAACTCTTCTTTCTGTAAAACTTTGAAAGTGTCTATTTACGTATTTTAGGCTAACCCTGTATTGTGAGGCTGGGAGATGGATGAAGGTGGCTCAAATCGTGTTCAGTGGCAGGATTTTTTATTAGCGCTCTTTATTTTCATGTGAAGAAACCTCTCGTTGTAAGGGACCACATGGGGAGTGAAGGTGTATTCATGAAAGCACCCCACAGGATACATAGCCACTAAAACATGCAATAAACACAAAAACACACAATGTGATTATATGAAGGATTTTGTATCTGGGTTCTTTTTTATTTTAAATAGATTTCTAACTACAAAATCTGGCCGTGCCAAAGCTCAGGCGGCTAGGGTCAGGTCATGTGGGATTTGCCGTGGACAAAGTGACACGTTTTCTCAGAGTACTTCGGTTTCCCGTACCAATTCTCATTCTACCGACTGCTCCACATTCATCATCTATCATCCGGAGCTGGTATAATAGGCCAGTAGTGGCCGACGTACCAAGTGGACTCAGCCTGACCCCAAAACGAGAAACTAAAATAACTACAAAACATTATCAATGTCAAAATATTCATAATCGTACACAGCCATATTTAATCCGTTATAACGAGGTATCACTGTTAACGACGCTCAAAATACACAGTGCCGAATGATTCCATAATAGTGAATAATGAACTGGAAAGGATTTGGAAGGAAGCGGTAATTACCTAATCTGTCTGGAGGGACTGAGAAGAACCACGACAAGCCGGAATAAGGACAGTGGGTATCCCGGCCGAGATTTGAACCGGTGACCTCAGAATACCGGGCAACTTTCTCGATATAACGTGACGATCCTTCGGGTTTCGCTACTACAGCGTCAGTTTATGCTGCCTCTAAAGTTCAGAGAATAACGGACAAACAGAGTTTGGGACAGGTTCTCCTCCCCTCAAATTCAGATTCCTTGGCCACGCGTTTCTTCAGTAGTAACACTCCGTGGCCTGCAGTCCGCAAGCGAACTATACCGACAGAGCGACCGCCGCTTGTCAGCGAAGCTAGTGCTAACTTTAGCGGATAGAGGGTGTTGCGTGGTCAGCGCAACGGATCCCCACGGCCGTTAACTGAGATTTTATAGACTGGAGCTCCTCAATTATCCCCACGAGGCTGAGTGAACCCCGTTTCAGAACTACTTCTCAGAAAAACCGGTAGCGCCGGAAATCGAAACCGAGACCTCTGGATCTGTAGCCAGGAACTCTGACCACTAGACCACAGAGGCGGTCTCTTCTTCAGTAGTAAAGATGTCTGAATTGAGTTCCGCCACTGAAAGAGAGTAGCGGATACATAATTAATCCCATCTCTGCTGTCTCTACGAAAACAGCTGTTGTCACGCTCAGCTGGACTGTCACACAGTTCTGCTGGTGCAAAACTGGGACATTTGGCTGCGTGACCTACAGGACAGAGAGAACCATTAGATCCATGCCTCTCTAAAGTCTGTGTATGCCGGAACCCTGTAAACTTCGACTGTAATATAAGCAATGGTGTATTTTATCATGTTCGACGTATACCACAATCATATACACATATTTGGTCTGCGCATTTTCACGGATATGCCATTATGATCCATGGGAATATTTAATGTTGCGCTATATGACCAATATCCCACTCAGGGCATGGATGTTTGTATGCGTTTTTCTGTGTTTGTGTACAGGTAGAGGCCTTGCGACGAGCTGATCACCCGCCCAAGGAGTCCTACCGTCTGTGTGAGATCTAGAAAAACCGAAGTGAACGGAGAATTTCATGGAGGTAGGCCTAGGCCCACTGGAGCTGTAGTGCCAAGGAAAAAAAAATTGACCTATATATGCCGTTGTTCTGTTTACTAAGAAGATCAAAAGGAATAAATTGGAAATATATTAAATTAAATTAAATCGCCCCATATTGGGGAGGGGGGGTTAGAATACCTCCACCGTAGCCCTGTGAATCGTAAGAGAAGACGAAAAGCGAACCCGATGCCTGGGGCTATAACTTGGCCACCCTGTCACTGAGGGACATAGCTCTCTAGCTTGAGGGTTTGACGCAAGGATGACAACCTTGTTCTGTAAAAAAATTACTTTTGTGAAATTCAACGAGGTGACAACCGGATGCATTCTGGCAGATCTTCTAAGGAAGGTTATGGCTCAAAAAGGGCTGTTCTGCCAAAGATGATGATTCACTTCCTTCAGCCCAATAAATTACAAGTGTTGACCTATATTAAGAGAAAGTCTCTGATGACGCCACAAAACCTGACCCGCTCCAATATATCTCCTTGCTTACTTAAACCGTTCCTCTTATGCCTTGCCATGTCGAGGCTGTTTTTGCATTTTGATCATTTTACAGTCGGTAGGACTCGTGATCAGCTCGTGGTAAGCCCTATACCTAAACACAGGACAACACAAACACAGAATAGACACATACACATACCAAACATCCATGCCTTGTGTGGGTTTCGAACCCACGATCCCGGCTTCTGAGTGAGCGAAGACAGTACATGCCCTAGACCGCTGGGCTACCGTGACCGGCCAATATATTTTCAGTCTCCCTTAATGTAAGCAAATCATGTGATCCCCGGAAGAATTTTTTGTGTAGCAATGTTACAATGTGTAGTAAATGAGTGTTACACTTGAATGTCAGCCAACATTTAAATACCTTATTGTGTGTATGTAACGTGTGGAAATCGAGAGAGAGAGTCATAATTAATTGTGATTACGAGTTGCATGTATAAGGTGTCAATAAATCCAATCGTCGAATTCAAAACCCGTCTATAAGTTACGCACACCCTCTAAGTCGTGACAATATGTTTAAATATACTTTCTATTTTTATCACAATACAGTATTACTAGTAGGAAAGCCCGATATCAGTTTTCTCGCGTGTTCTTCCTTTCATATCTTCATCTCGTTCCCTTATTCTTCCGTTAAAACAGTAAATAATGTTATATCTATGTCCTTCACACAGAACAGTATCGAATCGAGTATCACTCGCTCATGGAGCTAAGCCCTTCTTGGGGAGCCGCCAATTGTGCAGCTACTCAAGAACTTTCCTACATTTTATGGAACACGAAGGTTCATTACCGTGTTCATAAGAGCCCTCCAATGGTCCCTATCCTGAGTCAGACCAATCCAATCCCTACCAACCCATCCTATCTCTCTAAGATCCATTTTAATACTGTTCATCCACCTGCGTCCTGGTCTTCCTAGTGGTCTATTTCCTTCTGGCTTTCCCAGTATTATCCTATATGCATTCATCTTTATCCCCATTCGGGCTACATGCCCTGCTCATCTCATACTCCTTGACTTGATCATTGTAATCATACTTGGAGTGGAGGACCATATCTTGTCGGCTGTCCGCGACTGCTTATTCAATATATTCGCAGCTACCCTCCATACCAACTGGTAAAAAAGGTAAAGCTATCCCTATAACAGGCCGTGGGGACCCATAGGTTTGTATTTTCTATATAATCGGCTCAAAGATGGCGGTGAGGTTGTCAGCTTTATCCGCCGGCCACCCTTACACCCAGGAAGAATCCTGGAACTCATTACTGTTAGAGGTTAAGTCGAACCCAGAGCCATAGAGCGGCTGGAAGGATTAGGTCAATTGAAAAAAAAACAACAACGCTCTAATCTGGAATCGAACCCGCGACATTTCACCTTGTAGTACAATACCTCAACCAACTACGCTACCGCGTTCCCCGGCCTTCTACTGAATTTTGGCGTAGACCCCAAATCCCTGTACAAAATTCATCAAAATAATTTAATGAACAGTAAGAACAATTTAGTGTTTGTTTCTTACAGTTCACTGCACTAACTTACTTACGTCAGTTAAGTTCCTCTTATTGTTAACACTGTGTATGAAATTTGACAAAGATGTATGCAGAAGAGTGTTATCTTCTAGAATGAGGCGCCATATGCCGGTACGAGTTTACAGACGTTTCGGAGGAACATATGGCCTCCATCTTCACGGCCGAAAAGTAAACCGAGGAAGCGAGCGAGCGGCTGCAATAGTACTAATAATAAAGGCCAGAAAAAATTCAGAACGACTGTCATGTTCCAACAGAGAGAAGTAGAATTCCTGTGACATGAATATTAATAAGCTGATAAACCGTAGTTCTGACTCAGGAGAAAGTTCCTTCACTTTTTTTTTTCAAGCGAGCTTCAAGTGAAATATAGGAAAGTCTGTGAATTCATCTTCAAAGCAACATTTTTATTCCTAGAGGAAGTTCGCAGTGAAGAGGACCGTGATCTGATACGACCTCGAATACTTCCATACTCGAAATAAATGGTCCGAAATGATTACAATCGTTAGTACCATTCGTAGAAAACTCCTTGCTAAAATACCGCTGCTAGAAAATAAGTTGCTCCAGCGCACACATGAAACTGACTGCATGGCATGTTTTATTAAACTTGATCAAAGGGTCTGTTTCACCGCCCACTGGACTAGTACACTCTACTCTACTTGCTTACAGAAATTACGTATGTTTTCTAGTTTCACTATTCTTAGCCTTTTGTACTCGCTTTCTTTATCATCTAGAAGCCGGGATAGCTCGGTCGGTATAGCGACTGAGGTACGGGCTGAATGACTGAGGGGTCGGAGGTTGAGTCCCGATAAAGAAAAAGTAAAGCTATCCCTGTACTAGGCCGTGAAGGCCCATAGGGTTAGGGTCCCTCATTATCTAGACAATCGGCTCAAAGATTGCGGTAAGGTTATCAGCCTCACGCTCCGGCCGCGCTTTACTCCACAGGAAAATTATTTAATTATCGAGTCCCGGTGGGGTCAAGAATTTTCTTTTCTCTCAATCGTCCAGACCGGCTCTGGGGTTTACCCAACCTCATATCTAATGGGTTTCGGGGGCTCCTTCCCCGGGGGTAAAGCGGCCGGGGCGTGAAGCTGACCACTCACCTCCACCAAGTTCCGAGGTCAAGAAAATATGGATCTATACATCCACTATTTCATACGCCTTCATGGGGCAGTCCTTAATTCGTTGAGCAGAGGGACAGCTTTACCTTTACCTTCCTTATCATCTTTCATATTGTTCTCTTTTCCACTGTTGTTCCACTCTTCTGCTGTGTTCTCCACGTTCTGTTCTTTCACTTCGTCTTCCCCGTGTTCTGTTTCTTTTCATCTTCCTCGCTGTTCGTTTCCCGTCTTCCTTGTGTTATTACTTCGTATGAACGCTGTAGGGTCGCGAAGGGTTAATGCAGCAGCATATTATTCGAAAGGCTCTCCGATTGATCTCAACTAATATCAAAATAAAAAGTAATTATAATTTTTCCGTTACATTGTAAACCAATCAGGTGAAGGCTACACTCAGCTAATTCCCGAAAAGTCGTGAATATTAAACATACCTAACGCAATTGAAAATACCCAACATAATACACAAACTTTCAATTTTGTCGTGGACAAATT
Organism: Cryptotermes secundus; assembly: GCF_002891405.2. NCBI lineage: Eukaryota > Metazoa > Arthropoda > Insecta > Blattodea > Kalotermitidae > Cryptotermes > Cryptotermes secundus. The sequence goes on from NW_019720574.1 coordinate 1,232,155, forward strand.
GCATGCAGTTTGTTGCAAAAATAATATTAATAACCTTGCAGAGTAATTTGTCATCTCGTTGTGTCTGCGTGACGTAATTTTACGAGTTCTTGGGCAAATAACATTATGGACTTTGCGTTTAATGTGCAGCAGTAGAAACCATTTCATGTTTATAAAAGCAAAACTGTCCCTGTGCTTAATTAGTTAAGCACCACGCCATGAAGACGTATGGAGAGTAGAGGTATAGCTCCACCATTCTTAACCGAGGGAAATAATCCCCGGTGCCCATTGGACAGGAAGCTGCGTGGGCCACAGATCCGCTCTGGACGGTATGGAGAAGAGAAAATATCTTGCCACTGTTATGATTCGACCCCAATTCCTCGGCCGTCTACTTCACAGCTCGTCTCTATAGTGACTGAGCTATGCCGGCTCCCAGTTTCATGTTCCTAACAATGACAATCCCTGCATTTCATTACAATCGGGGGTGACACTAGTCTCAATACAAGCCTTGCGCTCTTGGACAGGAAGCTCATAGCGCTTGTTTCTGCCACTGTTTTTATTATTATAAACAAATATGCAACTTGCGAACAACAAATATGACTTCCTCGTTTAAATGTAACGTCCAAACGCACAACATAATCCGGAAGTGCAGTGACAGACTTCCTGTTGTGTGCTGTAAACAAGGCACACAAAATGCATACAAAAGTACGCAGCCTGCACAACAATATTCTGTGTTTTAAAAAAGTAGACACTATCGTATCAACATTTGTTTTTATTGACGCTACATGTTTCGACATTTATACTGGGTCATCAGCAGGAGTACAATGATACCAGATAAGGATCCTTATTGTGCACACAGTTTTCAAAAGATTCATCGCAAAATATGTACTTCATTTCAATTTTAGCACAATTTTAATTTTTATGTTTTAATCTTCAGCCTCTAATTTTTAAATTGTATTACCTCAGTATTTAAAAAAATAATTGAAAGACTCAATTTACGCATTTAAAAACATTCAAGTGCACAATAAGTGTCCTGATTAAGGAGTCAGGTGCAATTCAACAACTGAGAATCATTGTACGCCTGATGATAACCCAGGACAAGGGTCGAAACATGTTGCGTCAATAAAAAAAGTATGTTAATACGATAGTGTCTACTTCGTTTTAAATACAGAACGTTGTTGTGTAGATTGCATACTTTTGTATACATTTTGTGTACCAAGCAAAACCAATATTTCCATAATCCAAAGATGTCAGTCAAAGATACTACGTATGATTACTAACGCCCCACTGTCTGTTTCCAGTATAACGCTCCATGAAGACCTGAAAGTGCCGCTAGTAAACGAAGTCATAAAAGGGAAAAGCACAAGATACCTCAACAAAACAGAAGGACAGAATGAAATGTGATTCTGATTGCTAATTTTATGTAAAAAAAAATTGTGTACCTTGTTTAATGACAGACTTATTTAACCTCTCTTAAGAACGGACAGCCTTATACTCTGCTTGTGCGAAAAATGATTGGGGGGGGGGGGTGTTTANTTACAGAGAGATCGACGCGAAAGGTAAGCCAGTCGCCCAGAACCTAAATGCCCCCGAAAGGGTTTATGTGCTTCATTAAGCGCCATGCCATGAAGACGTATGGAGTTTGGAGGCACAACGCCAAGTGTTCTCAATCACGGTACTAGATGGAGATGAGTGGTCAGCTTCAACCCCCTGCCGCTTTATCACCGAGGAAACAGCTCCCGGAATCCACTGCATTGGAGGATAGGTGGGCCTCAGGACCGGTCTGGAAACTCATGCCTCTCCCAGGAATCGAACCCAGAATCTGCGGTCGTCCAACCCGTGGCCTAGTCGCTGTACCGACTGAGCTATCCCGGTTCCCCTGTTTATGGGTGCACAACAGAAATGACAAACTTTAATAACAATTTCTTAATTGCCGGATAATGTTCACAAAACACGTGGTTATGTCCACTTTCCGAAACGTTAGATGCTAAATTGTAAATGTTTACACTGCAGTCGGCAGTCACGCTGAGAGCTTAGAGTCTAAATAAGGAAATATTTATATAGAGAATTACTTAGTATTCCTTAGTCACTCTATGCAAGTGTGTGTGTGTGTGTGAGACAAGAGTGTTTCGAAAAAAAAATATCTTTTCGTGAGAATGCATAACACCCTGTAACAGGCAGTGGAGGCCCATAGGGTTGTGAGATGTTGAGATTCCCACATTTTCTAGAGAATATGATCATAGATGAAGGTGAATTTGCCAGCCTCACGCGTCGGCCTCCCTTTATCCTCCCCCCAGAAAGATTCCTGGTACTGATTTCTGTTAGAGGCTGAGTCGACCCCAGGGCCATAGAACGGTTGGAAGAGAAACTAAAAAATCCAATTGCCTCAATGGGAATCGAACCCGTAACTTTCCGGCTTGTAGCATAGTGCCTCAATCAACTACGCTACCGCGTGCCCCCACATATAGTATAACGCTGTTCGTAATCGATTATTTCAATTCGAATTGCTTCGTACGTCTTAGAATCAGTACCAGGAGGAGGAAAATGGTTAGTTTCAAGCTCCGACCAATTTATACCCGTATAAAGAGAACCCAGTACTCTTTAGACAGGAAAACGGACGTGTCTGAGAATGGTCTCGATTGATGAAGAGAAACACTCCAGCTCCTATCGGCAATCGAACATGGGTTTCCAGCCCGTAATTGTGCCGCATAGGAACCCGAACGTTAAACACTGCTAATGCAAAAGACTGCCATTGGACAAGATCATGAGATGGTTTTATCCACTTCTCAATATCACAACCTACATTCCTAAAATTCATTTTAACATTTAGATTCATAAACGTTTCTTTAAAATACTACAGAAAATAATTTTGTGTTACAAAGAAAAAGAAATCAAATGTTCAAAAGTGCAGAGGCCAGAACATGTACAAGACTTGAATTGAAGGGTATACTGATTTTATGGCAGGACAACTTGCAGAAATTGAAAATAATCCTTGAACACAAATTTTCTAGTAGTTTGGCATATCAAAATGCGTCAGATATTTTCTTAACCAAGATTTCAAAATTCTGCCATCAGAACACAGATTTCAATAGCTAAAATTTCCGTCTACACTCTCGCATCTTCTTCCATTACTTTTATGTTACGAATAAGTTCTTCTTCTGTCGCAGTTGCTGGTAAAAAGGAATGGAATTAATTGCAGGAAGATATGGGAGAGGCAAAGGTCTTTTAAATTTCGTCTATCAGCTTCTAATTTCCTTTCCTTCATATTTTATTCCATTACAACTTTCACTGTCTTCTGCTGTTCCTATTTAATTTCTTCTTGTTCTATTTCTTTCTCTTATTCATGTATTGCTTCCCTCTTATCGTTCCTCCCAGGTTGTTCGCGTATCCCTTCTTCCTTTTCTTACATTTCTTGGTTACAATCTTGCGCATTTATTCCGTATTTCTTTCTCATATAACGAATCAACGAATTCCTTGCTCGCTTGTTCGTCGTGCCGGGTTTTCAGGCTGAGAGGACAGTTATACTTAGTCTTCCTTGGTCAATCGATAGCTTTACTGGATGGTCCTTGCTCAGCTGATAACGTTACTGGGGTTTCCATGATGTGCTGATAACTCTACTAGCTCTTCCTTGTTCAGATGATAGTTCTAACAGTTCTTCCTCGCTCAGTTGATAGTTTCACTGGAGTTTCCATGATCTGCTGATAATTCTACTAGCTCTTCCTTGTTCAGATGATAGTTCTAACAGTTCTTCCTCGCTCAGTTGATAGTTTCACTGGAGTTTCCATGATCTGCTGATAATTCTACTAGCTCTTCCTTGTTCAGATGATAGTTCTAACAGTTCTTCCTCGCTCAGTTGATAGTTTCACTGGAGTTTCCATGATCTGCTGATAATTCTACTAGCTCTTCCTTGTTCAGATGATAGTTCTAACAGTTCTTCCTCGCTCAGTTGATAGTTTCACTGGAGTTTCCATGATCTGCTGATAATTCTACTAGCTCTTCCTTGTTCAGATGATAGTTCTAACAGTTCTTCCTTGCTCGGTTGGTGGTCGTATTTGAATTTCCTTGTTTAGGTGATGGTTTTTTTTATCTTCCTTGCTCAGCTGATGGCTTTACTGGCTTTTTGTTGATTAGTTGACAGTTACACAGAGCCTTGTTTTCTCAGCTGATAATTGTAGTGGGTCTTCCTTGCTTAATTAACAATTTAATTTGGGCCCTTCTTTCTCCGTTGATAGTTGTGCTGCGTATGACTTGCTTAGTTGATAAATGTTCTGGGTATTCGGTGTCTCCCTTGCTCAGTTCATATTTGTTCAACTTGTCAATGATTTTACACGTCCCAGAACCGTACGGTATTTGTCAGTATTCGTAATCTCCGTCACTGGGCCGGCGACAATACCCTACTTCCGCAACATGAATAGGGTTATTGCACGCTTATGCGGAAACTTATACTTCCGATGGGAGTTGGCCTTCTAGCTCATAACAGTAGTCATATAACCACAATGTCCCAACAGCAAGTTTATGGATAATTCAAATACAGTACGAAAATGTTATATAAAGTAACTGGTATTGCTCTACCGTGATCTACCGTGTTCTAGGTGCATGTGATTTTATTCTTTAACTAGTTACGCAAGAATGGGCATCCAGCGTGGGCAGTTAGACACTGGAATACACGTGCCAGTGGGTAGGTCTACAAGATGGCTGATTCATGAGTCAGTGTCATTGGCACAGATGACTTCAGTGTAACAACAGTACAACTTCGTGCCTATAACGCGTTCAAGACTTCCCGAAGTTCAGAAGATTGTGGTCATGAACCCTTAAGTTGGGTCAGGTACGTTACAATCATGTCCGTGAAATCTGGGAAGTGAAAGGTAAATCTGTAGTCACAGGTTTTCAGCGATATTTGTTCGAAAGACAAGTTTCTCCTGTGTGTTACAAGTATCGACATGGAGACCATTTCACGGACGCTGCAGTTACCTTAACATACGTGGTCTGGGTGTGGTATTCGCAATCTTCTTCCTCTAATAAGAGCATTTTAATTTAAATCTTTGAAGAAATTCTTCAGAAAAGATACTCTATATTTCAACCTTCGCGTATAACATATTTAATTTTGAAGTTAAATTATAGGTCAATAGATAGTATCCAGTTGGATCAATTTTAATATTATTCCTCCGCCTATGTCTATTTTTCTTAAGATGTCTACATTCCGTTTGCTAGCCGAAGTGTTGCTTGAGAATTTAGTGTTTCTATGTGAATATAGACGCCTTCTTTCTACCTTTCTCTCATTTAATCATCCAATTAAAAAAGAACGGTACAAATTATGAAGCTCCTACAGATGTAATTTATCTCTATTATCAGGCCAGGTTTTCCACAATTTGGAATCATTTCTTATTCATTACATGGACGTATAAAACGGAGAAAATTAATGACGTTGGGTTTCCTTTGTATACGAAGAAAAATTGCACTTCGAAACGCATCGAGTAACTACACACAAGCAAGTCAACGGCACATTGTAACCTTTCTATGTATGACACTAAAATGGTCATGAAATTGCCGATATAAAGCTTAAATATTCATCGTATTACTCACAAATTCCCGCCAGTGGGCCCTATAACAAATCCACTGCACACCTCCACATTTTGATCACACCCACATACATCTATACCTAGTTCACCCAAGTGGTTTCTTCCCTTCAAGTTTTCGAGACAAAATTGTGTATATATTTCTATTTCTCTTAGACGTAGGCATGCAGTAAAGGGTAATATCAAAATGATTATTAATACAGGTTCTGGGAACAACTAATTGCCTAATTTCCTTTCATTACAATTTGAATATCTGATCTGGCAAACAGAAAATAAGTTCTGCTATGTATGCATAATGAAGCCAATAAAACAATACAGTCTGAGAGACCGCAGTGTTTGTGTTACCGACGGAAGAGATTTAAGAAGTAGGCCGTTGGGATTGGTTTAGGTGGCATGATATATACACCAAACAATGTCTATGGGTTCAGGCATTCAAGTAATATTAAGGTTATTAACTCGACAATTAGAGAAGCTTCAGTGTTGGTATCACTGATGAAAGAGTTTTATGAAGTATGCCGTTCAGATGGTCTCACGTAACATGACGTACAAACCAAGTTTCATAAATATCGGTTCAGGCCTTCACACGTTCTTAGGGGGATACACGTAACAGAGATACGCAACACGCCATGACAGCAAGGTAACCTCATCAGTTTACTTGTACTCTTCTGATTACTTCAAAATCAGGAAAATGGGTTAGAAATAGGGTGTGAGGTTGAAAAATAGATTCAATTGGTTGAAGATAGGATACAGTGATGTGGTCTTATGAGTACGGTAATGAGCCTTTTGGCTTCCACAACTGGCGAGAAATTTGACTATCTGAGCGACTATTAGCTTCACAAGGATTCTGTTTCAATGCGTTAGTTTGTTAGTTTTTCATATATCCTATAGGGGCAATATGTCCGCCCATCTCATTATCGTCCATATAATGACCATGATAATTACCGGTTCGTTAATTCATTCATCAGTGGCTCTACAGCCCTTAGTCGGGCCCTGGCCTCTTCTTGAGTTTCGTAATCTTTTTTAGAAAGATGGTAGTATTTCTTGGACGGGGGATCAGCCCGTCGCAAGGCCGCTACCTACACACGGGACAACACAAACACAGAATAAACGCACACATAAATATCCATGCCTCGAGTGGGATTCGAACCTACGATCCCAACGTTTGAGTTAGCGAAGAGAGTTCATGCCTTAGACCGCTCGGCCACTTTGATCGGCAATTACCGGTTACGATTACAAATTATTAAGTTATTTACTGTGTAATTATCTCCGTTCTCTTGCTTTATCTCTCTGTAACATCTCCGTCAGCATTTCGTCCTGGAATACCTTTAACCAGCAACTTCGCATATTTTTCCAGAAGGGTGAGAATAGGCAACAATCTTAACGTCAAAGGAAAACGCAAATTCAATATTTGCACAGTAGGAAAATACTAGTACTTAGTCATATATTACATCTGCCTTAGATGAGAGTTCTCTTGTCTCTGTCATTAGACAATGAATCCACAGTGATTCACTCGGAAATAATTGAGGATAGTACGTAGAAGGGGATAGCTCAGAAAGTATCTTCTATCTCAGCAGCTTTCAATAATCACAAAGATCATAGAAACTTTGTGATTCACTCAAATAGTTCAAGTTAGCGGTGCGGGATTTCCAAGACGTTGTCTTCCAACTTAGCAAGTTCCTCCAATAATCACAAAGTTCAATGAAGTTAGATGTCTTGGGTTTGAACTTGGGTTAAAGTAATTAATTATTAAAGAACTTCGGCCGCCTTCCATTGTCTCAAGAATGTGTCATAGCTACTAATGGAATGCCGAGAAGAGCTCGGACCTGAGGCAGCTTGGAGACAAAAGACCGTCGTACACAGTTTCGGAATTGACGCTTTACAAGCTTCCGAGTTCGGTGACCGCACGTAGCCATGCTGACAGGGACAGAAGCTACTCAGAAAGAAAAGCAGGAATATCAGAGAGATTATCTCAGAAACTGAAAAAGGAAAGAGATAAAGCAACAGGGAAAAGAGAAAAAGTAACAGATGAAAAAATATAAGTACAGAAATAACAGAGAAGGGGAGAAGAATAAAGGAAAGAAATAAATAAGTATAAAATAAGGAGTTAAAGAATAAGGAAGAGATAAAGTACGAAGAGAAACAGGCATAAAAGGACGTGATGAATTAAATAAAGAGAGAGAAAAGAAGGAAACAGAGGTAATAACTACAAAAGGAATTAAGAGAGTGACAAGGAAAGGGGCCATAAATAAATAAATAAAGAAGTAAATAATTAAAAAAATTGAGTGAGAATGAAGGAAGAAAGAAAGAAAATAAATATAAAAAAGAACATAGGAAGCAGTTGCGACACATTGATCACAAACAGAGTGAAAGAATCTCAGCTTCCAGCTTTCACAGGTACGCTTAGTTTACGTTAAAACACACACACATACACACACATGGTGCTGTATGCATGTGCACGAGATGTGCAGAACCGAGTACTGATCGCGCTTACGGAATGATACGAATCAGCTTATACTTTCACTTTTAAATCTTCACTTACAATTAACGATATAACAAACAGCAAATGCGATGTACATTCACCAGAACCCTGTCCATTAGGTTTACGACTGGCTTGTTGTTTTGGTTTTCGTAGATCTGTCCACAGACAGGAAATATACATATTTTAAACAATTATTTGGGGAAGGCATGGAAGCGATCGGCTGGACTGCTTTTAACAGAAACTTAAAAAAAAAATTACATAAATTTTCAGAACTGGCTGGTAATATCTGTCCGTCTGTCCTGAGTTTCATCACTATAATAACTCAGCATATGTAATTAACGTTCGCAGGTATAAACAAGGATAGGCAGCATTCATCCACCTTACAAGGTCACTTTCCTACAGATACACTTCTTGTTCTACGCAAAAAATACTCTTATATACTGAATTTACACTGAGCCGAGATTAGTGCAAGATATGTAAACAGCTAAAACTAAATAGTTGTGGATTTTAACTATAGAAACAATATTCTATTTCGAAATTTGGAATTTATTATTATTATTACTGATATTATCATCATTCAAACGTCAGTTTAGAGGCTCCATAATTCTCTATGCTTCTGGCGATATTAAACCTAATTCCGGAGGATGTCAGAATGAATTACAACTTCAAATTCCAGGTCAGTTAATGTCAACTGAATGCTTTACATGGCTGTGCCATTAATTTACATGTCACAGTATTCTCAAGCAGACTTCTGTGAGGAGCTTCAACATGGAGGGCTTGGGACAACAATCCGAAGTACGGATGCGTTTTGATGTAAATTACACCCAAGCATCACTGGCTCATTTCATCCATTGGGAAACTACACTGACATCAGTTTACAACGCTGCCTCATCACTGCCACCTTTGTTATTATTGATATTATGTTAATTTCGTTGTTCTTATTGGTAAGTCTACTGCCCGCTTAAGTTTCCTCCAAAGCTGGTTCGTAGCGGATTCTTTTACCCACAGCCTTCCTGATTCGTCTTGGCGAGAGATGTACACATTCTCAACTTAATTTTTCTACAGAATGTAGTCTGGAAGGATAAAGTATGCTTATGCTACCATCGTGCTGTCTGCGTAGCTGTGTATCCTCCTATTAACTTTTGAACGTGTGAACCAATCATTATGAAACTTGGTGTGTACATCATTGCACCTAAACCCATTTAAACGGCCTACTTCATAGATTCCTCCACCAATCTGTGTCTCTCCATATGCATCTCTTCTCGTTGCTAGGCAATGACTCGGTAAAAACGTTACTGCGGCGACGAATACATAAGCAACAATAGAAGAACTGTTGGACGCGTCGTCTTTTATGTAATCACTGTAGTATCAAAAGAAATTAGGTGACTAGTTCTTCCCAGAACTTCTTGTATTACTACATTTACTGTATATGAAACAAGCAGAAGGGTAATTCCTAAATTGTACTGAAATTACGAAACAGTTTCTTTATTACAACCTTGTGCATATATATTTTCGTTGATGAAGTTTCTATTACTAACAAACTTTGTGTTAAACAGTGATAGTTTAATCCAGCAACTGTTACCAAGCAACACACACAAATGGACACAGATGGTTGTACCGCTCTGAACTCCTAGCATTAGACCAGAGACGATAACACGGAGAACACCGGGCACAGGAATTTATACGTGAATATGAGATAGCCTAACAACGAAAGCAGAAGTGAGTGAGCGCGAGCAGGGTCACTCCCCAGTAGAGGGGCAGTGACCAATAGCAGTTCAGACCCTTCTTGTATTCAAAAAGGAGGTCGCATTTCAAAACACGTAAACGTCTGGAAGAACAAAAATATGGTCAGGGGTCCCGACGGGACCCGAAACCAAGAACGACTGTGCTGGCTAGGACCAGCAGCAATTTACTGGACTGTACTGACGATGGGGTAAACGAGAATGCAATTTAACTTCTTCTTCTTCTTCAGGACTATTCATAACTTTCCTCTGAAGTAAATCTTATAAACAGTAAGGTAAAATTGCCCCTGCGCTTAACTAATTAAGCACTACGCCATGAAGCCGTATGGGAAGTGGATGTATATATCCATATTTTCTTGACGTCGGCACTAGTTGGAGGTGAGTGGTCAGCTTCACACCCCTGCCGCTTTAACCCCGGGGAAAGAGCCCCCGGTACCCATTGTATAGGAGGTTGGGTGTATCCGAAAGCCTGTCTGGACGATTTAGAAAAGAGAAAATTCTTGACTCTACCGGGACTCGAACTCTGGCCCCTCAGTCGTGTAGGATTCCTAATATTTTCAGTTTACGGCTGATTTCAAAGAACGTTCTCTTCTACAGAAATATAAATCTGACGTTTATCACAATATGGATTAAAAGGTCAACAAATTTATTTTATAGATACTCGGAAACAATTTGGAAAATTTTGAGCACGTGGTACCGACGCGTCCGCGTCGAGACCCCGAAAACTATGGATCATTTGGGAGGTGCCCACTTTGCTCAATGGATAAAGCAACTCCCATATTTAACAGATGAAGCTAAAAGGTAAACCTATCCCTGTAAAAGTCCGTGGAGGTCCATAGGGTTGTGAGACATCGAGGTTCCCACATTTCCTCTTGTCAGCCTTACGCGCCGGAATCCCTTTTCCTCCAGAAAGATTCCTGATACTCATTTCTGTTAGAGGCTGAGTCCACCCCAGGGCCACAGTGCGGCTGGAAGGATTAGGTCAACTGAAAAATCACGTATATAGTCCTACAATAACACTAAAAACTACTGGACATAAATGATATTGAAGATTTGACTAATCAGATTTCATGTGACCTTTGCATGAAACGTTTATGAACACCTCTTCTGGCCTTAGTCATTACAAAGATGGACCTCCATGTGCCATCAAACTCGGTGTAAAACGACGACAGTACCAAGCGGTTAGCTCACTGTCAGACCCACCTAAATACAGCCGAGATGACGTCTCCGGATGCCACAGTGACGAGAGATACATGTTAATGAACAGCTAAGAGCGATTCATGTCCCTGTGAATCACCAGGAGTTGGAGGCGGTGTGTCGGGAAGAATTCCTCCTCATATGGGATGGGCATCAGACAATTGCCAAAAAACCGGTCATTGCCCAGTGTAAAGAGGAAATTAAGTCAAGTTCGCGACAGCCACCTCCTCGAAACTGCTGCAGTATAGTTACAGGCGCATAGACTTTCAACGAGGCGACTTGCTGCTTGGGACCCACCTCATTGCAATTCTGTGAGCAACAACTCATACCGGTCGCGTCTCATCCACAATCTGAAATCATGTCCAGATCTCCTCGACTTATTGTTCATAAAACGAAGTTCCTACCACATTATCATCCTCCATTAACCGACGTTAACTGTTCCATGAAACGTTGTAGATTAGCGATTCGTTTGTTAACGAACAGAATTTTAACATTTGCTTCTCTTTCCATCCCACCCCCACCCCCTTTCATTTAAAAAGCTGAAAAATGTGATAAACTGCGGAGAACAATTATGAGATTGCATTACCGCACTACCAGATTGGCTGGCCGAACAGAGTGGGCTTGTGAACATCGCCAATCTGCGCGCGCATTGGTAATCGTTGATTGACTGGGGAATCTGGACATATTGGGGGAACATCAATCGATCGAATCGTCGATTAGCGGGGAACTACTGTAACAAACTTTGTATCTCCATGGAGCAAAGTCCTCAGAGGCCAAAATACGCTCACTTAGTCAAGAGATTTCCATAAATTTATAGAACCCGAAGGCACAGGAGCCCGTATTTATCCCATACCCTAAAGTAAATACCTCCTAATCCTCTTAACATCCACTTTAATGTTCTCCTCCCATCTACGGCTAGGTCTTCCAAGTGTCTCTTACCTTCACATTTTCCTACCAAAATTTTATATGCATCTCTTTCCTATCCTGTACGTGATGCGTGCCCCGCCAATTTCATCTCCCTTGATCTAATCATTCGAATAATATGTGATGCGGAATACAACTTACAACGCTTCTCAGTATGTACTTTTCTCCATTCCTCCGTTATTTCCTCACACTTATGTCCACATGTTCTGCCCAGCACCTGTTCTCAAACACCTTCAGTCTATGTTCTTCCCTTAATACGACAGACATGTAAAGCAACAGGCAAAATTATAGTTTTATATATTTGAATCCTTGCGTTTTTAGACAGCAGACGGGAAGAATAAATATTCTGAACTGAATGATAGCAATTTTTTTTTCCTTGGCACTACAGCCCCAGTGGGCCTAGGCCTACCTCCATGAACTTCTCCGTTCACTTCGGTTTTTCTAGATGTACACTTTCGGTAGGACTCCTTGGGCGGGTGATCAGCTCGTCGCAAGGCTTCTACCTGTACACAAACACAGAAAAACGCACACACACAAACTAAACATCCATGCCCTGAGTGTGATTCGAACCCATGATCCCGGTTTCCGAGTGAGCGAAGACAGTACATGCCTTAGACCGCCCGGCTACCGTGACCGGCATGATAGCAAATATTCCTCGAAATTATCCGCTCTTCGTTTCTTCATGAGAGCTGGGCTCTGAACAGATAACTGAAACTGAACAGTGCCTTAACCGCACAGGCAAACGACATTAATGAAGATGCAATGAAATTGTGGTTTCCTGTGGTTGTAATTAAAGGATGAGTTAGATTAATGTTTGTTTTGTTACTTGTTGTGAGAAATTGTCACTTCAAGAGACAAGCTCCGAAGTGGTACATAATTCGAAACGATCCATTTTGTCAAAAGCTGTAATATTCAAGTAGAACTCCGATTCATAAGACGGCAGCGTTTGTAATGAAGGCGCAATATTATGCATCAACTTCAAATGATCTCTTTGAATCACGCCAACTCCAATTACGTCTTTCGTGAAATTATATTAATATGCAAAAATCAGAGATGGTGCTTTGGTGATAACTCTGTATTGTTTCAGTCGTAGGGGAAACTCACCCTCCCCAATTCTTTTCACATTAACTAGGTCACAACAGCTTGCAATACAAGGCTCAGATATATCGATACGAAAACAACTCGTCTGCCAACTGTTCCCAGCGTCGTCTAATACTTCACTTCATCTTTTCTTTATTGTTTTCCTTTTTTGCATTGTTTTTCTCTCCCCCCCCTTCGTCCCTCCCTCCTTTCGGTCTTTCCTATCTATTCGTTTCTCTTTATTCCCTTTAATTCCTACCTTAACATTCTCGAGTTCAAAAGAGTTTAAATTCTATCCAGAATCGAATCCCATTGTTTAATGTTCTTTTGGATATCCGATTGTACAGCATTTCATACCCAACACAAACGGAGCTCACTTACGAATACATTTTGCGCGGCTGCCGCAATGCCACTCTATACTCTTGACGACAGAATGACCTCCAAAGGCATCACATTCATAACGACTTTCAAGAAGATAGGCAAATGTAGGTTGCAAGCTTTTCATGCGATCGGCCAGCTGTGGATCTACACCTGGAGGAAGAGTAATTCAGCATACATCTGGGGTAATGACGTAGTGAGCTGCACACACGTCCGATAAACAGAAAAATTAAATACAAACAAACTCATCGGTTTATCGTAATTTTAATTTCGTTTACCGCCTCTGTGGTCTAGTGGTCAGAGTTCCTGGCTACAGATCCAGAGGTTCGGGTTCGATTTCCGGCGCTACCAGATTTTCTGACAAGTACTGGGTCTGGAACGGGGTCCACTCAGCCTCTTGAGGATAACTGAGGAGCTATTTCAAAGAAATAGCGGCTCCGGTCTAGAAAAACCGAGATTAACGGTCGTGGGGATCCGTCGCGCTGACCACGCGACACTCTCTATCCGCTAAATTTTGCACTAACTTCGCCGACAAGCGCCGGTCGCTTCGGTCGGTATAGTTCGCTTGCGGACTACAGGCCACGGAGTTTTTTGTCATTTAAGAAGTAGGTTTACCTGTTAAGTGTTATGTTACTGAGACGGCTGATGTAGCCCTAACAATAGATTTGCATTTAATCTGACACTAGTTCAATTATCGCTTATTCTGATGAGGTTTTCGTCATGGTCCCAAATGAATTTCGGGACAGTAAAACAAAACAACGTCGACTCCTTGCTAATTAAGCAGCATGCCATGAAGATGTGTGGAAAGAGTGAAGTATAGTTCCACGCATTCTTAGCCTCGGTACTAGTGAAAACGAGTGCTCAGCTTCTAGCCCCAGCAGCTTTACCCCGGAGAGATGGGCCCAGGTAACAATTGGATACGAGGCTGGACTGGCCCCAGAAGCGTTTCTCGACGCTGAAGAGATGAGAAAAATCCCTGTCCCCGTAACAAACCAAACAATGTAATTAGGACACATAGCCAGTCGATATACTGACCAAGAAATCTCGACTCCAAAATCTGAGACAGTAGCTTGAAATAATCCACGGCAACTACGTCTTTACGTGTACAATCTTCTCCCCCACTTCATTCTACGTTCTCTAACGTAGATCTGAAAAGCAAGTTAAGGAGCGTAAGAATTAAGAATAAGATACAATTACTGAGTTGTCGGCTATTAACCATCGTCCGTACTCAACTCCAACTAGTGCCGAGTTCAAGAAAATGTGGATCTATACATCTATTCCCCTATACGCCTTCATGGCGTAGAGCTTAATTAGTTAAACACAGGGACAGCGTCACCTTTACCTTACCTATTTTATTTTTTTACATATTTAAAAAAACGTCTCCGTGACTACTCAAGACTGCGATTCTGGAATGTGAATCATTTTAGTCGGGTAGAAGGTTACCCATTTTTCGGAGCAGTATTTTCCTCCGAAACCCTGGTACAAGACAACTCACTCACTCACTCATGGAGTTGAGACCTTCTTGAGGAGCCGCCAATTGTGCAGCTACTCAAGAACTTCCCAGCATTTTATGAAACCCGAAGGTTCATTACCGTGTTCACAACAGCCCTCCACTGTTCCTATCCTGAGCCAGATCAATCCAATCTATACCCAAACTCTCTAAGATCCATTTTAATATTGTCCACCCAACTACGCCTTGGTCTTCCCAGTGGTCTCTTTCCTTCTGGCTTTCCTATCAATATCTTATATGCATTCCTCTTCTCCCCCATTCGTGCTACATTCCCTGCCCGCCTCATCCTCCTTGACTTGATCATTCTAATTATACTTGGAGAAGAGTACAAGTTATGAAGCTCCTCATTATGCAGTTTTCTCCAACCTCCTGTCACTTCAACTCTCTTCGGTCCAAATATTCTCCTCAATGCACTGTTCTCAAACACCCTCAGTCTATGTTCCTTCCTTAATGTCAGAGACCAAGTTTCACACCCATACAGAACCACAGGCAGTATTATAGTTTTGTATATTCTAATTTTTATGTTTTTGGACAGCAGACGAGAAGACAAAAGGTTATGGACTGAATGGTAGCAAGCATTACCCGAGTTCAATCGCCTCTTACTTTCCTCCTGAATCATGTACAAGACAACACGGCGTCATATCCCAAAATACCTCCAGTCTTAATATTTATCGCCGAGAGAACCTAAAATCCAGTAAGAATTACTATATTTTTTCCACGCCAGGTGGACGGCTCCGTCCTCAGTTACCTTTTACGGGAACGGGAATGACTACTGTTCAGAACCTGCGCAGTTCCTCCTCACAGTTCTCAGCTGTCCGTCTCTAAGGCCAGTATATGGTCATTTACCCCAACAGCGCTGGGTGCAAGTCTCTCTCTGTTCCTAATTGAGTATAATGAGCGAAGATGGGCCAAGAGCAATGGCCCGCAGCCCACAATGGGCAACATATCTGACACGGTTCCTGCGCGATATAGAAAAAAAAACACGTTTCGAGCGAAACTAAAGCCCCACTGTCCTTCGCATAGATTGCTATTCTTACATTCATTCATTCATCAGTAATCTGTCAGACGACAGGTCCACAGTCTCTTCCAAAACAGTTCCTCCACCTAATGCGATCATTCCTACATATCACTTTTCCTGGATAGTCTCTTTCCAAAAACAGAGATACCATGTATGCGAGATGTTTTCTCTGGAGACAAAACAATCCGGAGGTAAACTACCCCCCAATCGGATCTCCGGGGGGGGGAGTGTTTCTAGAGGAAATTTAATTCCTACAGTCTGTTATTATTATTATTATTATTATTATTATTATTATTAATGTGAGAAATGAAGAAGTGTTATTTAGAGTCAGTGAGCAGAGGAATATCCTACACGAAATAAGAAAACGGAAGGTTAATTGGATTGGTCATATCTTACGTAGTAACTGCCTTCTAAAAGAAGTTATTGAAGGAAAGATAGAGGGGCGGATAAAGTGACCAGAAGACGAGGAAGAAGACGTAAGAAGATGCTGGATGACCTTGGGGACAGAAGAGGATATTCTCATTTGAAGGAGAAAGCTCTAGATCGCATTAAGTGGAGGAACTGTTTTGGAAAAGACTGTGGACCTGTCGTCTGACAGATTACTGATGAATGAATTATTATTATTAACTCCAATACTTCGACTGATGCCAATAAACCTCAGCGCATCCAGCAGAAGTTTGCGTCAGTTTGTTTTTATCGTTTCTCCCTTATGTTACATATACTTATACTGATGCTTTAGAGAAATTAAGTCTAGAATCGTTACGTAAACTGAGATATCACCTTGATACACTTTTTCTTTTTGTTCAGGTCCATCGAGGTCTTAAATCCTGCACTTCCTTCTTGGAAAATGTTGGCCTTCGTGTTCCTGCCGGCAACGTTAGGGACTTCGCAAAGTTTAGTGTTTGCCCCTCTAACAAACACTGTCCTTCTGCTCGGTGCGCCTGTGCTGCCAACGCGGCGGGTGAAGATCTCGACATATTTGCAATCGGAACAGTTTCTGTCAACCGCATTTATATTCATCAACCTAAAATCGTTAAACATTTGTGCATACTCCTAATGTTCTGTGTTATGTAGTTCTTAGTTATTATGTTCTTGTTACCAGTCCTCATCTTCATTTGTTTGTTTACTTTTCTGTATTAACGTGTTTTCTTCCGCCAGTGCTTGCCTGTAATTTGTCTCTTGTCTCTGTGTTGTGTCTGTCCACAATATAATTACCTGCATCTACAGTGTGTTTGTCTGTAATTGGCCTTGTGGCTGTTGACTCGGCACATAAATAATAAAGAATTGAATTGGTTATTATTATTATTACTATTATTGGTGGTTGCGGTACTGGTGCTGAGATAGCTCAGTCGGTATAGTGACTAGGCTACGGACTGAACGACTGAGGAGTCGGGATTCGATTCCCGGCAGAGGCAAGAGATCTTGCTCTGCTCCTTAACGTCCAGACTGGCACTGATACCCACCCAGCCTCCTGTACAGTGCGTACAGCGGCCGGGGCGTGAAGCTGACCCATCCGGTGTCGAGGTTAAGAATATGTGGAGAGCAATGCCTCAATTCCACTGTATTTCTCTGAGGCTTGATGCTTAATTAAGCATGGAGATAATTTCATTTCTGCCCCTTGTTCTCATTCTCCGTGGGGAACGTCTTCTTTCTTAATATTTTTAAATTCGACATTCCTGATGTTCTTCCACACATGTCAAGACCGCCTCTGTGGTCTAGTGGTCAGAGTCCCTGGCTACATATCCAGAGGTCCCGGGTTCGATTCCCGGCGCTACCAGATTCTGTGAGAAGTAGTGGGTCTGGAACGGGGTCCACTCAGCCTAGTGAGGATAATTGCGGAGCTACTTGAATGGAAAAGTAGTGGCTCCCGTCTGGAAAACCGAGATTAACGGCCGTGGGTGTCCGTTGCACTGATCACGCGACACACTCTATCCGCTAAAGCTGGCACTAACTTCGTCGACAAGCGGCGGTCGCTGGATCGGTATAGTTCGCTTCTGGACTACAGGCCACGGAGTTTCTTTTTTTGTTTTCTTCTATACAGGTTGTCCCCAGAGGAAAGGTCAATATTCTGGGAGGTCATTCTAAGCAAAAAAAAAAAAAATGTATATGCACATGTGTCCTATCCCGAACGGTTTCCGAGATAGAGCTATTTCGCTGTACAGTGCCAAAACTGTTGATAAGTACTGCTTCTTCTAATACCGTTATTTATTGTTCGAAGTGACAAAGTTTCTATAGTTTACTTAGTATAATAAATTTTCGAAAATTCCACCGTCAACATCAATGCACTTTGCAACTCGTGTGAGGACATGGCGTGTCGCTAGAACTACGGTACAGTAAAACAGCTCCATCTTGGAAACCGTTCGGAATAGGACACATATAAATAAGTACACACTTTTTTGTTTAGAATGACCGATACTGTGACCTCCCAAAATAATTAACTTTTCTACTGAATCACCCTGTATAACATTAAAGAACTGAGTTCGAACCTTGTAGAAGACCCACTGCATCTTCATGACAAAGGCCAACTTGCTTATACCGCTAATTTCAAGCTTTTCACATTCATGGATTTTCAGTACTGAGAACCTGTTCAAGCTGAAATTATTATAATAACAAGTTTAACTTCGGGTTTAAGAATAATTTCGATTGGTACGGTCGTGAATCACAAAGAACATTCTACTTTTCCTTCAACAAAGGGAAACGTTGTCCATCACTCGGTTTTGTACCGTAATTCCTACCTTGCTGCTTGTAACATCTGTTTAAATTGTGGAAGAAGGGTTACTGGCAGTGATTATGGACGCTTGGTCGTGTGATTACACCATCTGGTGTTACTGTTACTTCCACTACATACCTTATACGTTGGAAAATATCACAGAGTACAGAACACGGACAAAGAAAACTCTCTGCTTGCACCAAAATAGAGCAACTGTACAGTAACAACTGCTTTGACAATAAATATTGTGCATTTTGTCAGCACAGTGTATTTATGGGTTGCGTCTATTTTAAAAATAGCCTGTGATTACTTCCGTAAGGAGCGTTTATAACTGAAACACAGTATATATATGAGCAAAATTGTAAATACTATTTAGAAGAATTCTAAAAGGTTAGAATTTGGTTCAGTGTGCAGTATGGTTTGAAATGTTGTGGTCTGTAAAAGCAATCATAAATGTATCTGAAATTAAACGATCTACGAAGTAAATTCAGAAAGAGAGCCGGAAGTAAGGAGGGAAATAAGAGAGTAAAGGAAAAGGGAGAAGAGAGGAGAGGAGAGAAATATTAGTTCCTTGTACTGAATCCTGCGACAGATTTCTAAGTTACCAATTAAATCTCCATTCAACTGGCTAGTACATTACATGCGAAGCAGGGCCCTCAGTCTACAGAAGTTCAGATGGGCTCTGACGACCGATTATATGAACATTTGCTAATGATTCACGCCAATCAAATAAATGATCGACATTGATGACGAATTACTTCAACAGGGATTACAGTTAATGGCCTCTGATAACTCCCAAACACATGTCCAGGGTGGCTGAAATACGCGGGTCTCCTCACTCCAGGCACTGTCCCTCTGCAGCTCATTAAAACAGCGATTTGGTTTCTTCGTATCTGTCAGTTACGTACCACTACCTCATGAACCTGGTATATGTAAAACACTGGATCTTTAAATATTATGACATGTAAATCCATTGCTAGGTAACGGGGCCAATGAACATGCATTCTTGACAACAGAAGCGGTGTTTTCTACGTGGTTAGCATATATCCACTGTTGGGCAACGTATGTGTTTTCTATGGGTTCGCATCCAGACTATATAAGTAGTACAGAACTGACTCAAATCAGAAACTAGAGACAGAAAGAGAGAGACAGAGACAGAGAGAAGGAGAACGTGAATGGAGCGAGTCATAGGAAGTCGAGGAAGAAGGGTTCGGTTGAACATTCTTTGTGAGTTATTGTAGTTGACTGTGATTATGCGTGATCTTACAAGGTGTTAATAAATCCAATCTCCAAACCCCGCTATTATTAGTCACTAACACATGTGACAATATGAACTTATGACTATCAAATACGTCCAGTTTATTCCCCTGAATTTTAAACGGCCCCAGGGTTTACTAGAATGTTACAGATGCTATTCACCGGATGCCCTCACTCCGAGATCTTCTCATTTTAAAGGCACGAATCAACACATTTCTGTATCCATATCGGAGTTGCTTATGCGGATTAGTACGGCCTTTTCAATTGCTCAATTATCTAATTAAATACTGTAATCTCAGTTCCACCTAGTGTCGAAGTCAAGAATGATGAAGCTATACCTCTACTCCTCCATACACATTAATGGTGTGGAGGTCAATTAATCAAGCGCAGGGCCATCTTTACCTTTACCTTAAACACTGTAATGATCATTTTACTGAAATTGCAAATTGTAACGTAACTCCGTGGCCTGTAGTCCGCAAGCGAACAGCGACTGCCGCTTGTCGGCGAAGTTAGTGCCAACTTATGCGGATAGAGGATGTCACGTGGTCAGCGCAACGGATCCCCACGGCCGTTAATCTAGGTTTTATAGAACGGAGCCGCTATTTCCTTAGAATAGCTCCTCAATTATCCTCACGAGGCTGAGTAGAGCCCGTTCCAGACCCAATACTTCTCAGAAAATCTGGTAGCGCCGGGACCTGAACCCGGGACCTCTGGATCTTTAGCCAGGGACTCTGACCACTAGACCACAGAGGCGGTGAATTGCAAATTGTGGCACAAGTTATTCTTTCAGTATATAATTCAGACAGTTGAAATAACAGAATCTTTGCAAACACTGTACACTGATAGTATTTGTATTAGAGAACTGCCTCGCTTATTCACATATTTGCCTTTTGTCAATGGTCAAGGTTCCTCGAAACTGCATATAACGGAGGAACTTCAGTATCTCGACATGTTTCGAACATGAGATAATTCTGTGGTACCAAGCAATTACACGATATGCCTACATCGGTACGCTCAGTACATAACGATATTCAATAGTTTCCTCACATACATAGGCCTATTTTGTCCATTTTATATATGCATATACTAAATGAGAGCCCTGATTTATTTTAACAGAACACACCGACAGGTCTCGTTTAGAACTGTGGGGCTCTGTCCACAATGTACTGGGCAGTGGGCGAGACCAACACTTGCTTGTATAATGATCCTATCGGCGAAAGAACATTTTGGGAGATTGTTGTGTTCGTCTGATTGGCACGCCTACGTCACATCTGCTAGATCTCAGATTCAAATCCCGACACAGAGACAGATTATCCCCAGGATTTTCGTTGTTTTCTTCGGTCTCTCCAAGCGCGTGCTGGGATAGTATCTTCAATGTGGCAACAACAGCGTCTTTAAATAGAAAAGAATAAAGAGTTCTATCTTCGTGATATGATACCCTGTAGCTCCTTGAAAGTCAACACATGATTCTGGGGAACATGTTGCCTCCATCTTCAGGTTTGAAGAGTAACCCAAGAAATCAACGTGAGGTTGGCAGCAAGCAAAACCTGCCTCAATGCTGGCTTTTTGCGTGGGTTACTCTTGAACCCTGAAGATAGAGGCAGCATGTGACAACCTCGAAAACCTACAAAGAATGAGAATATATTTGTGACTGCAGAAATATATAGGAAATCTCGCCCTTAAAAAGACGAAAAGGGAGAAATATCGTTCCGAAATTAATAAAAAAGCTAAAAAATTGTTTGAAGGAATATTTAAATATCGGGCAAACATTATTATATGCGCTCCTCTTCCCTTTTACTTTGAAGTGAACCAGCTCACAACGTGCAATGTGGATTGGAAGCAACTGTAAAAATTGTAATAAACAATTCCAGTTTCAATTAAATAAACGAAAGATAAACTCACAGGTAGACGCCATGAGAGAAGAAGAGGGGTTAGGATAGAACTGCAATGAGCAGGTCGTATGTTTGTGGGGAACAACTAGAAACAAAACAAACTCCCTAGCTTTAGTCCGCAAGCGTATACCGACAGAGCGACCACCGCTTGTCGGCGAAGTTAGTGCCAACTTTAGCGGATAGTGTGTGTCGCGTGGTCAGCGCAACGAATCCCAACGGCCGGAGCCGCTACTTCTCTATTCAAGTAGCTCAATTATCCTCACGAGGCTGAGTGTACCCCCGTTTCAGACCCACTATTACGCAGAATATCTAGTAGCGCCTGGAATCGAATCCTGGACCTCTGGATCTGTAGCCAGGAGCTCTGACCTCTAGACCACAGAAGCGATGGGAATAATACATAAATAATTAAAATAAATGCTGAGCTAAAAAAGGGAGATATTTGGGGGTGTGTACGCCCAAACGGGTAAAAAGACGTCATTTAATGGGAGAACGTCTTCTAAAATGTTGGATAATTAATCCTAGATAAATTACAAATATTATATTATGACGCATATGCCCAATGGAAGTCAACGACTCAGTAACACAATAATACTGGACAAGACGGCGTTTTCCATGGTGTCCGACCCAAGGCTATATAATGAGAGTCTGTTTGTAGCTAGGGGGATTAGAACTTGAATTGGGAGCTCAGAACCTGTAAGAGAATTGTTATGGATGAACCAGAGTCAAGAGAAAGGGAATACAAAGGAGTACAACGGAATGAGAATTAAGTTCAGTTATCGGTAGGAGACAGCCTCGGGAAGTTAGCAGTTCAAGAAGAATACAAGAAGTCAGCCTGTGAAAACTTAGTGTGTGATTAGAAAATTTAGTCACAGACTGTTTTAATTCTGTTACCAGGATACGACTAGTGAAGACTGAGAATCCTAGTAAGTGTGTACATCAGCGATACCGCCGTATTGCTCGTAAGTACGAGTATAATATGTTAATAAAGCCAATCATCGAATCCAAAACCTGTCTATAGTCACTAATACACGTGACAATATAAATCAATTTTTTTATACAAATTAATTTAAAAAATAAGACACTATAATGAAATGAAGTACAGTGCTCGAAGTTTAAAATGCGTACTGAAATCTGAACTCGTGAGAGAAATAAGAGACAAGAACAAAACCATGTGACTCGGGTACTAACTGAAATATCGAATCCTGCAAGAGGACAGACGGTACTGTTCCTCCTGCATGAAACCTCGTGCCAGTTTCAACTCGTACGAATACTACTGGTTCCATGTGCATCAGGTTTGTGTGCATGCTGTGAGTTTGATAACGGGAGTTCGATTCCCGGCAGTGGAATCAGCTTTTCTCTTTGTCGCTACCTCCAGACCAAATCTGGGGGTCACCCGTCCTCCCGTCCGATGTATATCGGGGGTACTTTCCCCAGGGGCAAAGTGGCGGGGACGTAAATCTGACAAGTCATCTCTATCTGGTGCTGAGGTTAAGATTCCGTGGAGCTAGGCCTATATCTCCACTTCTCCATACATCCTCAAGAGAAGGCTGTCATTGCCATTAATTATACACACGGTCAAGAATGGTGGAGCCATGCCTCCACCCCCATATGTCTTCTGGCATACCGCTTAATTAATTAAGCGCAGTGACAACTTTACCTGTTACCATGACATGAGAACGTATGGGAGACTGGAAATTAAGACCGATACATTTGTGAGTGATGAGTTTAAAGCCTCGGCCGCTTTAACCCCGGGAAGAAACTCCATTGGACAGAAGGCTGCGTGGGCCCCATAACCGATATGGAGAGAAAGAATTCTCTGCCTCTGTCGGGATTCAATCCTGAGCACGCTCAGAGACAGCTTTATCTAGAGACAGCCCTGACAAGACACACGTCCAGTCGTTTGTTAGGCGCGTCTTTTCGCAGTCTTGTTCTTGAGCATGATGTGCAACTTTCCGTGGGACATACCAGTCACTGCAGGCTATTCGACATGACCTCCGTGCCTCGAGAGAACTGTTACCCACGTCTTTGCATTTCCATTGTAACGTAGTTCTTCACAAACACTATGCCACATGGGAGCACATTCTTTCCAGTGCTAATCATGCCATCACCTCCACAGATGAACACATGACGTCATCTTCCCCACTTAACCGCGCCTTCATTTTTTATTCAAATTATTAAAACTAACAATTTATGACTTTCTACGATACGAACGCATCTAGTTCAGTAGAAAGGTAACCAGTGTCACGGAGGAACTAGCTAACTCCGTCTTCACACACCTTCTGCTCTGAATATGGTAACAGCAGGTTTCCTTGAAATATTTGTATGACTAACTACACAGTGGCCGGTCACGGTAGCCGAGCGGTCTAAGGCATGTACTGTCTTCGCTCGCTTGGAAACCGGGATCGTGGGTTCGAATCCTACTCAGGGCATGGATGTTTAGATTTTGTGTGTGCGTTTTTCTGTGTTTGTGTACAGGTAGAGGCCTTGCGACAAGCTGATCACCCTCCCAAGGAGTCCTACCGAATGTGTAAGATCAAGAAAAACTGAAGTGACAGAAGTTCATGGAGGTAGGCCTAGGCCCACTGGGGCTGTAGTGCCAAGGAAAAGAAAAATAGTAGTATTAAGGCCAAAATATGCTGCTCTTCAGCAGCATATTTTTNATTTTTTTTGGGGGGGGGACTACACAGTGGCATATCCCAGGAAACTGCAAACTGTATATTCACCACAGTCAGAATCTCAAATATTAAAGGTAAAATTGTCCCTCTGCCTAACTAATTAAGCACCACGATATGAAGGCGTATGGGGGAGTTGATGTATAGACCCACATTTTCTTGACCTCGGTACTAGCTGGAGGCGAGTAGTCAGCTTCATGCTTCTGCCGCTTTATCCCTAGGGAAAGAGCCCCCGGTACCCATTGTATATATAGGAGGCTGGGTAAGCCTCAGAGCCGGTCAGGACAACATGGTGAAGTGAAAATTCTTGACCCTACAGGGACTCGAACTCCGACCTCTCGGTCTTCCAGCCCGTAGCCAGTTGCTATACCGACTACGCTATCCTGGCTCCTATCTTACTGAAACTAAACACGTATGGTATTACTGTCTGTTACCCACAACAGTTCGCAGGCGGGATAGCTTAGTCGCTATAACGACGGGCTACGGACGAGGTGGCCAGGATTCGATTCCCAGCAGGGAACATTTTTCTCTTTTTCCACAGCGTCCATACCGGCTCTGGGGCCCACCCAACTTCCCTATCCAATGGGTACAGTGAGCGACTTCCCCGGGGCGTGAAAATGACCACTCACCTACATTTAGTGACGCGGTTAAGAATGATGGAGCTATATTTCAGCTCCTCCATATGTCTTCATGGCATACTGCTTAATTAATTAAACATACGGACGACATTTTTGCCCAGAATAATTCTGTCCTCACTTTTCATTTGAAGAATAAAGAGAGGCTTATGATATCACTTTTCTGTCTGTGAGAGTAGTCATGAGACGGTAAAATATGGCCATGAGTCCAGCGGGACTCGGAACCAAAAGCGAATGTGCTGGCGAGGACCAGCAGCAATTTACCAGACCAGACGTCGCTGTTTCTGTCTGCGTATCCCCGCCACCACCTCCTATAAGCCCCTTATCGTCGCTAGGCAATAGTTAGATAAACATTTTCCTGCTGCAACGAATACACTGACAACAATACAACTGTTGGACGCTATGTTTTCTATTCGGTCCGTGTTGTGTCAAATACTCAGTACGTAGTGAAAGGAAAGTAGGTGATTATTTACAAATCCATTTACTCAACTGCATGAGTTCAGGCAGTGCACTGTACTGTTAAGCAATCTGGTTTTATCAACATTTTTACGTTTCCCGCTCCAAACCAATGCCAAGCGACTGAAACAACGGCCAGTACATGTCATTGGGACAGATCAGTCAGAAACTGACCTGCCTCAGTCTGTATAACCAGAGTTCGACGGCCGGTAGGAGGGGCAAGAATTCTTTTCTTCGATACAAAGTCAGTGCCAACTGATTTAGGGGCTCATTCAAATGGGAAGTGGGGACTGTTTGAGAGCGAAGCTGCTAAGCTGATCATTCACTTCCATCCATGCCCAGGGTCCAGAATGCATGCAGCCTAGGTCTATGACTCCACGTTCCCCCATCACTTTCATGACGCGGTCCCTGAGTACAACTCCACACTTCACATCGGGTGATGATATAATTGAATCAGGAGATAACAAATGTGAGTTAAGATATCAAAGAATAATTCCGGATGTATTTCAAACCTGGGAAGAGAAGTTATTGCGAAAAGTTAATAGTCCTGGGCTAGCCAAGAAATTCCCCATTTCTTACAGGATCTGAAGGTTCATTACCGTGTTCACAAACGACCGTCACTGGTCAAATCAAATTCCCACTCGTCCACCTTCGTTCTTTAATGTTTATTTTTAATTTTATTATCCCACTTACGCTTAGGTCTCCCAAGTGATTCACTTCCTTAAAGTTTTCGACTAAATTTCGTATGCAGTTCTCACTTCCCGTATGAATGCTATATATACTGCCAATCCTATCATTTTAATTCAAATACCCAATAAAATTCAGTGGCAAGTACGAATTATGATATTCTTCGTTATATAATATTCTCCAATGAGAAATGATGTTGCTAACCATTCAAATGGCCGGTCACGGTAGCCGAGCGGTCTAAGGCATGCACTGTCTTCGCTCGCTCGGAAGCCGGGATCGTGGGTTCGAATCCTACTCAGGGCATGGATGTTTAGTGTTTGTGTATGTGCGTCTTTCTGTGTTTGTGTACAGGTAGAGGTCTTGCGACGAGCTGATCACCCGCCCAAGGAGTCCTACCGAATGTCTAAGATCTAGTAAACCGAAGTGAAACGGAGATTTTCGTAGGCCTAGGCCCAAATTGGGGCTGTAGCGCAACAGGGGAAAAAAAAGATTCAAATATGACGTTTGGTAAGTAAGGATTCAGAAGGAGACGACAGTGTAGCTGACAGTAATATCCTGGAATTCGCCTTAAGAATATGAAGAAATAAAAAGGGGGGGGGGAAACTCGCCTCCTAAATACAAAACCAGCGCGATGCTGCTAGATGACGCAACGATGGCCTTGACGCAGCAAACGTGTGTGAGTAACCGGGTTGTTAGCTCGACAGCTGATTAGTTACTTAAACACACGCGCCCAGAGCAAACAATTACTGCATTCCGCGAGCACGTACAGTCCGTCATAGAGAGAAACAGAAGTGACTCGCTATGAAGACGATATCACTTCATGACGCGCGAAAATTGAGGCTTACCAAGCAGAAACGAATAAGCAGCAAATGTAACCCACGAAGCACTCGTACACCCG
This sequence comes from Cryptotermes secundus, assembly GCF_002891405.2. Lineage (NCBI taxonomy): Eukaryota > Metazoa > Arthropoda > Insecta > Blattodea > Kalotermitidae > Cryptotermes > Cryptotermes secundus. The sequence goes on from NW_019720574.1 coordinate 1,259,245, forward strand.
CACCTACACGAAGCTTGCACGAGAAGGGTCCCTCTTCAGAAGGTAATGGCTGGTCTGATAGTCTCCACATTCCCGGTCTTTTATGGAACTCGGACCCCTTCTGTGGTCTAGTGGTCAGAGTCCCTGGCTACAGATCCAGAGGTTCCGGGTTCGATTCCCGGCGCTACCAGATTTTCTGAAAAACAGTGGGTCTGGAATGGGGTCCACTCTACCTCATGAGGATAATTGTGGATCTATTTCAAGGAAATAGCGGTTCCGCTCTAGGAAACCGAAATTAACGGCCGTGGGGATCCGTTACGCTGACCACCTGACACCCTCTATCCACAAAAGTTGGCACTAACTTCGTCGACAAGCATCGTCTGGTTCCCTCGCGGATTTCTTCTTTTTCTTCTACACTGAAGATGGAGGCGATACGCTCATCCGAAGCATCGGTTAACACAATATCTACACTGCATCACATCCCAGAAGACTGCTTACTTCAATTAGATTTCATGATCTTCCCGAATCATAAACATAAAGATTTAGATTTCGCTCGTGGTTTTGTATTGGCGTGAAATTCGGCTCTTACAATAGGGACAATAAGAGAAGATGAGGATATCTGGACCTTAAAGAAAGTAAGAGGAAGGCGAAACCTGCAGAACGAGTTTCATGCTTTGAACCCTTCCCTGCACAGTACAGACGTGATCAAATTAGGGAGGATGAGATGGGAGGGCCAAGAAGCACGCATGAAGAGAAGAGAAATGAGTATAACATTTTAGTTGGAAAACTGAACGGAAGAGAGCGCGGAGAAGATGAAGAGGCATTATAATACTTAACACTGAAATAAGGAATTTATTTCGGATCAGCCGGTGTTTCGACCGCGACTAGGGTCACCGTCAAGGCTCGATAGTTTGGAGCAGTGACGAAAGCCAAACGGAATAATGAAATCATTTGGCGGCCGTGAAGCGGGTGGCGTTTTTAGCGCTTTCGAACTGCACAACAAGGATATTTACAAACTTGAATTATTTTGGAATAATTTTTATTATGAATAATCTGAAGGCCTACACGTACACCTAACGAATTTAATAAGTGCATTCCATTCAAACTGCACTCAATTAAGCTCACTGAATAACTGAGTGTCGTTCGTCTGGTCAAGAAATTCCCTCTGTTATGGGATTCGAAGGTTCAATATTCTGTGTTAACAAAAGCCTGACAACGGGACTTTCCCTGATCCAGACGAATTTAGTCAACGTCCTCAGACTCCATTTCTTTACGATCAAATTTAACAACACCCTCTCCTCTATGCCTAGGACTTCCAAATAATCCCTTCAGATTTTACAATTATAAATTTCTTTCATTTTTTCATCTCATGCGTGCTACATGTCCAACTCATCAAACTCCCTTTGATTTTACTTGAAGACAGAGCACGAAGTTGCCTTCGCTCACCTGTTACTTGCTTCTCTGTCTCAGGTGAAGTATTCTCCACAGCACTTTTGTTCTGAAATATTTTCCTTCTACGGGAGGATCTGAGGTTCTTACACTGGTGATTATGAAGACATCCATCTCCTGGAATATAACCCAGCGTCCTCCGTTTGAAGTCAGCTGCCGTTCCAGAGCGACACAAAATACCGGCATGAAGCAGGCAATAACCTGTGCTCCTTGACTTATTCTTTATTCATAAAGATGGAGGCGACGTGTTCTTCCGAAACGTCTGTTAACATTCAACGGGCTACATGTCGTTATGTCCACTTCATCCCTTTGGATGAGAAGCAGAGAATTTCGCCCATATGAAGGAACAAGTAAATTAAGATCTCATGTCTAGAGGCTCACATGGTCGTCAGCTGAGCTATGCCACCGTGCGGTACAAAACTTTCGGAGAAAAATACTGTTTCCATCTTCTCAGTTCGATTCAATATCGACACAAATGTCTTCGACATCGATGATAAATTTCATATGTATTTATATCCTTACGTATGGACGCCTTGTAACGAAGTCATGAAAACATGGGCAGAGAAGAGATAAAAGTTTATGTAGTCTATAATTTATTTATTGAGGAGCTATTTCAAGGAAATAGCGGTTCCGGTCTAGAAAACCGAGATTAACGGCGGAGGAGATCCGTTGCGCTCGCCACTCGAAACCATCTATCTGCTAAAGTTGGCACTAACTTCGCGGGCGAGCGGCGGTCGCTCGGTCGGTATAGTTCGCTTGCGGACTATAGGCCACGGAGTTTGTTTTTTGTTTGTGTTTCACTTAACGACGCTGAGCAGCTCCGGCTATACAGCTTCGAAAGGTAAGATGAATAGCGACTGAAGACTGGGACGGACGCAGTCGTGGACCAATCTGTAAACACTGCCCTGGTATCTGCGTAGAAGCAGAGGAGAACCGCGAGAAGCCTTAGTTATGACTGACAGCGTTCCGGCAGAGATTTGAACCGGCCACCTTCCAAATAAAAGTCAGAAGCGTTATCGCTTGAGTGAACTTGATCTGCTTTAACTATTCCAGGCATCGGGAATGGTTGAAAGTGAATTTAAGTGATCACCGTCAAGTCACGGTAATTCTCCTCTGGGGAGAAAAGCCTTCGGGAGATAATGGAGACACAGGGCGTCGCAGATCCGGTCTGGATTTGATGGCGAAGGGAAATGCCTCGCCCCTCCCCTCCCCGGAAATTAGCCCCAGTCGCGGTCGTCCAGAAGCAGTTGTTTTTTTTTTTTGCCTGAGTTATCCAGGTTGAAACTTGTTCGGTTTCCAGTACTTACTCATGGAGCTAAGGCCGCGCCATAGCTCAAGCGGTTAGTCGCTGGTTTCCCACCGCGGCGCCCCGGGTTCGATCCCAGGTCTGGTCAAGTGGGACTTGTGGTGGAGAAAGTGGCGCTGGGGCAGGTTTTCTCCGAGTACTTCGGTTTCCCCTGCCAACTTCATTCCACCAATTGCTCCACAAACACCCTCACCTATCATCTGGGGCTGGTACAATTGGCGAGAAGTGGCCGCAGTACAAGGGACTTAGTCTCACCACAGTAGCAATAAAAAAATACTCATGGAGCTAAGCCGTTCTGGAGGAGCCGCCAATTCTGCAGATACTCAAGAAATTCCCAGCATTTTATGGAACCCGAAGGTTCATTACCGTGTTCACAAGAGCCCTCCACTGGTCCCTATCCCAAGTCAGATCAATCCAATCCATCCAATCGCATCCTATCTCTGTAAGATCCATTTTAATATTCTCTACCCACCTACGCCTTGGTCTTCCCAGTGGTCTCCTTCCTTCTGGCTTTATACGCATCCCTCTTCTCCTCCATTCGTGCTACATGCCATGACTACCTCATCCTCCTTGACTTGATCATTCTAATTATACTTGGAGAAGGGTTTGGCTTCCGGGGGTAAGGCGACGGAGGCGTCAAGCTGACCATTCACCTCCATATAGTGCCGCGGTCAAGAATTGTGGAATTATACCTCCACTCCCCCACACGTCTTCAGGGCGTGATGCTTATTAATTAAGCACAGGATAACTTTGCATGTGTTACCTTACAGTTTTGTCTGCTATACATATACCGTGACACTCAGCCTCGTGAGGATAACTGAGGAGCTACTTGAATGGAAAGTAGAGGCTCCGGTCTAGAAAACCGAGATTAACGTCCGTAGTAATCCGTTGCGCTGAACACGCGACACCCTCTATCCGCAAAAAAGTTGGCACTAGCATCGCCGACAAGCGGCGATCGCTCGGTCGGTATAGTTCACTTGCGGACTAAAAGCCACAGAGTTTAGTTTTTAGTTTATACATATACTGTGACAGTGACAAGGAAAGAAAACATATGCTCGGCGAAGAACGGGTACCTCTGTAGAAAATGAGGTTCCCACGGAAGTGGTTATGAAGAGTTCCATCTGCTGCGATTGAACGCCGTGTAGTCCGCTGAAAGTCAACCGACGTTTCAAAGGTACACGTATCCATCTTCAGGCTCTTTCTTGGTTTATTGTGCGACCCTGAAGATAGAGACGAAATGTTCCTCGAAAACGTCGGTTGACTTTCAACTGACTACACGGCGCTATATCCCAGAAGAATAGACCTCTTTAATGGGTGCTTCTATTTGCCACATATAAAACAAAATGGACACCAGTTAATATTTTACAAGTCTCCTCGCTGAAATGTCATGATGTGAGAATCCGAACCCGAGGTGCGAATTTGGTGATCTCTTCACCTCGTTCTCTCAAAGCGACGGGACGACGACAAACTAAATAAGCAAACGAATCTCGTCACTTGCGAATCTTGCGACTTAATTAGAGGGCCGCAATTCCAGAGCCGAACATGAAATCACTTTCATGGGGAAGATCCAGAGAGAAGGACAGGCGACCTATCCGCTGTGCAAACATCTAACCCGTCTCTCCGTTCTATAAAACGGATTTTAAGCTCATCTCACACGCAATGAGCCTTGCAGCAAAGGTTCTTTCTTATGTACCCTCTTTATCTCTTTCGTCCTGTCTCCTCCTTATACTCTTCCCATTTTCCTTTCTCTTTCGTGTGTTCGACTGCTTGGCGCTACAGCCCCAGTGGGGCTAGGCCTACCTCCATGAACTTCTCCGTTCACTTCGGTTTTTCTTGATCTTACACATACGGTAGGACTCCTTTGGCGGGTGATCAGCTCGTCGCAAGGCCTCTACCTGTACACAAACACAGAAAAACGCACACACACAAACTAAACATCCATGCCCTGAGAGGGATTCGAACTCACGATCCCGGTTTCCAAGCGAGCGAAGACAGTACATGTCGGTTCTAGCTTTTCATAATTTTTTTTACTTTAAATGTCTCATTCTTTCACTTCCCCTCTCTGTTCCGTATTATACTTTTTATTAATTTTTCTGCCATTTATTTTTATTTCTTTTGTGTGTTCCTTTCATGCTTTCTTTTTATTTCTTTCTTAACACTCTTCATTTATTTTCTCTCTCCTCTTCCTTTGACGAATTGGGTCCTCTTGCCACTTCCCGTTCAGCTTCAACCCGAAATTGTAAATCATACAGACAGTTGGTAAGACTCCTTAGACGGGGGCACAGCTCGTCGCAAAGCCGCTGTCTATGCAGAGACACAGATACAGAAATAACGCAGATACATATTCATGCCTCGGGTGGAATTCGAACCCACGATTCCAGTGTTGGAGCGGGGAAATATATATCGTGCCTTGCACTGCAAGCGGCCATTTCCCCCCCCCCCTCTTTATTCCTTCCTGGGTTTAATTAAGGTCGTTTTTTTCATCTCCACAGGTTCTACAGTCGAATACCAATGGTTACGAATGAATGCCAGCCCGTCCCAGGTAATTTCATGTGAAATCCTTGGTGGAGGAAATGTCACTAGAACAAGTTTCTCCCAGTTTCCTCCGGTTCCCCTACCGCCCGCTTATCATTCCAATATGACTCCATACACATTCATCACCGTTCCCTAAACTGTGCCATAGATCTCAGCACATTATCAGATATTAAACATTCAATTTTGGGGCTCCATCTATGGTCGGCACTTCGCTACTTGGTAAGTAAAGATGTTAAATATGAATGAATGGAAAAATACGTGTAAAGAAGCACCTTTATGTTACCTCAAGGCGCTATACTTGCATTTACCTAGATGTACCACGAAAACATCCAGTGAGGACACTTCGTCTTCGGCCAAAGATTCCAAAGGGGACTTCCCAAATACCGTGAACAGGAAATATCTTACTAGTAACAGGAAATGTGTCGGTATTGTGGCTGTCGTTTCATTTCGCAACACTGTATCATTTCCTGGGGTTATTATAATTTCTAGACAATTAATGGCTAATAATAAGTAAAGTAAAAAGTAAAAAAAAAAAAAGTAAAGCTATCCTTGTTAGAGGCCGTGAAGGCCCATAGTGTTGTGAGACGTTGAGGGTCCCACATTATCTAGACAATCGGCTCAAAGATGGCGGTAATGTTGTCAGCCTTATGGACCGGCCGCGCTTTACTCCCCAGGAATATTATTTAATTAATTCCTGGTACTCATCTCTGTAAGAGGCTGAGTCGACTCCAGGGCCACAGGGCGGCTGGAAAGATTAGGTCAATTGAAAAAAAATCCAATGACCTCATCGGGACTTGAACCCGTGACCTTCCGGCTTGTAGCATAGTGCCTTAACCAACTACGCTATTGCGTGCCCCAGTGACTTATAATAAGATTAAAATTATTTCCAGAGTGCATCTCCTAAAAGTTCTTAGATTGTAGCAACTACGTATTAAAACCAGGATCTACACTCAAGGCCATTATCACAATTCTGCATTCTCACACCGGTAATAAAATAACTCGATTCTGTTACAATGTACTTTGGATTATGAAAGAATAATTTATATGTTTAAAACAACTTCTATACTCTACTGACCACCTCTGTGGTCTAGTGGTCAGAGTTCCTGGCTACGGATCCAGAAGTCCCGGGTTCGATTCCAGGCGCCACCAGATTTTCTGAGAAGTAATGGGTCTGGAACGAGGTCCTCTCAGCCTCGTGTGGATAATTGAGGAGCTATTTCAAGGAAATAGCGGCTCCGGTCTAGAAAACCGAGATTAACGGCCGTGGGGAACCTTTGCGCTGACCACGCGACACCTTCTACCCGCAAAAGATGGCATTAGCTTCGCCGACAAACGGCGGCCGCTCGGTCGGTATAGTTCGCTTGCGGACTACAGGCCACAAAGTTTTTCTCTATACTACTACTACTACTACTACTACTACTACTACTACTACTACTACTACTACTACTACCACTACCACCAGTAGTTACCTCAGCAACATATTTCGCGAAGACGCCATGTTATTATTCCCACCACACGCGAATACCAAATGCCTTGCGTTATATAGAACTCTGATCTTCCAGTTAACAGGGCAGCCATGTTGGCATTCTATACGACATTAAGTTAGGAAGCGTGTCTTCTGGGATATAACGCCACGTACAGAACTCTTCTTGCTCATTGCTGTGAGACCCTCAAGTAGCGCACAGATGGGGTATCCAGGGGCTTCACGGAAAACGGTCAGTAACACTGATGTTTGTAGTACAAATCAGGGACAGACAGATATGACTGTGCATAATTCGGTAGACGTTTCGTAACAAACGGTTAGACTTACTAGTTCGCCTGCCGTGTACCCGTGTCGTACATTTACGGCACGTAAAAGAACCTCATGTCTCTATGAGACCTCTGAGCTAAATTAGGCAACAATTTCCGGCCCAAGTAGTTTCAAATGCCTCTGGTAGAAGGGGGAAGTATCAACGTACCGAGGGCCGACCTCTTTGGCTCAACGGGTCTGACAGCACGTACCAGTACCGGTAGGGTATGGAGACTGGTAGAATATCAAAGGGGGACGTACAATAGATCAACAACTGGTCGCGGTGCATGGGGAACCCCACCCCCTCCAATAATAATAATAATAATAATAATAATAATAATAATAATAATAATAAATACTAGTTCGCCTAGTGTCTAGCCAGTATGCTAACAATGAATATTATACCAATATTAAACAATATTCTTGCTTTCGTCGACTAGAGTTTCTGTCCATTTTCTTCCAATATGAAATGATCATTAGCACGCATTACAAGCTGATGTCTCCCTCCTAATTTTCTTGGAAATATTGAACAGCGTTTTATAAAGCGAAATCATCTTCTTTCAGACCATTCTGAATAAAAATAGATTTAGATAGTCGTGCAGTTTTCAGAAACTTGTTAGCAGCTCAGTAGGTACATTGACGGGCTGGAGTTCGATTCCGGGCAAGGAAAAAATTTTTCTTCATTCCACATCGTCTAAGTCGGCTCTGGGGCCCATCCAGCCTCCTATTCAATGGGTATCGGGGGCTCTTTCCCTGGGGTAAAGCGGCCAGGGAGTTAAGCTAACCACTCACCTCCATCTAATGCCTAGTTCAGGAACGGTGCAGTTCTGCCCCCATTCCTGCATGCCTCTTCATAGCGTGGTGCTTAAATAATTAAGAAGAAGGACAATTTCACCTTTACCTGATTAAGTAATTAGATGTCTAATCATTACACTGCCTAACAACTCCCCACTATGTCATGAATGCACCCCTGCTTCCCGAGTCGTTCACTGTACCCTGAAACATCAGTACACAGAGGTGTCGGATCTCTTCCAGGCGCGCCTCACCCCTGTCGATCTACAAACCAAGCAGTTTTCCTCTCGACTTAACATAACCTCATTTACTAAAATAACATCCTATAATAACCTAAGCAGGAACTACCGGCGGCCACGGCGAAGCGGGGGCGGTCTCCCCGGGCCGAGCGCTCGTGTAATTATGCCGAGGAAGGAACACCTGAGTCGCACTGGTATGCGTGTATACACGAGGGCTACTCCAGAAGTAACTTCTGGTGGGCTGTTAACAAAACAAGCAACGAGATTATTAAAAATCGTATTATGTATAAGAAATACGTACATACTTAAGCTACTTCTTAGCATAGTCACCACAGGAACTGAGGCACTTGTTGTATCGGGAAATAAGTTTTTGTATGCTTGTGTCAAGGAAATCTTTTTACCAGCAAATTGGACTTAAATCTGAGGAAGAAACTAGTGAAATGCTACATTTGGAGCATAGCTCTGTATGGGGCTGAAACATGGACACTTAGGGCAGTAGATCAGAAACATCTGGAAAGTTTCGAAATGTGGTGTTGGAGAAGGATGGAGAAGATCAGTTGGACCGATTATGTGAGAAATGAAGAAGTGTTAATTAGAGTCAGTGAGCAGAGGAATATCCTACGCGAAATAAGAAAACGGAAGGCTAATTGGATTGGTCATGTTTTACGCAGAAACTGCCTTCTAAAAGAAGTTATCGAAGGAAAGATAGAGGGGCGGATAGAAGTGACAAGAAGACGTAAGAAGATGCTGGATGACCTTGGGGCAGAAGAGGATACTGTCATTTGAAGGAGAAAGCTCTAGATCGCATTAAGTGGAGGAATTGTTTTGGAAGAGACTGTGGACCTGTCGTCTGACAGATTACTGATGATGACGTGTCAAGGAAGTGTGCCGCCTGTGAGCTCTCCCACGTTTTGACACCTTCCATCAACTCTTCATATTGTAGAAGCGCTGTGATTCCAAACAGATCTTCAGGTAGGCAAACAGGTGGCAGTCGCTCGGAGCGGCTGTAAGAAGGGTAGTCAGACAACTCCCAGCTGAAATGCTCCAGCAGTGCTGGAGTGCGAGCAGCTGTATGCGGACGCGCATTGGCATGGAGAGGCATTACACCGGATATCAGTATTCCATGCCTTTTGCTCTGAATGGCCCTATGTAGTATGTTAGCGTCTCGCAATACACTTCTGACGTTATTGTGGTCCCTTGCTGCATGAATTACACCATCAGCACAACTTTCCTGTCCCAGAAAACAGTTGCCATCAGCCTTCTGTCATGCATAAAGCGTTCGTTTAAACTTCTCCGGCTTCTCTGGCGAATGTGTGTGCATCCACTGATTTGAGTGCTCTTTGGTTTCAACATTCACAACTGAAACCCAGGTTTAATTATCTGCTACTCGCACTATGTGATTAAGAAATTCATCGCCATCTTTGTGATATCGCTCTAAAAATTCAAAGCTGAAGCTATTCTCTGCGTTTTGTGCGCAGCCGTGAGCAGACGGCCTACCACTTTGTTCTTCACCGTGAAAATCTGTTCATTTGTTCGCCCATCTCCCAACATTCTACACCACTGTCTTAGTGTTCCTTCACTCATTACACTTTGGACGTAAATCGCGCATAATTCAAGATGGATTTCCGCAGCTCTCGTGTTATTAGTGTGAAGTATGCGGCTGGCGGGATTGTCAATAGCAGGACACATCATAACTCACTCTGAAGAGACAAGAACAAACACTAAGTGATCAGTTATGTGACGGTTTACAAGGCAATGGGTCATGTGACGCTACCTCGCATGAAAGGGCTCTTCCCCTTCTCCTACATCATTAGTTGCCTAAACTGAAAGGAGGTTACTTTCCTAACAGCCCTCGTACATTTATACATTGACACATACAGAATTCAATAAACTCATTCATCTCTTCGTTTGTGACAAATGGGAAAATCCTTACATTTATTCGTTAATATATCATCCCACCCTCCTATTTGATTTCTTCACAAATGCCTCTTATTTGTGTGGGTTATTTCACGATGCTTTCGGTAGTTGGCCTATAAACCTTCGAAGAGATGGATGACAGATTAGTGTTTATTTGAAAGGCACTGTTGCGGCCTAATGGAGATACTATCTCGGAATATGCCTGTAGCGACTGAGGAAAAGTATGAAAACCCTCAACTTACGATTGTAAATGTTCCTGGCGATATTCTTACAAAGGACACCTCGAATACGAGTCAAAGAGTATTACCGCTACAGCAACACGCTCCGTCCACATATGTCGAAGAGTAAATATGGCAATTACACAATACAGTGGTCAGAGTTCCTGGCTACAGATCCAGAGGTCTCGGGTTCGATTCCCGGTGCTACCAGATTTTCTGAGAATTAGTGGGTCTGGAACGGGGTTCACTCAGCCTCGAGAGGATAACTGAAAAGCTATTTCAAGGAAATAGCGGCTCCGGTCTAGAAAACCGAGATTAACGGCCGTGGGGAGCCGTTGCGCTGACCACGCGACACCCTCTTTCCGCAAAAGTTGGCACTAACTTCGCCGACAAGCGGCGGTCGCTCAGTCGGTATAGTTCGCTTGCGGACTACAGCCCACGGAGTATCTTGTATACACGTTATATAAAAAGGTAAAGCTCTCCCTGTTAACAGGCTGTGAAAGCCCATAGCATAGGTTTGTTAGACGTCGAGGCTCCAATATCTTCTAGATAATCGACTCACAGATGGCGGTGACGTTGTCAGCCTTACGCCCCGCCCACCCTTTACACACAGGAATATTCCTGGTACTCATTTCTGTTAGAGGTTGAGTCGACTCCAGGGCCATAATGCGGCTGGAAGGATTCGATCAATTGATAGAATTCAATGACCTCGTCAGGAACTGAACCCGCGACCTACCGGCTTGTAGCACAGTGCCTCAACCAACAAGGCTACCGGGTGCCCAAGTGAGGTATTTTATGTCTTTTGTTATGTAGAAAGAACAAAAATATGATCATGGGTCCCGACGGTGCCTGAAACCAAGAATAACTGTGCTGGCGTAGACCAGGAGTATACTCGTATTACTGCACTGCACCGTGGCGATAATTAGGCTGATGCTAAGCAACGCGTTGGTAAATGCGGTTTCTCTTTTGGCGGAACGCTGCGAGGGTAGAATTTGTTATCTGACGTGTAAACCGATCGAACATCTGTTGTCACATATACGAGTATACGAAGGACATGTATGTAACATACAGGAATACGATTTCATTCTTAGGAAAGCGGTTTCTATGTCCTGATACGTGTCTTCCGTTGCAGGCGATCATGCCTGCTGATTCCGCACAAGTGGCCAGCATAACGCCGTCTAGAACAGATTTCTAGGAACATACGTGGCCAACGTAATGATTCAAGCTGTATACTCAACTTTCAGCAGTTAAAATACCACTAACCAACTCCATGGAGCTGAGCCCTTCTGGAGGATCCACCAATTCTGCAGCTACTCAAGAATTTTTAAGCATTTTATGGAACCCGAAGGTTCATTACCGTGTTCACAAGAGCCCTCCACTGGTTTCTATCCTGAGCCAGATGAATCCAGTCCATACCACTCCGTTCTATATCTCTAAGATTAATTTTAATATTATCCACTCACCTACATCTTTTGTTACCCTAGTGGTCTGTTTCCTTCTGGCTCTCCCACCAATATCATATATATATTCCTCTTCTCCCCAATTCGTGCTACATGCCATGCCCATCTCATCCTCCTTGACTTGATCACTTGGCGAAAAGTACAAGTTATGAAGCTCCTCAATATGCAGTTTTCTCCATCCTCCTCTCACTTCATCTCTCTTCGGTCCAAATATTCTCCTCACCACCCTGTTCTCAAACACCCTCGGTCTGTGTTCCTCCCTTAATGTAAGACACTATGTTTCGCACCGTCTCCTCAGTTTGCAATGATCTCGTACAATCGTGAAACAGTTTTAATATTATGAACAAATTGTCTGTGGTTCAGTTGTGAGGTATCATTACGTCTCAGTGAAACGTAACCCATTAGTTCACGTCGAAAAGTGAAGCTGAAACCCTACAGCGGCGTTTCTGAACCGCTTACAGTCAACGTACCTCTAGGCCTCAGAGGGAGATGCATGCAGCCCCTTCGTCTCAGAGTGAAATTCACGGGTGACTTAATTTTTATCCAAAGCTACATGCCACCGCGCACTGTAAACACGACAAGATGCCGAGACTGCTTGAATATAACCTTTTTATTCCATGCACAGAAAAATTTGTCAAAGATGATTTTTTGGTCCATTCGACAGTGTCCGATATTTTATTATTATGGCTCGAAGGCCCTTTGTTGGGCATTGGCCGCTTTTTCCGTTTCTTCATCCTATACACAAACGGTAGGACTACTAGGACGGGGATCAGCCCGTGGCAAGGCCGCTACCTACACACAGAACACAACACAAACACCGAATAAACGCACACAATAACAGACATCCATACTTTGAGTGGGATTCGAACCCATGATCCCAGTGTTCGAGCGAGCGAGGACAGTTCACGACTTAGATCGTGCGGCCCCTATCATCGGCCTGATAATAATGGATTAAATATATTTCATTTACACCGGTTCAGAACCGCTGCCCTACTGTCTGGTCGATATGAATGAAGCCGCCACTAAGAATTCCCATCACTCGAAAACATCCTAAATACAATATCATACAGACATAGGGCTATCACGATTTATACCTCAATTAATTTACACTGCTTGGGGATCTCCCTTGCCCAAAGACCGGTCCTGAACCGAAGAATTAAGATATTGACACAATTCAAAATATCGGAAAAACCGACTGGAACATTTATCTCCAATCGATTTACTACTACCAACAAATGACAATCATCTATAACGCTTTTTTTTTTAGCGACAATAAAGTAAAGATAAAATTGTCCCTGTGCTTAATTAACTACCACGCCATAAACAAATATGGAGAAGTGGAGGTGTAGCTCTACCATCCTTGACCTCGGCATTAGATGGAAATGAGTGGTCAGCTTCACACCCTGGCCGCTTTTCCCACGGTATCCATTGGATAAGAGGCTGGGTGGATCCCAGAGCCAATGAATGCATAAGTCGATGATATAGCGCCCAATTCTTCTCTGGTCAACCAATAACCCAGGAATTCATTAAAGTCTCATATATTTTAAAATGCATTAATATTCGATTTAAAAAATTGCCTTCTATATTCATGTTACTATCAATAAACACAATGGTGTTTCTTTATTGATTTACCGATAGTTAAGTTACAATATACTGACTCTAATACGTTCTGATTACGAACAGCAAATTGTTACTGAAGTGTGACAAGAAGGTCGTGGCCAATTTTATTGATCTAGATCTTTGGCTGGTAGAACTAGGAAACCAACAGAACGCTTCGGACAGCTGGTCCTCTGACCTTGATTCAAAACGAAGACCACTAGAATACGTAGCACTACACCAATGCAATGTAACCAGTGATTAAATGTTGATGGTACTACACAGAAAATAACGCTACACAAATGTATTCAATTAGAACTACAAGCTATGTGTGTTACTGGGTCCATATCAATGCGATATACAGCCACATTTAACTGCTTGACCTGTGACAGCATTGCATGTCGCTCAAAGACGGAGAAAGTACATAACATATACAATACGAATTTGCTTTGATTTACCTGGCAGCAGGCTGCATGGTGTTGGGGTGAAGTACCCCCTACGCCGACCCTACCAGCACTTCCGCTACCCTCTTGACGTAATCGGGCACGTTCCACCCTCGCAAGAGTTGGTGAATCAAGAAGAGAAGGGGATGCACTGCCGGGGGTGGAACACCCCGCGTCTACAACCAGCATCTTCTAAGAGGCGCAGCTCATTCACATGTGTTCTTACACTAACGGTTGACCGCGGGACACTGCGACCCTGGTGGCAGCCAGTTGACTGGCAGAGCCACACAGCGGCCAGTTACCGCACTCCAGGAGCCCCTGACAGTGCCTAATCTCTTGTACCGTTCGGTTACCATGAATCCTTTATTTAAGTTGATCGCTGTTTGTTTCGTCGTTTACTTAATTATTATGAATCAACTGATAATGCTCGTTATTGTTTGTTTTATTGCTTATTTAACACTACTGTATGAGCTGCAGGGCTTCATAAACACAATTTAAATATGTTAGCACGTAATAAAAACCAATCTCCTTTGACTTGCTTTTGGGGTATGAGCGAACGTACTTTTGGACATGGGACACCAATTCGTGGCATAATTATGAACAATGAATTGAAGAGGACGTGGACAGAAGCGATTTGGCATATTTAAAGATAATATCAGAACACTTTTCTCGGTTGCATGAGACGAATTACTAAACCCTTCGTCAGAACAGTCGATTTCGAGCTGCTATCTGTAAGAATGTGATTTGTGACCGGTCAGTACTGTGGCTTATAGTTCGGATTTTCTTCCCAGTTTTGTAAATATTATTACAAGAACTCTTAGAGCCTTGGTGGGTATTCAGCTTCTGCCGTCTTTGCTTTCTGTATATTTTCCTATTTCTTTCAGTTGGTGCCTAAAACAGAAGGTTAAGGCCATTATTTTGAAGTAAACGGCCGAGGAAATTACACAGCAAAACTTTTTTTGCGGAACCCGTACTTTGTCTTTGGTGTTATTTGGTTGGCTAAACCAAGGAACAGTACATTCAACTTGAAAGAAGAAACAAAATATGCATAGGAAAGTATATAAATGGCCAGAATTGATTAAAATATTACTAACGATTCTATGCATCATCGAATTTGACAGTAAGATGTTCATGAACGGTGACTAGTCAAGCACTCGGACACAATCAGTCGTGACTTATTCCAATATACCAGGCATGTCCAGCTTCAAACTGGTTGTGATCAACTTTTTAGTGTCAAAACTGCCAGTGATCTACAACCCCCTCATATCGTCGTACCTCGCTTTAAGCAAAACTATTGGTAAAAATAAGATTTCACATGATAAGGATAGAGTAGGGACTTCCCCACAGTTCACTTAANAGGTTGTCATCAACTTTTAGTGTCAAAACTGCCAGTGATCTACAACCCCCTCATATCGTCGTACCTCGCTTTAAGCAAAACTATTGGTAAAAATAAGATTTCACATGATAAGGATAGAGTAGGGACTTCCCCACAGTTCACTTAATACAAGTGTAAAGCAATTTTCACGTAAGCTACATAAGAACAGAAAAATAGGAATGACCAATACGTATTTCCCCTTCAAAATCTGAATATAATCATATTATATTACAAGTGAATTTACATGCTTTTCACGTATAATTTCCTTGTAGGCCTATGAGATCGACCAAAAATCGTCCCGCGATGAACGCGTTCGACATGTCTGTTATATATTCGTATTTCTACAGAATTCTACCAGCAAGAATGTAATAATATATGAAAAACCTCTGCCGAAGTCAAATAAATGCAGAAAAGAGAAGTATCTGTTCATATTATGTGAATATAATCCACTATAATCCACTTACACCCACACAACGTTCCTGAAAAATCGTTTCAAAATACGGCACAGTACAATTACTTGGAAATAAGAGAATATCACTAGCCTTGTGAAATTAATAGTCGAATACCTGTCACACGTGCTTGCCAAATTTTCTCTTTCAATCTTTTCGTTTAGTTATTAAATTGTACACCAGTTAGCACATTGGCTTATAGCTTGTACAGTCTGACTGTCAATAAAGGAGAGAATAAAAAAAAGTCTTTTCGCAATTTCTTGCTAACAGATTATCCATTGATATGGCTGCGCCATAGCTCAAGCGGTTAGTCGCTGGCTTCCCACCGCGGCGGCCCGGGTTCGATCCCGGGTCGGGTCAAGTGGGATTTGTGGTGGACAAAGTGGCGCTGGGGCAGGTTTTCTCCAAGTACTTTGGTTTCCCCTGCCAATCTTCCTTCCACCAATTGCTCCACAATCACCCTCACCTATCATCTGGGGCTGGTACAATAGGCCAGAAGTGGCCGCAGTAGAAGGGACTTAGTCCCACCTCACTAGCAATAAAAAGAATCCATTGATATAGTGTGTATCTGTCAACTTCCTGCAAAATGTTCCTGCGTGACTTCAATTTCCGGTATAAGTAACAAATAATTACAATCCTGAGGATTGCACGTTTCCTTCACACGCTGGTTCCTTCAGTCGTAGAACGGAAGGGAGGTGTTCGGGTCTTGCTGCTATTTATATCATTTCCGATACAACAAAATTGTTTCTAATATATATGATGTTTTTTATTGCTAGTGGGGTGGGACTAAGTCCCTTATACTGCGGCCAATTCTGGTCTATTGAGCCAGTAATATGTATGATAATAAAATAATAAACAACCATGACTAAATCTTAGTTGGGCGGAAACTCAAAGACAGCGACCACTAGGGATACTTCAATTAAATGAATGGACAGTATTAAAATTTGTGTTAAGAAAATATGGTGTGAATAGGACTTACCCACCTTGGAACAGGGCCCATAATGAAAATTTGAGGTCCGTGAAGAGTGAGGAATTTCTTGTCTAGCTCTGAGACTAGTATCTTTCAATCAGTACCCCGCTTCAGAAGACTGGTGTGTTATTTGCCGAATGGAACTATCACTGAAGCTATCACTTAAAACGTTCACGCATAAACCGGAACATAAAACCCGGAAACCAATATTTTCATAGCATCCTGCAAATATTTGGCAAGTTTAAAACAATACCATATGTCATCTAAGTCAAATGACAACTACTGACTGAAAAAAAAAAATGCCCCGGGTGAGGATCGAACTCACGACCTTAAGATTATGAGACTTACGCGCTGCCTACTGCGCTACCGAGGCTGCGTTGAAACTCTGAACTTTCGCTTCTAATAGTAGAAGGCAAGACATTTAATTTACGAATGGTTTAATTTTATTATCGAAGCAGTATGCGTCGTGATTATACCTCTGCCTTTTCAGTGCTTTATACTGCACTGATATTCCTTTAGACATATGTGGCGAAAACTGTCCACAAAGAACGAACAACAACAATGAGAAACACTAAGCCTGGAATTTCTTACTAGAGCGTTGGAGAGTGAAGCCAGCGATCATAAAACTGAATCGTAATACTGATAATGGTGAGGACTATGTAATTTATATACTATTTTTCCTTAATTCCTGACAAAGTAGTTTACATTTTACCTGAACTACATAGAAGTACTCAAAAGGCCGAGCAGTCTGATAGGATGAAGATAGCATGGAATTATGAACCTACCTGGTAAAAAGTGGCTGAAAGGTCAGGAAATCCAAAATCTAAGCTTGTCCTTTGATTTGTCTAATTTAACCGCATTTGTACCACTGCAGTACCTGGAAATGAGACGCTTTCACTTCGATTCATATTCTCCATTAGTGACTATCTTCTGCCTCATTCCAGGGTACCAAACAACTAAAATTTATTCAAAGTCATTAAAGAATTAATCTGCAATCGATCATAATTCTCTGTTTTAAGACTTAAAATTTATCAAAACAGACATTTTGTAATTTCCCACTTACAAACTGCATCGTCGTTGCATTACGCGCCTATACTCCTTTGTTGCATGTATGTAGTTAAAACCATCACTCATAGATGGCAGTTGTTCCCGGAGTTTCGCTGGTTGGTTGGTGAATGGCGGAAGTTTGTTATGTTTGTTATGAAACGCTGAACTTTTCTGAATTCTTTGCATGAATTGGTTTAAAAGTGTGCAGTATGGGAAATTTTTAGTTTTGCCAATGTCTGTCCATTCATAGTATCTCCAAAACCACTAAACATATTTAAATGAAATTACATATGTGGGAACTAAATAACATTTATGTAGGTAATTGGATCTTCGACCTTATTAGTACAGTGTAGCTCTCATGCACTTCAGGCCCAAATCAGACGTTATTAAATCTTAAAAAAATTCCTCGTCTAACGGAAACAGGATTTGCGACATAAATATGGATCTCAGTAAAGCCTTAAACTTTTATTTGCAATATTTTTGTATGACATACTTAATGAAATAGAAATATTTCATGCCTTTGTCAACAATTGTCAGATTTGCCTCTGCAATAATGAACATCAAGATCAATATGAAAAAAAGAAAACTCCGAGGAAAGGAAGTCATCAGAATTATAAATTTCTTTTGGTGGAAACAACAGCTCTACAAGTGAGCACTTTTCTCATAAAACACCTTGTACATTAATCTGTGGCTATCCCCAAAATTCTGGTACAACTGATCATTTTATCAGTTATGAGCCCAGCTCAGTTCACTAACAACAGGTAATAGGCAAAGTATATTTATTTATTGTTGAAGAACTGACCTTGCTGGTTTTTACCATATAAAATCAACTTTTCACACCCATCTGCTTGCATGATGATAAATGAGCAAGAAGAATTTTGCATCAAATTAATTATGGTTATATTTGCAATCATACCAATTCCTAATCTGTTTTCTTGAGAGAACTGAACTCTTGGTTTTAAGAAATCAGTTCATGATGCATGTCAAGAATCATGAACACTTGTCTTGAATCCAGCTCACAATGTTTCCTGACTGGTAGGTTATTTACTAGCAGGTTAATGTCAGTGTTATTGGCCATGATGAATAAGCAGCAGAATAATGGATCTTAACACAACTTGTTTCTTACAGACCATACTAACCTTCAAAGGAGTACAGTACAGATTCTGGTGTTTGTATTTATGTGGTGAAAGGTAGAAACACAAGGAACTGTTTAATAAACTTAAAGTCATTTATGTTCATATATTAACATTTTATTCACTGTAGCTGCTGTAGGATGACTCTCTCATTATTGTAAGATGCAAAGTGAATGTAATCAGCCAAAGAGAACATAGGGCCTGGAGCCAAACAACGCTTCATAAAGTGGAACAAATGTTATATTCTGTAAAAACAAAAAAGAAGGAAAACAGTTACTACCAAGTATAACACATAAATTGTATTATACAGTGAGACTTTGCCAATTATGAGATTCATATTTCTGAACTCATCTGAAAATGGCTAATCTAGAGCCCTGACTGTTTCTGTAGGATACTGGTCATGCTGGAGGTGGTTTTTTCAACAAGGGTTTACATCATATTTGGCAGCACCATAGCTCAAGCGGTTAGTCGCTGGCTTCCCATCGCGGTGGCCCGGGTTCGATCCTGGGTCTGGTCAAGTGGGATTTGTGGTGGACAAAGTGGCACTGGGGCAGGTTTTCTCCTAGTACTTCGGTTTCCCCTGCCAATCTTCATTCCTCCAATTGCTCCACAATCACCCTCACCTATCATCTGGGGCTGGTACAATAGGCCAGAAGTGGCTGCAGTACAAGGGACTTAGTCCCATCCCACTAGCAATAAAAAAATACATCAAATTTTCAATCAATGCATGTAAAGCTTGTTAAAAACGTTTTATCTTCAGAATGGCTCTCATTTTGAGGTTCTTGTAGTTCAAATTATGTCTTGTAAATGCAAATATTGTGCCTTTGATAGTATCCATCAGTCTGTCTTTATCTAACACTGTCCTGTTTATTTTGCAGAATACTTATGTTTTGAAAAATAAATAGGACAGTGTTTTTAGATAAAGCTAGGATGATGGATAATGTCCAGAAACATATTTGTACTAATGTACCATCATCACAACCTCTTAGGATCTTATGTCTTGTGAATGTGAGTAACATTCAGGAAACAACTGTTAACTCTTGGTGTGGAGGCCAGGGAGTGTCCAAGACTTGCAAGAAAATGAGGTTAAGCAAACAAACACTGAACAACATTTGAGAATGGATGTTTTTTGTATGGGACTGAGACACAGAGCCCCTATAAAAAAATTTGTGAGCACCGTATGACTGACGAGCTGAACAGTTAATTAACTACCATACATTTATCTCACCAGTGAGTTCAACATGTGTGCCCTTTTGGGGGGGGGGGGTCATTTTGGACAATGTGGTGTCAAATGGTAGGATCACTGGTGAATAATGAATTGAGATGGATTTGGAAGAAAACAGTCATGGTGTAACTGACACACTATCCTGGCATTTTCTTGGAGGGACTCAGTAAAACCATGAAAGACTCAACATACTCTGTCTGCAAGCTGAGATTTGAACTGGGCACTTCCCAGATACAAGTTTAAAGCATTACCACTACATGAGTCTAGTCAATATCTGTCTTAAGTTTAGACACTGTAACAGAATTGATGAGAATGTTACTGTACATGAGTAAATAACATGGGAATATACTGTACAAGACCTGTATAAGGATTTACATAAGTGTGTTTCCTTCCTCAGAGTTCAGATCATTACAGTTTTTATACAGAGGCAGATTATTACAAGAACTAATCAGAAATGAAAAGCCAGGATACTTTTCCATGTTATGTGTGATAAAGCATGGCCAGAATGTTTTACCAACCATGTCTGAATGGCTGATTACATGAAACACAACCAGCCTTAAGAAGTTTCAAACTAAACTTTAAACCTGAGATCACTCAGTGTGGTGCCTCTACATCTTACATGTTACCCTTATTAATTTCAGTTGTCTGGAGACATGGGGAGCTTTTCAGGTTCAAACTTTGTAAGGTAGAAACCTGGCTCTCCACGAAAAAGACCAACTGGCTAATGTTGTTTAAGGAATTATCATTGTTTATTCTGGGATTCATACAATTTGAATAAATACACTCTCTGGAAAATATGCATAGGTTTTAATGTTAAAGCAGGTGGTACATGTAGTTACCATTCTGCTTTAGAGTTAATAAACCTTGTCCCTGATCCAGTAGTTAAACCTGGGGGGGAAAGAATTAGCAAACAGCAGGTCAGTTGGACTCATTCTCATGATCAGCAAAGCCCTACTGTACAGGCATGGATTTTCAAAAGCACATAATAACAAAACAAGAAGCATGCCAATATAATGGATTCCAAAATACTTTCCAGTCTTTGATCTTTCTCTTTATATTTATACTTAGGATGTTAATATGGGCAGTTGCCATTATTTATCAATACTATACTGACTGTATTTAAGGACTACTTGAGCATTCTGTTGCAGTGATGTATTGCTCATTCGTTCACCTGCGTCTTTAATGCGAATGTTCACAGTATCACATCAATTGCTACATGTTTCGGCCTTACTCGGTCATCTTCAGACAACTGTTTATGGCATGAGAACCATCACACTATACTAGATCTGGAGTCAATACATTTCCTTGCTATTGCATATCGATGCTCACACTAAAATATCTGAGAATAAAGCTGTCTCTCCATTCCGCGTTATTTTCCTTTTTTGACAGCCATGTTTGTGCTCTCACATTTTAGTGTTAACAACGATATGCAATAGCATGGAAACAGTGAACACACGCCTGAAGATGGCCAAGTAAGGCAGAAACATGTAGCATTTGATGTGAATTTAATGTTATTTCAAATTAAAGAGATTGTGAATAGTTTTAAGTTGCATTAAAGACAGGGGTAAATGAGAGAGTAGTATTTAAGGACCTTCATATTCACAAATGAATATAGGGTCACCATGTTTCATGTCTGTTCTATACCAGACTTCATAAACTGGGATAGTCATGCCATTCAATCATACCTCAAGGATGATTCTGGGGCCACTTTACCTCACAGCAAAATTCCATAATTTCTAACAATTTGATTTAAGTTACCAAAAAATATGATCTACAACTTACACCACTTCCTCGAGAAGCAACCAAATAACGTCTCTCCACCTGAAATAAGAAGAAAAGCTCAAGGACTTTAGACCCACTACAGTAAAATACAATGAATACAATGGAAATAACAAGAAAATGGTACCCCACTGTGTAGACCCCAGGGCCATAGTGTGGCTGGAAGGATTAGATCAATTGAAAAAATCCAGTGACCTCATCGGGACTTGAACCCGCAACCTTCCAGCTTGTAGCATAGTGCCTCAACCACTATGCTACTGCGTGCCCCTTTCCACAAGAGAGTAGTAAAGGTAAAGGAAAACAAAAGTAAGTAGGGAATTTTGACTTTACAAATACAGTACTAATGATGATAATTTCTAGAAATTTGATAAAAGTTCAATTTTAGCATCATGTAAAGTAAGGGTTATAGTTTACTAATAAAAGGTAAAGCTGTCCCTGTGCTTAATTAATTAAGCACTAAGCCATGAAAAAATTGGAGGCTGTGTGGGCCCCAGAGCTGGTCTGGACACTGTAGAGAAAAATTTCTTGCCCCTGCCGGGAATCGAACCCCAGCCATCCAGCTCATTGCTATACTGAGGTATTCTGATCCTATAGTTTACTGTCCTGTTCCAAAATTAAATTTTATGAAAACTGTTTAACATGGTCAGAGACAATTTTTACAACATCCTTTGAATAGTTTTGGAGTTGGGAAAGAGAAATTGTGATATTGCGTTCAGTTCCTTTATTTAATGCACAGAATGCAAAAAAAACTCACCTTTAAATCCTATGCTGAACCATCTACTTTCACAATCTCTCTATTTCATACCTATAACTATACCTATAAACTTCTGATGAAGATCCTTACCGGAACTGCAACTGCCATGTACATGATGTACGCTGAGAATATAAGAAGCAGTAAATGTTTCATTTTGTTGAATTCACTTGCTGGGTTATCTTCATTTTCTTTTATACCCATGATCATGTCACATGCACACATAATACAATCGCAGCTACGTAAACACAGGTGTCAATGACAACACACATTTCTGTTACAAATAAAAGACAGCAAATTAGGTTCCTGCAACCATTATCAAGCTTCTTGTGATGTCGGCAGTGAATCAAGCAGTTTCTTGAATAAGACCAATTCCTACTGATATATACATAGAAAAAGGCCTGACTTCATTTCAACTAACAGACCAGGTTAATTTAAACTTTATTGTCCAGGCACAGGGACTTTAAATATTCCAGTACTATGTGGCTGAAAACCGTATTTTAATTCAGGGTAATAGTTTACTGTCCATGAATGAGAAACTTCAAATCTCCTGCTTCTATGGGTTGGCAGCCATATTTTAACAAGAAAATAATGACAATGGAATTGAAAAATGCAATGCTCAGCTAGCTGGACTGTGAACATAGGTAAAGCTATCCTGTAACAGGCCATGGAGGCCCATAGGGTTGTGAGAAGTTGAGGCTCCCACATTTTCTAGACAAACAATTCACAGATAATAGTGAGGTTGTCAGCCTTATGCACCCCCCAGGAAGATTCGTGGTACTCATTTCTGTCACAGGCTCAGTTGACCCCAGAGCCATAGTGAAGTCAGAATGATTAGGTCAACTGAAAGATCCAATGACCTCATCAGGACTTCAACCTGCGACCTTCAGGCTTGTAGCATAGTGCCCCCCCATTAACATAGTACTCTGCCTAATAAAGGTTATTTTCTTATGCACCTGACTTACACTCATGAGGAATCATGTGTGATTCTGCATACAGCATATTTACAGTTCTCAAAGAATGTAAACATCTAGTGCCATAATATATAATCACTTACATACCACTCCAATACAGTCAGATACATTAAGTTTTAGTGCTTATTTAAAATTCTTACATCACTTCTACATGCTAACATGGAAATGCACAGACCTATGAAACTGTGGGAGAGCAATCATTTTTGGGCTCATCGACATACGGCTATACTGAGAATGTTGTCCAAGATGAATTATTTTTAGACGATCACTTCCTAGGATAGATTTTGATAAACCAAAATTTCTAGAATGTCAGCAACTTGTACTATGTATCATCAGCCAGAGTTAAGAAAGTGGGATATGACTTTCAGGTTTTATTATTCTATGTATTTAAGGATATTTTGTATTATAAATTAATAACAGCATAAGCACTTAATTTATGAAACCACATTCCATCATTCAATTAAAAAAACTTTTTAGAGAGTTGAAGAACAACTTTATTTTTTGCTTTATATGAAAACTCTTAAATAGTGAACATGAACTTTTCTTTTTCAGTGGGGCTTCTAATGTGCAAATGCACCAAAATCTCAAGATTGATATTTTTCACAACCACAATATTTTCTCATATATATATATATATATATATATATACACACACTGTATAGTATATGAGAAAGTAAAATTATCTTGTACAGAAAACTGATGTTCACCTCAATTTTAATTTCAAATTGAAAAAGTCCTCTCACATGTGCGTAATTCTACAGCAGACAGTGGGTCTGAATGTTAACTGAGGAAAACCTTGAGTGAAAGAAATGAGACAAAGGACTGCAATGAACACACAAGCTAAGAAATATCAGACATAGTTCCCACTGCTGTTTGTAACATTATGTAACTAAAAATGTTGACTCAGATGTTCAGGGCATGTCCTTCTTGTGTAATATGTCTGGAAGTTATACTAATGTGTAAACTACAGGAAACGACATAATAGATCATTGCTATTTTTGCTTCACACAAACACAACAAATTTCATTGGGTAAAGAGGAAAGAAGCATGAATGCAAAAAGTACGAATTTTACCTCCAATGTTTGATTGAAATTGTATGGTTACACTGAAAACTTCATTTCTGCTCCTGTAAATTAGGGAACACGGAGATTGTTATCCTCCACAGTAAGTTTGAGCCTCTAGTAGGTCCTGCATAACAACTGCTGTTCAGTAATCTGGAATCTTTCAAATATGGGCAGAAATGGTAAGCACTATATCATAACATTTGGCAGCTGATTAACATATGAATTCCTAACAAAAGATACTGCAGTGAAATCCCAATTTGGCGTTTCCACACTGAGTGACATCCTGTATTCCATGAATATTTCTTGTGGTCCAAGGCAAAGTCCCATATAAGCAATATACCTCATAATTAGCAAATTTCAATCCAGTAAATAACCCAAATTTAGTGTAAGCAATGCTTGGGCTTCACAAGTCAATATAGTGTGATCGCGGTTGAAACATATGGTATTCGTATTTTGTTACCAAATGTCCCTCTCAGCTATAATCTTTCACAAGTGATTTGTGTGAGGTTTGAATGTCAATAGTATTTCTTTCCTCATTGTTTGTTACAGAATCTATGAACCAGAAGAAGCTTACAATAAGTGAAAGAGTTAGTAGTTACAATTAGCAGTCATTATATAATTTTTTATTAACCTCTATCTAGAGTGAGAAAAATCATTTTTCCCAGAGATCTGTCAAATGGGGAATTCTATGCATGTGGAAATACAAGCAAAGGAGTATTATTTCAGGCAGTTTCTCTGAAAACATTACTCCCACACATTCATCTACTTTCCAGTTCACAATAAACAGAAGGTCGACCAGAACGAGGTTTGTCATCAATTGACATTTCACCATTTTTGAAATGGGAAAACCACTCAAACACTTGAGTTTT
The DNA here is from genome assembly GCF_002891405.2 of Cryptotermes secundus. Taxonomy (NCBI): domain Eukaryota; kingdom Metazoa; phylum Arthropoda; class Insecta; order Blattodea; family Kalotermitidae; genus Cryptotermes; species Cryptotermes secundus. Next base: position 1,284,604 of record NW_019720574.1, read on the forward strand.
CCCCATAGAATCGTCCTTGTGTGCCGTTTTTAACATTTCAAGAGTTTCTGTTCCACTTTTCCCGAGCAAAAAGCAGAATTTCACTGCTGCACGCTGTTCACGAAAATCAGCCATTGCAAAAACGACGATCACACAAAACAGTTGTCACTATAAACTCTGCCGAAACTAGTCCTTACCTTCTGAAGCAACGGTAGTCGGCTTATCGACTCAGGAATATTAGCTCTATGTGCTCATAGCGGCAAAACGCGGTACTACAAAAGCTCTGCCCACAAAAAAATTAGTTCGGTTTCTTTTGGGTACCCCATTGTATCCTCAAACTGCAGTGTTCAAGAAATGTTTTCCCTGCCAGTAACAGGAAACTTTATCTGTTCCCATTTAAAATTCTCATAACATTTTCATGGGAAGACCATGTCTCACTTTATTCCCATGACATACACTCAGAAAGAATATCCTGCTCTTTTGTGCAGTAAAACAGATGACGGGATCCAGTTTCTTGATCAGCAGAGAGGTGAAACAGTTCAGTGTTCTTCCAAGCTTTGTATAAGGCAAATATTCTTGTAATGGCCATACCATCAAATGCCACCATCATGAGAAATGTTACACTTTAAATCTGGAACTTGGGGGGGGGGGGGGACAGATTAGTATACAAACTCCGTGATTTTAGTCCGCAAGCGAACTATACCAAACGAGTGAGTGCCGCTTGTGGCGAAGTTTAGTGCCAACTTTTGCAGACAGAGGTTGTTGCGTGGTCAGCACAACGAATCCCCATGCCCGTTAATTTCGGTTTTCTAGACCGGAGCCACTATTTCCTTGAAAGAGCTTCTCTATTATCATCACGAGGCTGAGTGGACCCCGTTCCAGACCCACTACTTGTCAGAAAAACTGGTAGTGCCAGGAATCGAACCCGGACCTCTGGATCTGCAGCCAGGAACGCTGACCACTAGACAACAGAGGCAGTCCAGATCAGTATATAATGTGTAAAATTTTATGAAACATGAGGCAGAGGCAGGCATTAGTATCCTTTTAAGTGAAGTTCATATATAGCAACAAGAGAATAGCTGTATTTTCTGCATGACTATGTCATATGTACCAAGTTTTTTTATTACCTGCACTTAGAGAAGTACCTCTCCACACAACTTCTTGCCTCAACCTTCTCCACTTGCATGCATTCAGATACCATCACTTTGGAACGTGATTAGATTAACCTATACTGCCACCCACTGGTCCATATCCTAAGCCAGATCAATCCAATCCATACCATCCCATCCTACCTCTCTAAGATCCATTTTAATATTATCCACCCACCTACATTTTGGGCTTCCTAATGGGGTCTTTCCTTCTGGCTTTCCCACCAATATCTTATATTCATTCCTCTTCTCTCATTCATGTTAGATGCTTCACCCATCTCATGCTCCTTGGCTTCATCATTCTAATTACATTTGGTGAAGAGTACAGGTTATGAAGCTCCTCATTATGTAGTTTTCTCCAACTTCCCATCATTTCCTCTCTTTTTGGTCCAAATATTCTCAACACCCTGTTCTCAAACACCCCCAGTTCCTCCCTTAATGTCAGAGTCCAAGTTTCATGCCCATACAGAACCACAGGTAAAATTATAGTTTTGTATTTATGAAGACCAACACCGAAACAGTATTCCAGTTATAAGACACTGTCCTGATATTCAACCGGAAGCAATGAGGAAATCCATGAAGAATCTCATTCACGACAACTGGCCCCACTAATCCTTCAAAGGACTTCCTGAATTCAAGTGAAATCTTTTACTTTGCAATCAATGTATTCAGAATACGCTGCAGATGACACAGTATTACTGATGAACAGAGAGTAATGGAGTTCTCCATAGACAATTTAATATTTTCCTTCAATCTAAAAAAATGCAACTTCGATAAAACATACATTCATCATGAAGTTTAATGACTGAACATACAAATAATTCTTTACAGAAGAAAATAAATAAATCTAAAAAATAAATGCAGTACATATCATTGTGTCACGGTACATTTCAATATGAAACAAATATATAACTGCAGAAAAAACACTATAAACATACAAAAATTGTATGACTAGAATTGCACATTTTAGCTTTATCAACAAGAGCCATCTATTAAAAATGATCTAGATGCATACAATTAACAAAGCAACAAGGTGGAATAACAGAGTTAACAAATTTAAATAAGCTGCTACATGAACAACAAATATTGCTTACATTTTACATATATATGTATATAGTATATGTAATATCAAAAGAACATAATGGCACACATCAAAAAAATGTGATTTCAAGCACATATGCAATCATGTAAATGAGTAGTCCAAAAATGGCATTAGCAATGCTGAACTTTCTTTTTGATTTCAGAACTCCCACAAAAACCACAAGACATGTCACGTAAGAAACATTAACATTGGGTAAGGTCATTACATGAAACATCCTTTCTGATCTCGTCATTGTCAGGAAATTATGTCTATCCATGTGACTGTCACTTTTTATGGTTGAAAAGACATATATTTTCTGACATGACTTAGATCATTACATACTGACTTTGGCCCGTGGTGTCAAATTCAGCTTCTGACAGAATTGGACCCAGGACCAGGTTGTTGAGACCATTACGCACAAGATCTTCGTTGCTGTTGCTTGTAGATAGACAAGACGAAGACTTGCCTTGAAGCAACTGTTCCCCATCTCCAAACTCTGACTCAAGATCTCGACTGTACCTACACAGTGAACAAAGCAACAAATAAACAGGTGGTATGAAATTATACTTTTCACATTTAGGCTGCAATGGTCAGAGAATGATGATGCATATTAAAGTGGTTATACTGTACAGACAGCATTATGAAGCCCACTTTCACATACTGAAAAGCATTGGAAATCTGTAAATGCATCAAAATCTTGACACTGAACTTTTCACCATCACGCGGGAGCAAAAGTATCACGAAAGCCATATTCCAATGGTTGTATGAAAGATGTTCAACAGATTTCATGTACTGCTGACCTTACCTCTCAGCAAATGCAGGTCTCTTGGTGCAGAAGCCAACAATGTGATCTGTGTGACAGAAATTGGGAGTAAATACAGTCGCAATAAATGTGTGACTAGAGATGGGATATTGACTGATGAATAGATTTGACTACTTATACATGCGACTCATAAGTACAAGTAATTACAGCGCCACTGATAATCTCCACAATTCATAGATCAACACAACACCCACTAAACCTTTTCCAGCCTGCTGTCTTCACCAGCCACTCCCTAGCAATGGTTCTAACAATGGAGATTCTTCAGCTTCATGTGCTCAGGTCTGATCTTCACAGACTCCTGTGCAGGACTCTTGCCAACTATCAATTGAACTGCAGTGCCATCTCTTCTCAGCCTCCCTTGTAGATCTCAACTGACTGGTTGCTCCAGTTCTCTTCTTTATAATTCCTCGGCAGAGACAACACCACTTCCCGTTACATGCGTAACCGTTGATGCAGGAATGTGTTTACTGAACCACTGCCTAGAGATGGGTCTGATATAACTGCCCATCTTGTTACTGTTGCATAGCAATGCCTATGCACATTACATCATAGGTCACCAAAAAAAAAAAAAAGAGAGGATATAAATGAAAAATTGCAGATACATGAAATCTGAAGTTGGCAAAGGATTACTATATTTATGAAAATGGCAGGTGGTATCACACACACAGAAATACTGTTTTACACCACTGTCATGTAATTCTGATAGCCTGGAAGACAACACTAAGACTTCATAACTACAGCATACAATATATATAGCCCTGTTACCTCAATTCTCAAGCTGTAAAGGTTGTATTGTGCTTGGTTGCACTATAATGCTGGTCAGCATAGGATGGTGGGAACTTCCAGAGTACAATTTCTGCCTCATCAATGTTTCGTACACTAAGAATGCTTACCTGCCACTTTTTGGTCTAATGACATTCTCTGTAGTACTGTCTCTGATACCATCTTCACTGGGTATACTCAGCGACATCTGTGATCCTGTGAACATAAAGAAGAGTACCTCTAGTAAATACTATAGCTTATATATCATATAACACGCAACTACAAACTCCAGCAGGAAGATAAATCTCTGTTTCGTTTTCTTTTAATCTGATCCATTTTGTGCCAAACTGTTAAGGTAGAAATGGATCCTAAAATTCTTAATGTAGAGCACCATGAAGTCCATAATTAACAAACATAATTACAAGCACAAGAACATATCATTTTGTTTGTATTTTATTAGATATACTATTAAAAAATCTTTCACATAAAATTTATTTAGATGTAAAGGTTGGCATGTAATAAAGTGATTTTATGAAAACTACCTATATGTATTATTTTTATGTATACTTCATAAAGCCGGTCACGGTAGCCGAGCGGTCTAAGGCATGCACTGTCTTCGCTCGCTTGGAAACCGGGATCTTGGGTTCGGTTCTGTTTCCTGTGAGGTACGAACTGAATTCTTATATATTATTCTTATACATTGCCGGTCACGGTAGCCGAGCAGTCTAAGGCATGCACTGTCTTTGCTCGCTCAGAAGCCGGGATCGTGGGTTCGAGTCCCACTCAGGGCATGGATGTTTGTGTGCGTTTTTCTGTGTTTGTGTACAGGTAGAGGCCTTGCAACAAACTGATCACCCGCCCAAGGAGTCCTACCGTATGTCTAAGATCTAGTAAACCGAAGTGAAATGGAGTTTCATGGAGGTAGGCCCAGGCCCAAATGAGGGCTGTAACGCCAAAGGAAAAAAAAATACGCCATAAAAGTTATAAGGATGATAACATTCCGACAATGACTAAGCCAATCCGTACATTAAATGGTGCATTAATTTATTTAGATCTTTATTAATAACTTATTTTCACTTACACATATTATATGCTGCAGAATGATTTTACCAGTGCTACAAGCATCCTGTTACAGGTGTTGAACAATGACATCAATGAATCCAAAATGAGCCTTGTTTATTCTCCTTTGTTTATATAAAAAAGACTCATACAATATGTGTGACACAAATCAATGAATTTTGAAAATTTTGCCTCAAACATCTTTTGACCTAACATAATTTTTAAAAATCCATGTTTATTACAATGTGAAGTGGAATTTGTAACTAGGTGACAATTCATAAGCATAATTTCAAATTTACTGTTTTACTACTGTAAACTACAATAAATGTTTACACTAGCAAACTGTAAATTCCATAATTGTGGAGATGTTGAAACCCAAAATGAAGCACATGTGCATATGTAATATTAAGAGAGCTTTGTATTAGTGGTGGTGTGTATGGTAATGATGGGCACATCACGCATAATGACATGAACAGTCAGTGGCGTGTTACACACAATATCTTGTGTTTTGTGGCAAACACTCCCCACCCACTTGACAAGCACTTCATCCACTATCCTTTCAAACAATAAATATGCTGATATTCTTTTCATTTAGGGATACTCAAATGACAATTCAAGAGATGCTGTTGTAGATTATCAACGACAATTTCTGGATAAGAGAATTTTAAAATATCCCTAACTTTGTAACCATTATAAAATTTTTCTCTCAGAATCAGCTGTTTAATAATATCCCAAAGTTCAGCCACTTCCTCCTGGAACACTTCATATACACTTCTTATCACTTTATGTGTATCAATCAATATCTGTTTACACAGAGTACATACATTAGAGGAGAACATGTGGAGATCTATTTGTTTTTCCATGAAGCCCAAAAGATTCTGCAATGTATTCCTCTTTCTATCTGACACCATTCCATTCATAAAACACAGCTAAGGTTACAGTTTCTTCTCCCATAACAGACAGCTATGCAACCGAATCACATTGCCCACACATTTAGCATTAAAACTCACCAAGAGCGAGTTAAATTATGTTAAAAAAAGCAGAGTGAGGAGTTGATAAGGATTTGTGAATTGCTTTCAAACTGCAACAAACTGCAATTCTGACATGCAGGGCTAAACAGGAAAATATCTAAATAAATAAGTATATTTCAAGGGGAGAAGGAAATGAAATAATAAACATACTGCAGCTGCTACAGGTTTGAATGCATATCACTGCTTATCCATTTTTTTTGGTACTTTATTTACACTTAATCTGTAAGATAATTACTGTGTCCTCTGGAATGTGGAAGTGTGTAGTTTCATGGATGTTTATCAGTGTTTTGGAAGTATGTGCTGCCTCCATCTTCAGGGCAGGAGGAGGATTGTCTATTCTGTAGATGAAAGCAGCAGGTTCCTTGGAAATGTCAGAACTTATCTATGGAATTACAGTGTCACAGTGACAATAATCTTGAGGTATAGCAGAAAACAGTGTGTCACAGTGGGATTGCCAGTACACAGCAGTGTTATCTACTTACCCACCTATACATGGTGCTTGAGTAAATATGTCTGCCTCAGAACTTTATGATACACCCTAGTACTGGTACCACGTGAACCACAACTGAAATGTTATAAGTCACTACTTGCTAGTATCTGGTTGAAAGGTTAGCACCAGTGATCAGTCAAATACAGTGCAACCTTGCTTAACGAGCACCTCTCATAATGAGTGTTTCGCATTACGAGTAAGATTCTGGAACAAATTATGCTTGTTAAGCGAGGTTCCACTGTACTTAAGATACATTATGATTTAGTGGCCTCCATAGTCTAGGGGTAACGTTCCCACCTCATGACTCAAGGTACGCGGGTTCAAACCTGGCGGAGGTTGTGGAATTTTTAAGGGCGGAAAAATTCAGGGAACAAGTCCTCCGGGAAAGACTTTAAGCCGTGGGTCCCGTGTCGTAGATTTATGGCACGTAAAAGATCCTCATGCCTCTAGGAGACCTCTGAGCAAAATTAGGTAACAATTTCCCACCCAAGTAGTTTCCAGTGTCTCTGGTAGATGGGGAAAATATCAGGTACTGACAGCCGACCTCGTTGGCTGAACGGGGCTGATAGCATGCACCAGTACCAGTAGGTTATGGCAACAGTAGAAATTAAAGGGGGACGCGCATTGGACCAATAACTGGTCTAATTGCACAGGGAAACCCACCCCCTCTAATAATAATAAAATACATTATGATTTTAGTTCTCATCACCAAATCATGGCCCAATTATTTGTACTATAAAATATTATTAGCTCTATTACCTGTAGGGTACAGGTGCATGAGATCTCCATTTAAGACTGGTGGCAAATCTTCATTTGGCATTCCAAAGTCCTTATCATCCATTGAACTCTCCACCATGTCAAGCCACTGAGAGTTGTGCCAGCGGAACTTTTCTAATTTGATTCGGTCTGCCCACTCCTTGTTCCAATCCTGTGCATTTATATATTCACTCATTACATTGTAACAATTTGCATCACCTTACGATGAACCAAGAATTCTAAGCACTTACCAGTATGTAAAAAATCTAATGAGATTAACATCACCATCTCTGGGGAAGTTATTGGGTACCAATGCCAGTATAGGGCTGACCTCGCTGGCAGAAAGGAGAGAATTGTCGGATACCACTGCCAGTAGAGGGCCGACCTCGCTGGCAGAAAGGAGAGAATTGTCGGGTACCAATGCCAGTATAGGGCCGACCTCGCGGGCAGAAAGGAGAGAATTGTCGGGTACCAATGCCAGTATAGGGCCGACCTCGCTGGCAGAAAGGAGAGAATTGTCGGGTACCACTGCCAGTAGAGGGCCGACCTCGCTGGCAGAAAGGGGAGATAGCGGGCACCAGTATCGGTATGGCACCAGTATGGCGACAGCAGAAATTAAAGGGGGACGTACAACAGACTATTAGTCGCGGTGCATGGGGAAACCCACCCCCTCTATACTGAATAACTGAACGTCACCATCTCAGTTACAAGCCAATACATTTATGCAATACCATGATAAAGAATTATCATTTATGAGTAATATTATTTTCTACTGTTGGAAGAACTGATGCCATCACCATAAACCGTCAAACCTTGGTAATACGGAACTCTACTCTCAATACCAAAGTTACATGGAAATAAATGTAAGAAAATATCAGATGTACACAAGTGACCAGAGCACTGCATTAGATATTCAAACCTCATAAGTAGAAAACATAATAGAAATTTTGGAAATACCTATTTTGACATATGAAAGTGAAGTCTGAAGATTAGAAAAGCATATGAAAAGATATTTCTTGTACCCTTCTCCAAGTATAATTAGAATGATAAAGTCAAGGAGGAGGAGGTGGGCAGGTCATGCAGCACGAATGGGGGAGACGAGGAATGCGTATAGGATATTGGTGGGAAAGCCAGAAGGAAGGAGACCACTGGGAAGATCAAGGTGTAGGTGGGTGGACAATATTAGAATGGATCTTAGAGAGATAGGATGGGATGGTACAGATTGGATAGATCTGGCTCAGGATAGGGACCAGTGGAGGGCTCTTGTGAACACGGTAATGAACCTTTCGGTTCCATAAAATGCTGATGAATTGAGTAGCTGCAGAATTGGCAGCTCCTCCAGAAGGGTTCAGCTCCATGAGTAAGTAAGTATGAACAGAGATTATTGGCAATGCAAATGACATTTATGAAAAGAACTACAGGCTGCATACCATCAGTTCCCAGATTGACATTTTAAAAGAATTATAAATCAATTACTTGATCAAATGTATACAGAATTCCTGAATTAACCAGTAACAACCAATTTTATCAATGCATCAGTTTATAATGCTTGCCCAACTTTCACAATGCACTAGAACATATTACTAATTCTTCTTCAACAAAAAGCTTATAAAAATCTCTACATTTAGGAGAGATTCCATTTCTAGGGCCATATGTACATACTTAAGCTACTTCTCAGAATAGTCACCACCAGAACTGAGGCACATGTTGTATCAGGAAATAAGTTTTTGTTTGCCTGTGTCAAACAAGTCTGCTGTTTGTGAGCTCAGCCATGTTTTGACACCTTTCATTAACTCCTTATTACTGCTGAAGCGCTGTGATCACAACCAGTTCTTCAGGTAGGTAAACAGGTGGTGGTGGCTCGGAGTGAGATCAGGGTTGTAAGGAGGGTGGTCAACAACTGCCATTTAAAATGATCTAGGAGTGTTCCGAGTGCAAGCAGGTGTATGCACATGCATAGTGTCATGGAGGCGCACTACACCAGATGTCAGCATTACCATGATCCAATGTACTTTATTTAGTGTTTTGCAATATGCTTCTGATGTTATTGTGGTCCCTTGTTGCATGAATTCCACCAACAGCATTCCTTTTCTGTCCCAGAAAACAGTTGCCATCAGCTTTCTAGCAGGCAACATTTGTCTTTGAACTTTTTCAGCTTGTTTGGTGAATGCATGTGAATCCACTGATTTGACTATTCTTTGGTTTCAACAATCGCAAATGAAACCCAAGTTTCATCACCTGTTACTTGCATGATGTGACTATGAAATTCACTGCCATCTTTGTGGTACTGTTCTAAAAATATCACAGCTGAAGCCATTCTCTGTGTTTTCTGCGCACCTGTAAGCATTGTCAGAACGTCTCTAGCGCAAAATTTGTGATACCTAGCCCAACTGGCATAATTTCATAGAGAACAGTGTGTGTGATTTGGAGAAATTCACATGAAAGTTCTGAATTTGTGAAGCACTGGCTCTCACAATTTTGTTGATGAACACTTTGAACAAGATCCTCACTCACTACAGACAGACAACCACTTTGCTCTTCATCATGAACATCTGTTCATTTGTTCACTCATCTTTGAACATTCTACACCACTGCCTTACATTTTGGCAGTAAACCGTGATCGATTCACAACGGACTTCCACAGCACTCATGTTTTTAGTGTGAATAAAGCAGATAACAGCACAAATTTCGCAGCTGGTGGGATTATAAATCACAAGACACATCATATCTCATTTTGTAGGGACAAGAACAAACACTAGGTGACCAGTATGTGATTGTTTACAAGGTAAGGAGTCATGTGACACTACTCCACATGGGAGAACTCTCCCCCATTCCTACATCAGCTGCCTAAAATAAAAGGAAGTTACTTTCCAAACTGTCCTTGTACAAACTTACAGCTATGATATCGAGGCAATGATTGCAGATCCTCCGAATCTGAGTATTCTTGTCATGCATGAGGTCTATCAAATATGCAGGAGCTTCTGTGATCTGAGTTAAGGAAACTATTTTCATGAGCCAATAATAAAATCATCCTACTGTACTCCGAAGCTCCATGTCTGAGTCTCTAAAAGTTTGTGACAGTGGTTAATCACTAAACCAATATTATATTGAGCACTGCACATCATCTGAGATAAATGTGATGTGTTCAGTTTTTTGTGAACTGGCATTTAAGCAAAACAGTTAACACTTATCTTATCAAGTCAGAGGCCTCAAGTCCTCTTCTGTTCTTCCGCCCACTCTGCTTTTCCTTAATTCCTTCTCCCTGCACCTCTATCTTCAGCTAATAATAATAATAATATAAAAACCTTCTGTTACTTGTAGTCTGCAAGCGAACTATACTGACCAAGCGACCACCACTTGTTGGTGAAGTTAGTGTTCACTTTTGCTGATAGATGGTGTCACGGGGTCAGTGCAATGGATCCCCATGGCCATTAATCTCGGTTTTCTACACCAGAGCCGCTATTTCCTTGAAACAGCTCCTCAATTATTCTCACGAGGCTGAGTGGACGCCGTTCCAGACCTGCCACTTCTCAGAAACTCTGGTAGCTCCAGGAATCGAACCCAGGACCTTTGGATCTGTAGGCAGGAACTTTGACCACTAGACCAGAGGTGGTATCATCTTCAGCTCTCACTTTTTTAAATTTTCTCCTTTAATCACTGTCCTCCATCTCATGTTTCTTAAATTTCCCTTATTATCATAGCTCTTTGCTTTCTGTTCTTACCCATTTCCTTCTCCTTATTTATCTCCATTCTAGTTCTGTTTTTATTTTTCTCATTTACTTATTTATCTTTTGGTCTGTTACCCACCTTTCTTTGCTCTATTTCTACATTTTACCCCTCGACTTTTACTCTTAACAAAAGAGCCAGTTTTAGAGACACTGATTCCTACTATTTTGTTCACAGCCCTGCAGGCCTCCCATCCCTACATCCATCCATATCTGTCTTCCCTGCATGGCTAAAGATTCGGCTATGTTCGCTACGTACACTGTGTACACTGTGCGATACAGGTAACATAGGGAACACAGCATACGGAAGTCTGTGTGGCCAGTCACATAGGCAATAAAGGGAGATATTTTTCTGTTCATATAGCAAACATAGCGTATGTAGCGCTCTGTGTGGCCGAACCTTTACTCTTATACATTGAAGATGGAGGGAGCAGGATAATCCAAAATGTCGGCATACATCTATCAATCAAATTAAATAGTGTCGCAACAAAGAAGATTGTAATCTTGATACTCAGTACAACAAGAACCTCAAAACTCACATAGATGGCTGAGTGTCCGGCATAATTCTAAGTACTTACAAAAGTTATGGGATGGTTTCACATCCAGAATAGTTCTACTGTAAAGAAACAGACTGCATTCCAAATCATGCCACTACAGTCCAAACATTTTGAAATTATTAATTTGAAACGCACATATACAAATAAAACTGCAATCTTACAAAAAATAAATTCTGGGAGACTGACACCTACTTAAGACAGATGCTGTGTAATTCACTCCATTATCCTGTAGACAATAAACATATTATGAGCAAATAAAGGATACCAGTCTCTTTGATCAGGTAATCTCTTGTAGTAGTAGTTCGAGAAATCATATAGAACACATAAATGATCTGGAGTACCATTTCATCGTCTTCTTGTTTGGCTGCAATGGAAATGAAATAAGCTGTACAGAAAATCAAGAGCCACATCTTCTCAGGTAGATATTTACACCTCAATGTTTCCTTGTGTCAGAAAAGTTCTGATTTTAAACAGAAACGTTTTCCATATTGAGCCCCTTGTCAATATGGTACAGTGTGCTTTCAGGTTGCAGATGCAGGAGACAGCATCCAGGTACCTACATTTACTGAAGTATGTGCTGAATAATCAACTGTGGACATCTGACAAAAGGTGGCCCTCTGGCTTGATTGGGTGTGGGGCTGTCAATCCCTCATCATAAAGAAACAATGTCATGAAATGTCATAAAGACTTTTTATACTGCCATGTATAAGGGTCATCGTAACAAAAAATTAATGGGTTCCGGATCAGATGAATCAATTTATCGGATCTTCACCACTACAATTAGTTATTACACTTTCAAAATTGCTGTACCTACACACATAAGCAATTACAACATTCAAGGTTACAGCATCTATAACACATAAAGTAAGTCTTCAACACTTCCACTGCCTTGAACACCATCTTCTTAATGAATTCTCCTTGAACAGTTTCCACGGCTTCTTACACAGGCTCAGCATGGACCAACCACATAAAACACATTAACTGCTCAGCAACGGATATCCTATATTGTTGTCAGGCTTGTCCACCCATGCACTGCCTAGCAATGGACACCCTACTGTTGCATATTCATTGCTGCGAGATGTGTTTGCCGGTCTGTTACCTAGCAATGGGGGTCCTTCTATTATTGGATGCACATTCGTTGGAATATGTCACAATATCTGTCACAATATTTATCACACATGGAAATAAGGTGAGCCATGTAGCTTGCATGGGAAATAACTAATCTGAAGAAGACAGGGTATGAGGGTGAGGAATGGATTGAACTGATACAGGAAAACATATAAGACTGGGCTTTTGTGAACACTGTATTGAATCTTGCAGAATATTAACAGCATTTTTTGACCATCCACCATATTCTTAAGATGGTTCCTGCGCACTGGAGTTATTCAGCTTTAAAGAATTTTGATACAGTGGAAATTCTATGTTCATTACAATAGATGAACCATACAAACAGGAACAGCACAATTTAATTCAACAGATCACATGGGATTAACCTTCATCAGCTGTAGACTGCACTAACAGTGATTTTGACACTGTCCAGCTACCAGGGCACTCACTTTTTCAATGCTTGCATTGTTATCCTACGTGTGAAATTCCCACCACAAGTCCTGTAGTACTGGGTAATTCAAAATTTCTCATTTCCAGATGATAAAGGCTAAGAAAGGAGAGGTAGAAGGTAGATATTTATCAAAAACATTCCACACAAATGTAATATGCCAGATGTGACAAGCAGCATCATCTGAGTGTTTACCTTTCAAGAGCTCTATGAGAGACAGAAGAATATCCGCTTTGCAAAGGAGCATAGCACAGCCCTCATCTGCAGCAGCTGTCCCCAGCAGAACGACAACTTCTAGGACCAAGTCATCCTCATATTTTCCTATGGCATAAAGAAGATCAGGTATAAGTGAGTACATACAGATTTATAGCTGAACCAGACTCTTGTTACTTTCTGCCTTTCACTAACATAAAGAGTTTACAAAGAACAAGAAATCATTTCCTCATAGATTCTAGTATTACTGTACCATGTATTGTATATAAACTCTCACCAGGGATGAGGATGTTCTGGACCCAAAGGATGAGGTTGAAACGCTGCATGAGCTGACAGAAGTCCAGGTCTGGTAAAGTCATGTTGCCTAGGACACCAACACACTCTACCACAAACTCCTCGTTTGGGCAATCTACAACTGCCTTTGCTATATCACCCACAAATTCCTGAAAATAAAGTAATGCACATATTTTGGGGGGTTTAAGTTTCTGAGATTAATTCCTCATCTGATTCATACATAAAGGATTATTCTCAGTCTTGGTGTTTGACAGCAAGTTATGATTTACATGAAAAAAAATTAATTCCTAACCTTATGTAAAATAGGCTTTGCAAATGGTCAACGTGACTAAAAATAAAGACAGCAGACTACTGTTATGCATACATCTCACATGTTAACATTTCATCAAAATATGATTAATGATTTACGATATAAGAGGTACTTTTAAAAGCTTACGTTGGCTTTGTTATGGATCATTATGACCAAAATTCACAATTGTCTGACAACTGTTAGTTGATTATACATGTCAGAACTGTTACCAGTTTGAAAGAACTACTTAATAAACTTCCAAAGCATTCTTTATGCAAGGACTGCAAGGTTTATATCAAAGATATTCAATATTTTACTCTGAGAATTTAAAAATGCATATCCAAGATATTCAGTCCTTTATCGTCAACATTTCAAAACCTACACCCAAGATACTCAGTCCTTCACTGTGAGTATTCAAAAATGTATAGCAGAGATGATCTCCTTTAACCTTGGAGTACAAGGTACTGCATGCAAAGCAATCCCATGGCTGGGGGAGGGGTGGTGGTGGTGGTGGTGATGATGATGATGATGACGATGACTCTCAAGCTTCCTCCTTTTGCCTGCTGTTGGTTTCCATTCCAACACTCTGGCCTATATCAACCAGCCCAATGCACTTGATGCTAGCAAAGATTATTACACCATTAACACTATCAATGTCTGTGAGACTAAAATGGCTGGATGATTGGGGAATATGTTAACCCAATCAAGGGATATTTGGAGGGAGTCAATCCATGAGACTTCTTTCCAAGACCTCAGCACAGTAATCTGTAAACAAACTGGAGCAGGCTTGTAACCTGTCACAATTTTTAAAAATGTGGTTCACGAAGTTAGAATATTTATTCTGTTAATATTAACAGAATCTGAATAAATCACATTTTTATTCAATTCATACTTCCAACATTCATCTGATCATATAACAATTTAATATGCTAAGTGCAACAAGAGACTGAACAAGGTGTACGCTGACTGTACATCATAATAACATTATTTTATTTCAGAACTGTATCAAATAGTGTATCAGAACAAATATTTAATTCATCATTAAAAGTGTAAATTAAAATATTTGTGAAGTTCTCGGATTGCATATTCCAAGTGACATAATAATGAGCTTGGCAACTTCAACAGTTGTTTATCTATGGTCCCCTCCAATGACCTCTCAAATACAGGCAATGGTCTCATGAGCTATGCTGGAATTCCTTTCCATGGATCACATCCTCTAGTGACTGCTGGCACCACTTGAAAAGCCTGAAACATGTGTCCATTCAGTGTGACCTGTTGTTCTCTTGGTAGGCTTCCTGTAATGCTTATGGGAATATCTTACTGGCATACATAAAACTTCATATTCTTGTACTCTTAAATTGCAAATATCCTGATGTGGTGAGCTGTGAAAATAACAAAATCCATCATACAAAACAGACTATGGTCCCTCTCATGTTGTATGTATGGCAACGTAGTGAAAGAGTGCAATAAACCTATGCCCACTCCTCCTCTACATAACTTTGCATGCTCAGATGCTCAGACATGAAGGCTCGAAACAAAGGCTGTGTCGCTCAGTGGCTACTCAGAATTAATTAAAGTGTTTGGCTCTCTCAAATATTATGCAAAATTTGAGGTTTTCAAGGTGGTGACTATGAAGAAAGCAGTCTTCTGGGATGTGGCGCTGTGTAGATATTGTGTTAACTGACGTTTCAGAGGAACGTATCACCTCCATCTTCAGGGTAAAAGAAAAAGAAGAAAATCTGTGAACGAGGAACCAGCGTGAGCAGGTGCTAACAGACTAATGTTGAGTCGAACAGACCCAGCTGTCTAAGAGCAGGAAGAGGGGCTACATGGGAAATCAGTAGAGAGGAGAGGGGAAGGGTCTGGGAAGGTGGCCACCAGGTAGCAACCCAGAGCAGGCACAGAATATTGTGCCAGGGGGTGGGAGAAAAGCAAGGTTAATTAGAGGGCATTAACCCTGCAGCTTCAGGGCTGCAATTTGAGACAGGCATGGACCTGCATGGCCTTGTGGATCTGGTATTATGTCACGGAGGTTTCTTGAGGGAACAGATGAGAGGCTTCCATGACTTGCTGAGACAGGGAAGCCTCTCATCTGTTCCCTCAAGAAACCTCTGGGATATGATGCCAGATCCACAAAGCCATGCAGGTCCATGCCCGATTTGCATTGCAGCCCCCAAACTACAGGGTTAATGCCCTCCAATTAACCTTGCCTTTCTCCCCCTGACACAATATTCTATACCTGCTCTGGCCTGCTACCTGCTGGCCCACCTCCCCAGACCCTTCCCTTCTCCTCTCTACTGATTTCCCATGTAGCCTCTCTTCCCTCTCTTCCTGCTCTTATACAGCTGGGTCTATTCAACTCGAAATCAGTCTGTTAGCACCTGCTCATGCTGGTTCCTCTCTCGCAGATTTTCTTCTTTTTTCTTCTACCCCGAAGATGGAGGCGATACATTCCTTAAAAACTTCGGTTAACACAATATCTACACGGCACTACATCACAGAAGATTGCTTTCTTCTATCAAATATTGTTTACCAGTGAATTCATTTTAATACAGTAAAAAGGTCAACATGTTACTTAACGTTAGTTTTGTCAAATATCTACTGATTCATTCTTAAAAACTGTACATGTCACTGACGTTTAACCTAATCAATGTTTATAAGGTTACTGTAAAGCACTTTTAACAGTGCGCAAATATAATATAATAAAAGTTTATTTATATCTGTAAACAAAAATACCAGATAATACTGCTTCACACAGCCAATTCACATTTAAACAACTATGTGCATTATGGAATTTTAAACTTACAACAAAATTCTGCTTGGTACCCTCATGCATGGCAATATTGCGAATCATCTTCATGATCAGAGAGTCCTGATTACGGAATGCTCGAGCCATAAGACACCCCAATCTATTGTCTTCCACCATAATCTGTGCATTGCGCTTGTTGATTGCAAGATTGATACACAGTGCTACCAATTCCAAATTCACATCATCTTCAGGACCCTCCAGCAGCATCTTCATTGCCTGCAACATTCCATAGATCTTTTGAACAAATTAATATTTTCAATAATCATAGACTGCATTTCAGAATATTGATATCTAGGTACATCAACACCCAAGATGGAGTGCTTGACTCTTCACTCTTCCATTTGGAGAGAGGAAGGCCTGGAGGCATCTTAGGTATGAACTCATATGGATTTATATTTTATTGTCAAATATCACTTTCAAAGCTCTATTAATTGAAACCTAAAACAATACATCAAGCAAATAACAATATAAGCATAGCTCAAGTGGTTAGTCGCTGCCTTCCCACCGTGGCGGCCCGGGTTTGATCCCGGGTCTGGTCAAGTGGGATTTGTGGTGGACAAAGTGGCGCTGGGGTAGGTTTTCTCCGAGTACTTCGGTTTCCCCTGCCAATCTTCATTTCACCAATTGCTCCACAATCACCCTCACCTATCATCTGGGGCTGGTACAATAGACCAGAAGTGGCTGCAGTACAAGGGACTTAGTCCCACACCACTACCAATAAAAAAAGATTCGTTTTTAAATGAACAGAAAAAGTAGATTGAGTGAATAAATAACTGTACTGATTAATTCATATACACCAGTATCCACTTTCATTTTGCTGCCATTATTGCAAAAAAACAGAATCGCAGTTCTCATATGCTCTACCTGACTTGAAGCTAAGCTATAGGGTAACATCTCATGAAGTGTGTGTATAAGTGGTGTTAACACCACTTATACACGGTGCCAAATCCCAGAAGACTGCTTTCTTCATAGTCACCGCCGTGAAAGCCTAAAATCTTACATCTCATGAACTAATTTATTTATTCTATTGCAGAAAGAGCCAACCTGGACAAATTCCATTTGCAGCCTTTGTTTCCTCTATTTTATTGACTTTGTTGACCCAAACTTACCATAGGAACACAATCGGTGTAGGTGAACATTGACTTGCACCTGTCATCCATGCTTAGATGATACAGAATTTTCAGTACAACGGATTCATGGCGCTGCTCATCTGAAAGCAGAAAAGTCAGAATACCGTACAAAGTTCATTTGAACACTGTCATGCATCACGGTAAAAAATAAACAAAATTGGATGAAGAAAATGTCAGCATACTGTGTACTTACTTAGAAGACTGACAAGCTTTGGCAAGAATCCAATGCGTACCATTCTCTCTCGTAGGAGAAGGGTGAATGACAGGTTTAACAGAAGTTTCAGGGTCATATGAATCAAGTCAGAGTTGTTCATCATCAAGATCCTTGGGAGCTTCTCAACCACATTCAGGTCCGACTGAAACATACGGTATCATAAACTAGAAGGTTAACAAAGGCACTTACTGGGCTTCTGATAACATACTGATGAGGTCCCATGGTCAGTGAGAACATTAAGTTTCTTGACTGACTGACTACTGTGTTTATTAACATGTTTATGTGCAAAAAGAAATTTCAGAATTTAAGCAATTTTGTGGTGTATTTGCTCAAAGCGAGAACTGTGGAGGTAGAGAAACAGCTGTTGCTGGGTAATGGCCCCTACAAATGCAGCAGAGGAACATGTCATGTATGCTGTGACATCATGCAACAACAGAAGAGGGGTGTTGCAAGTGGCATTCTCTGTGGGTCTGTGCTGCGCTCACTGCTATGCAACTGTGTGGTAAACACATCTCTGCAGCAGTGAAGCAACAAACAACAACAGAGAAGTGGTGTTTTCTGTGGGTCCACCCCGAGGCTACATAATGAGGATCTCATACAGCCAGAAATAGAATTGAGTCGAGTTCCAGAATTGGCAGTTGTAGCAGAGAATTGAGTTGGCAGTCAAAGATGATTGAGAATAAAGACAAGAAAGGAATTAGGCTGTGCAAAGAAGACTTCATGTGTGACCTGAAGTGCCAGACAGTTATGAATCTGCTGCCAGGGTACGATTAGTGAAGACCGAAGACACTAGTGGGTGTAAGAGTGAACTGTAAAGTGAGGAAACAGCAATAGTGCTGTATTTTCCTGTAGTTGCAAGTGGAGTGTATAAGGTGTCAATAAATCCAATCATTCAGTCTAAAACGCATCTATAAGTCATGCACACCCCACACACGTAACAGCATTTTATTCTGGTTGTACAACACATGCAAACTGAAATTCTTTCAACTGTATGGACTACTGACTATACACATATGAATAAGTACAGAAATGCGTAACTGCGTAACAATTCTGGCACATTTCCTTCCATTTGGCTATCTAAGAAAGTACAGACTCACGGAAAAAAAATGCACTGGGAATAAGACTGCTTCAATATGCATCTAACACTTCTCCTTATATACAAAGGCAAATCAAAAAGTCTTTACCCCTATTTTTTTCAGCCAAAATATTAGTGTGATTGAGTAACCGGGTTATACATTTGATGCAACTGGGTATGCTTGGACCGGCCCAGCATTAACTCTCGGTTGCTCCACGGGACTGCGCCGCTGTCAGTCGGCGAAGATGGCTGGTGTGCATAACACGTCCACGTTGTATGAGCAGTGAAGTATTATTTGTTTTCTATGGAGCAAGGGATGAACATCCATCAAGATCCACAGGAAAATGCAGCGGACATATGGGGACAAATGTCTCACTTTGAGAAGTGTGCGGTGCTGGTGTTGTGAGTTTACTAATGGCCAGGAAGATCTTAATGACAATGAGAGGTCGGGGTGGCCTCGCACCTCGCTCACACCGGACAACACTGCCCACGTGGATGCAATGGTGAGAACAGATCAGCGTGTGCATCTGAAAGTCATTTCCAAGGAGCCTGGCATTTCATATGGCAGTTTACGATGTTGTTCATGATTCCTTGGGGTATCACAAGGCTTCATGTTGGTGGGTACCTAAGCTGTTGGATGATCTGAACAAGGCCAAGAGAATGATGACATCACTGCGACATTTGCAGTGTTACTCCAAGGAGGGTGAAAAGTTTCTGGATCTCATTGTCACCAGAGATGAAATGTGGGTATTGCATTTCACTCCAGGACCCAAGCACCAGAGCATGGTGTGGAAACATCCCAGTTTGCCTTTCATGAAGAAATTCTGCAGAACGCCATCTGTCGGGAAGTTGATGGTCATGGTCTTCTGGGATTGCCGAGGACCACTCCTGCTGGATTTCATGCCACGAGGTGCCACTGTCAACGCGGACAGCTGTTGTGGCACAGTCGCATGTCTGTGAGCTGCCATCAGGAAAAAGCGCCTGGGAATTCTTGTGGATGATGTGGTTCTCCTCCATGACAACACCAGGCTTCATGTGGCAAACAGGACCGCTGCCTGACTGCAGTCATTTGGATGGGAGATTATAGAGCATGCACTGTATAGTCCACACCTTGTCCCCAGTGATTATGTGTTCGGTACACTGAAGAAGTTCCTGGCAGGCCAGAGGTTCATTTCCAACGGTGACGCAAAAACCGCTGTCCGGCAGTGGTTCCGCACTCAACTGGCCGAATTCTACAACAGCAGCATCTCCAAACTAGTGGTGCAATAGGACAAATGCCTGAACCGGGGTGGTGACTATGTGGAAAAACAGTCAAAGGTACTTAGAACACTGCCTGTATTTTGATTTCCCTGTATGTGTATTATCGTGGCTCAAAAAAGAAATAGGGGCAAAGACTTTTTAATTTGCACTCGTAATATTTAGCAACTAGTTCAAAATATGTGAAGAAACACATCAGGCCTTCATGTAATATGCAAGTTTGCTGTCTGATTTTTAACAAAATTGAAATTTGTCACCAAATTTTAGTAAAACTCCCCAACATCAAGCTTCATGTAAATCTGTTCCAGTGGTTCTTGAGTTCTAACATGCAGATCAATGAACATGGTACACGTAATTGTAAATCTCTGCAGCAAACATTAAAAACAGAGGACAGGAGGGAAGGCCAAGATGGAGGCACGCACACACATTTACTTTGATTTCTGCAGTTACATCCTATACAGACCAAGATGAATTTTTCCACACTGATTCTTCTACTAATTAGACCATGTTCTGTAAACTCCTGCTTAAGGAAGACAGAATATTCAATATTTCCCTTTCATGAAATTAACTCCTATTCTGATAGGCAGACAGTTCATAAATGGTCCAGCGCAACAGAGTAAATGTAATGATATTACAGCTAATCTGAAAGAGCTCCGGTATCTCAAGTTTATATGGAAACTTACCATGTCATCCACATTCTCTTTGAAAAGGGACAGCTTCTTCAGAAATGTGACAACCAAGATTAAGAGGTCAGCATTATCTCTGTCTAGTGTTTTTGTTAGCATTCCAGTTATATTCTTTTTCCTCATTTTATCCTCAACGCGAGTATCTTCCGCAATGTTCAGCAGCAAGTAGAAAGATACTGGAATGAGGCAAGAAAATGCTACATTTGTCCATAACTTAATAACAGCTGCTATCAAAATGATTAATGCTTTTGAGGGACATGACCAGAGAGGCATGCAGATTGTTTTCAAAATGTGCACCATTAACAAGTGTACAAAAATAAGAATCTAAAATAGTGTTTCTGAAATGGGGGTGAATGTACCACCAGGAGGTGTCATATATATAGGCAAACATGCTTAGAACACGTCTTTAATGAGTTTCTTTTATATAATCATTTCTGTGCATTGAATATATGCTTTGTTTAAATATTGTCATGTTTATGATATATAGTTTGACATTAAAGTTAAGTCACGACCGAAAGAAGGCACATAAAGTTTCACTCTGACACCAAGGGGAACATGAAGTTTCACTCAGAGACCAAATATTATATTGACTGAAATAAAGTCAAGTCTGGTTTAAAATGCTCAAAGGTTCCTTGGGGCATCAAAGAGACACAAAGTCTGACTGACAACACTACAGACATTGGAAACTAATGAAGACTGAAATTTCTGCAATGATAATGAGGCCTCACCTGTCTGGAAGACTTCTGAACATGGACAGAAATTGGAAGAGGAAAATGTTTAAGTTGTTCAAGCTTCGTGATTGTGCTGATCATGAACACGCCTATTTTAAGCAACTCTATGATGATGCTCAGAGATAAAGCAGCACTCCATTGTGCAAGAACAAAATATGCTAAAAAGTGTGTTAAGTTTTTCAACAGCAAACTTTACAAAGTGAAAAAAATGTTCTTTTTCATGATAAGATTCAGAAGCTTCTGTTCCACAGTGGTGTATAGATTTGCAGAGTATTCACATTCTATGGCCTACAGAAAGTGGAAAAAACACAGATATCTTCCTACTGTGTGAAGTACATCTGACTCTGCAGGGCATTCTACACTACTTGGAAAGTGGAAAATGTGCAGCACTTCTGCCAAGAATGGAGTGGTATGGTCATACTTGTCAAAAGATTACCGACAGCTCAAACTTTATGATACTAACCCCCAAACAACCAACCAACTATGGACTTCTTCACTTAAATTTATCATCGGATATCATTCTTTATTTTGTCCCTTCTTATAATCTGGCATGAAACTGTTTTTGAACAGATTATTTTTACATAGCGAACTCCTCTCAATATGCACCTTCAAATTATAAAACCAAGAATGCACAGCAATGAATAACAAATCCAATTACCTCTCAGCAACTGATCTTGTTTCTTGATGAAATTTTGAAACTTGCGTTTCATCTTCTCAAAATCTTCTTTCAATCTTTTCAGTTCTTCTTTAGGATCAACAACAGCAGTGACTGGATTGGTTGGGGGATTGCTTATTCCCTCAAGCTGTCTTCTTCTGGACTCCCAGTTCTCCCCTGCACTGTGTACACCATCTACTGTTCTCCTACGATTATCTCCAGAGGCTATAGGAATGTGAGATACTGTTCTCCGAAGTTCTGAGGATATTTCTGTACTATGACTATTGAGACCATCACTGACTCTTCGGCGTAAGTCAGCAGACATGGGCCCATGTACCTGGGTTTGTGCTTGACTTGGAACATTACCACTTTCACATTTACGACGACGAATCTCAAGATCATCTTTCCACTGGTCATATCGACGTAATTCATAGTCTATTACTTCCATGCAGAGTGAGCCAACCTATAAGTAACACCAACCGTTACAATTCAGTAGTTAACTTGACATCAGTGGGCAGCAGAACAGTAGGTCTGCAACTGCCTAGCTCTGAAGATAATGCTATCATAAGAGACAAAATTGGGAAAGCATACTCTGATGCACCGCATACAGTAATAAACTCTGTATCCAACAGAGCTAACAAATAATGTAATCCTGCTGGTAAAAGAAAATGCTATCCCTGTAATAGGCCATGGAGGCCCATAGGGTTGTGAGATGTCAAGGCTCAAACATTTTCTATAGACAGACAGTTCAGAGATGGCAGTAAGGTTGTCAGACGTACACTGTGGTCACTCTTTCTCCCCCAGGAAGATTCCTGGTACTCATTTCTGTTACAGGCCGAGTCGACCCCAGGGACATAATGAGGCTGGAAGGATTGGGCAAATTGAAAAAAAAAAAAAAATCCAATAACCTCATCAGGAATCGAACCTGTGACCTTCCGGCTCATAGCATAGTGCCCAACCGACTACACTACTGCATGCCACAATCCTGGCTGGACACATTTAATATGCATATAAATGTAACATTAACGTCAGTTTTGTACTACCTACCATAAACCTAACAAAGAACATCTGAAGACATTAACAACACCACACACTTGCCAATAAGTACAATGGCCAAGGCTATTGGAATGATGGACAAGTATTGCACCAGAGTTTCTGGACGAAGGATTTGAGGTCCTCACATCGATGGTTATGAAGAGTCTGATCTTCTGGGCTATAATGCTGTGTAGTCTGTTGAAAGTCAACACATGTTTCAGAAGAACATGTCACCTCCACCTTCAGGGTTGGAGAATGAGCACGAAGCCAGTAGGAGGCAGTTCAGGTTGGCACCTGCTTCTGCTGTCTTGCTTGGCTTAATCTTTGTCCTTGAAGGAGGAGGCAATAAGTTCCTCCAGAATGTCAAACTCTCTCTGAATTATACAGCATTACAACCCAGAAGAAATTTTCACAGTAACCATAATGAGAACCCAAAATACAACTCTGAGCTGTCTGTTCGGGAACATTCTGTTTGAATTCAAGCGAAGGACCAGCTTTCTTGATGTTCACAGTTCTGCCATAACCTGCCAATTCACTGTACATACCACACTTCCATCTCTTACTTGATGCCAGATAACTTCTAAAGTTCGGAAAGTATCACAGAACAACAGAATCCCAAAAAATACTTAACTCCTCACGCAAGCAGAACAAGATTTTCATGTGGTCCTATATTAAGGAGCTTGGTAGCAGATATGCTACTTTTTTCTATTTTACGAGTAGGGTGAGACTGAGTACTTCGGTACTGCAATTTCAAATGGGTTTACTTTAACAGCTCCTCAAGACAGAAGAATATGGACATTTGGTGGGATTATGATTAGCAGGAAGAAACCAAAGTGCTTGGAGAAAAACCTGTCCAAGTGCCAGTTTGTCTACCACAAATCCCAAATAGAATTGTAACTGATTACTACTACTAGTAGTCTACTTCACTGTATTTATGTATATGTAAACATCATTTAATAGAAATTTTAGTATTTTTTATGGTTTGATTAATTTTTTAATTTGTTACGTAGAATATATCATTATGCATTATGTTACGCTATAGACTACATTGAGTGGAAGATGACGCAATGTGGCATGATTTGGAGTTTCATAATTTAGGGGTTCCCCATTTGCTCGGGAATGTGTGATGTAAGCTTCACAAGTAGTTAAATCTGGACTTCCCCGAGAACCCACAGCCAATCAGGACTGCTAGTCACTATGCATGACATCATCCTAGCAGTCGCTTGATGTAATATACAAGCCTTTATGTCAGACAGACGCGTTCCAGTTTCAAAACATGTAAGACGTGTATTTAGAGTCTCCCCGCCAACAAAGGGCTATACTGACTCACAAATATAGTTAATCATGTAAAATTGTGAAGAATCATAATAATGCGTTGAAGTGTTTGTGATACTGTTGTTTTGGTTTGTGGACTCTGTTGTTGGAGCCCCATTTTAACGACCCTCAGAAAGATCATGTGTTCACCAACGTGAGCTGGTGCCCAATTCTTCGAAGTCGTTGTTAGACGACATATTGTGAGCAGCTGCGTACACCTTAGTCCAACCCCATAGTGGAGCGAAGCAAGTGTATAAGGTGAGGGAGGGGGAAGTGCGGTTACAGAGAAGTGACTTCCAACGCGCGGCGCAGTTAATGTGGTTACAGACTATCCTGGGATTGAAATTGGGCTTCTGTCAGCCAGTGACTGTCTGAGCTATGGTATAGTGTTTTTATATGTTAGCTATACTTTAACTGATGGTCGGAAAATAGAACTTCAGGCTGTACTTTCATACACCTCTCTATGTGGCAACCCATCTGCTTCATTCCATGGCACCCTGTGTTCAAATAAATATATTATATTTAAGGTAAGGTAAAGCTGTCTCTGTGCTTAACTAATTAAGCACGGTGCCATGAAGGAATGTGGGGGAGTGGATGTATAGATTAAAATTTTCTTGACCTTGGCACTAGTTGGAGGTGAGTGGTCAGCTTCACATCCCAGCTGCTTTACCCCCAGAAGCCCATGGTGCCCACTGGATAGGAGGTTGGGTGGACCCCAGAGCCAGTCTGGACGGCACAGAGAGGAAAAATTTCTTGACCCTACTGGGACTTGAATGCCAACCCTTACTTATCCATCCCATAGCCAGTTGCTATGCCAACTACACCATCCCAGCTCCCTATATTACATCAATCTCACCTTATATTGAAGTATAACATGGTGAAACTGACTATAAGTAGAGAAGCAGAAAAAGATGTACACAATATTTGTGCTCAGTTCAATACTCTTCTTCCAGTCTTCTCGTAGCACTCGTGACAAGGCACTCAACACAGCATCTGAAAAATATTTACCTGCAGTGTATAACCCAATGAAGCAGTGGCACATACCTGAACTATACACTGTGCTACAGCAGCTAGAAGAGGATAGAGGAAAAAATAATGGTAGCTTCATAATGTCCTGGGACAGAAGCAAACACAGCAACATTATGGCTGCAAGTGCATGTCAAGAGATGAACATTCCCTGTACACAATTACAGAAACTGTTCAGCTGCTGTTAAGCATGTGACTGTGACAGACACCAGAAAAGTGCATGGCATGAAAGGTTTTGAAGTGGGTAAATATACTGCAGTGAGCACTAAGTTAACATTAAATTATGACAATGACTGGGAAACCTGGAGACAGAAACACTGCAAATGCATCAGATGGTAAGTAAGTAAAGGTATCCCTGTAACAGGCTGTGGAGGACCATAGGGTTGTGAGATGTTGAGGTTCCCACATTTTCTAGACAATTGGCTCATGGATGATGATAAGGTTGTCAGCCTTATGCGCCAGTCACTCTTTCATTCATTCATTCATTCACTCATCAGTAATCTGTCAGACGACAGGTCCACAGTCTCTTCCAAAACAGTTCCTCCACTTAATGCGATCTAGAGCTTTCTCCTTCAAATGAGAATATCCTCTTCTGTCCCCAAGGTCATCCAGCATCTTCTTACGTCTTCTTTCTCGTCTTCTGGTCACTTCTATCCGCCCCTCTATCTTTCCTTCAATAACTTCTTTTAGAAGGAAGTTACTGCGTAAGATAGCCACCCTTTACCCCCATGAATATTCCAAGAATATTCCTGATACTCATTTCTGTTAGAGGCTGAGTCGACCCCAGGGCCATAGTGTGGCTGGAAGGATTAGGTAAAATGAAAAAAAAAAAAATCCACCTCATCGGGATTTGATCCCATGACCTCAACCAACTATGCTATCAGATGCTGCATGACAAATGATATTCTAGTATAAGGCGTGGCTGCTATTACAGGTTTACAGATGAATGTGAACAGTGGCAAAATCACGAAGCAATGACGATGTGAAAGAGATACACTTTGATTAATGTCAAGACAATAAATATGACTGCACAGAAAGACCCACTTTAATGGAAATATCAGTAAACTAATCATGAATTTCATGGATATCTGCCATCAAGAGTTCAGTGATGTGACAGATAATGAATTCATATAGGGTTCAGAATTAATTATTTGTACCATATAGTTTTCATACCACCAAAAATTTAACAAAGATTGTGCAACATATTTCAAACTTTAAGAAATTTGAAGTTTTCTACACATATTGGAATCAATCTCAATTTGTGTTACAGTCTGAGGTCTCTCACTTTACCATTAGCTCTTCAATAAAAAATATGAACAATTTATGGAACACAAAATTCAATCCTTCTGGCTGTACACTGAAACAGCAAGAATATAAACTGTATTACACACAATACCATTACTTCCTAATTCTTCAAGGTTGTCTGGATTCCTGGCCAGCTGTAGGATCAGAGCAGAGCCTGCAACTTTCTCGGGGATATTCTCATACAGAAGTTCCACGTAGCCTTCAATATTGTTAATGTTAGCTTTCTCAGCTGCGACAGTAGAAGAAGATGGGCTGTCTGTACCCGAACATGATGAACTGGGTCGGGATGAATCACTTTGTTCCATGGCTGGAACTTTTAAATAACACTTCTATGTAATTTAACATCTGTCATTGGTCTATGTTCTAGAGATTTTGCATAGTAATTTTTGTCTCTATGTATATATTTGTTTTAACAACCTTCTTACATACTTATGGAGCTGAGCCCTTCTTGAGGAGAAGCCAAATCTGCAGTTACTCAAGAACTTCCTAGCATTTTATGGAACCTGTAGGTTCATTACCATTCTAACAACCTTTATGAATGAAAAATATAAAATTTTTCAATAAAATTCAGAGATTTGAAAAGTGAACACTAGGCATAAACATGACTTCCACAGGACAACTGGGGAATGCACTGCACAACAAAGATCTCAGAAAAAAATAGGAGCCAGTTTACAAATGATTTGAACGGGTATTACAAGAATTCCTTTCATCACACACCTTTTACTGTTACCAAAATTTGTAACCTTACATTATTAACAGCAGTCTGCTCACTGCACATTAAACTGTGATAATTATTGTGGAATTTCTTGTTTATATAAAATTATGTTCATCATGTGTCTTGTGCTTGTTCTACAACCTGCATATTGTGTTCATTTGTACACTGACTTGTAGTGCATCCTAAGTAAACCGGATCCATGGAATACATATAAATTTATCCATATGCAATTCTTATAATTACAATAAAAGATATCCACCTATTCATCCTCAAATCATATTTAGTTCCTGATTTTACATTACTTTAACATTAGCAACTTTTTTCCCTTGTTATGTCTTCTGTGGTTCTCCTAACATTTCACAAAACATGGAAAAGAAAATGGTATCTGCAATCCCAGTACAAACTTCAGCACATCTACCTAATATACTCACCACTGGAACCAGATGTGGCATCCTTCCTGTTCTGCAAATAGTAAATTAGCTGCTGTACCTCTTCTACTTTGCTTGGATGTATGAGGCTGCATTTCCCTACCACCTCTTTTGCTAATGCTGCACAATTTGTATCTTCATTCAGACTCTTCAAGCGTATTATCTTCTGACAATCCTGCACACAGGAAATCTTCAAATTTACCCACACATTGAGCAATTTCAAATTTACCAGACCATACATGTACATGTGTTACAGATTAAAACTGCTTAAATATTTTTCCTGAAAGGAAAATATATCCTGGTATGTGATCACATCTTTCATTTGATTCATTGACTGCATGTAATTTATTCTGTAATTATATTTAACAATATACATTTCCTGGCATTAATGAAATGACTCTGAATCCTGTACAAGAAAGTACATTCATCAGAAAAATAACTTGGCTCATAAAGAAATGATAAGAGCAGTGAATGTATCACATTCAAGAACAATTTCTGGAGAAGTACTGTCAGACCATACACTCAACCAGTTCAGGTAAATGCTTTATAAGTGATTTCTTTAAGAATTATTTTAATATTATTCCATCATCCCCCATCTTTGTCTTTGAAGCAGCTCCTTTTTCCACTAGAAGTCTGTAGGCATTTCTTTCTTGAACTATCAAGCTGTTTGCTGTTACCTTAATATTTATTTTTATTTACATTGTGACGGATTTGCTCTAAGCATTGCTAGGCAATGACTTGGTAAACACCCAGCGACCAACGGGCACGCAACAATAGAAAGACATCCATCTCTAGGCCATGCCCCCGAAATACGCTCATGCAACAACAGGAAGAGTGTTTTCTATTGCTTGGCAGCAGCCTGCACACCAATGGACTGGCTGGGTAGTGAACACAAGGGAATCCCAACAGATATGCATGCAACAATAGAACAGCTGTGTTCTCTGTGCGTGGCCCGTGCCGAGAGGATGTAAGATTCACTGTAGTTTAGTTTAGGCAGTTGGTCCCATGTGGAGGTGATGTCGAATACCTCAACCGTAGCCCTACAAGTAGCAGAAGGCGA
This sequence comes from Cryptotermes secundus, assembly GCF_002891405.2. Classification (NCBI taxonomy): domain Eukaryota; kingdom Metazoa; phylum Arthropoda; class Insecta; order Blattodea; family Kalotermitidae; genus Cryptotermes; species Cryptotermes secundus. The sequence continues at coordinate 1,313,806 of NW_019720574.1, forward strand.
TGAAAAGGAAAGTCTAGAATCTGAGACAGTAAAATACGGTCAAAAGTATCACAGGGCTTGGACCCAAGAATGACTGTGCTGGTGAGGACCAGCAGCAATTGTAAATGACAGACCTGTCCTCTCATCAGAGAGACTGCACCACATCAACAAACTCTCAACTGTCTGAGAGTAATAAAAATCTGGTCATAAGCCAAAGATGTGGGCCTTATTCCATGACAGACTGGCTGACTGACCATCGGTTGTAACATACAACTTGAGTTCAGGCAGCTGTCAGTAGAATATAGCCACAGGAAGCCAGTAGTTGGAGAACATTAGAAGTCATCCAGTGAAAACTTAATATGTGCTGTAGTACAGTGATATCTGGAGTGTGACACGTTTCTTCCATTTTCCTCTTATTCTCTACCCTGGGTAGAGAAAGAAGGGAAAGTATTAATGTTCGTGAATTAACGTATCCCATACAATTTATTTAATTTTCTTACCTTACGGTCACCAAGTAATGGATCACCCAAGTCTCCAAGGATAAGGGCCTCCAACTCATAATTTACAACCAGGGCTTTCTCTGTTGGGTGAACATCGATTGAACGAGATCTTATTTTCCTGCACACAGAGAGCAATCACACATTAAATAAAAGCTGGAGTTACATATCAGGCTTCAATAGTTTCACTTTATGCTAATCTAGTGACGGTAAGAAGTAACAGAGTGAAAGAGTATTGCCTTCTGCTGTGTTGTCTGGTAGAAGTTTACCGCATTTTGGAGGAACATATTCCCTCCATATTTTGCTAGACTACACAGTGACACATCCAAGAAGACAGTATTCTTCACAGACATTACCATACGAACCTCAAACCTCACAAAGCAACAGAATGTTTTCACTTTTAACACTTGAAGAAATGGACTGGAGAGGAAGGAGTAACACTACTCAAGGCTCTGTAAAGGTTAACACTTTCCATGCTATAAATGGGATCTCTCATATAGAAACAGTTTATCTCCCTTGCCCAGTTTGTTCTACTCACTCATTTCATCAACAATGACATGCAGTTTTTATCTTCAATTACACAGCAGACTCAATTCATGGGATAACTTGAGAGATCATGGCATAAATGGAAGGATAATACGAAAACAAACTTCGAAGAAATGGTATGTAAGATGATGTGCACTGAAATCAGAAGACTCATGGATGGGTCCAATGGCAAGCTTTCAGGAACATGGTGATGAACATCCAGGTTCTACAAAGCAGAGTACCTCTTGACCATCTGAACATTCATCAATAGCTCAAAGAAGACTCTGTAAGTTACCGTGCTACTCAGGTTTGCTGTTTTCTTATACCATAATTATGTCAAAACTGAACAGAATTGTAAATATAACTGTGTAATTTCGGGATCCTGCAGTCATGGACTCACCAGATGCAGGCACATGTCTAACTAAAATGGCCAACAAAAACTGCAGGAAGTAAAAACAGTTACTGCAACCCATGACGTCTGATTCAAGGATTTCCCAAATACAATCTAAAAATCAGATTAATTAAGCATAAGTCCCAGGGTGTGAATGCGTTCACTATTAACATGAAATGGAAACAAATTATTATATTTATACATGAATTTGGAAATAATGACGTTCTACTCTCAGTACATATATACGTTACTATTATACACAATTAATAATGCACATTTATTTAATTTTAACAATGAGATTCACAAACACAAAACTAGAGCCCTCAATAATTTATATTTACCTTCAGTTAACCTAACAAAATACAATAAAGGTGTGTACATATCAGGTATTAACGTTTTTAATCATCTTCCTCAAACAATAAAAATGTTGGCTATTGATGAGAGAAGTTTTAAATCTACATTGAAGAAGTTTTTATATCATCATTCTTTTTATTCCATGAATGAATATTATCAACATAATTGGTCATAAGTGTGTAAATTTGTAATGTATTTAATTCAGTTAATATAGGTAATTTAAATAAAACTGTATTTTTTACTTTATATTAGTATTTATGTTAATCAATTAATGTAAGTGATTTTGATTATGTGACTCGTGTAATTTTGTATATGTATCTTGATATATCTATTCTCAAAGGGACCATTTCCACATCCTAGGTTTGCAATTCCTATATATATATATCTGAAACACACAACAGGATACAACCAATGAAGATAATTCATGCAAATTAGTATGTCACTGAACAGACAAGATTTAAGGCTCTCACAGTGATAAGTACCTAGCAGTATAAATATCCTGAGCAACAGGTTCATGTGACTGAGGAAAACCAATGGTAACTATTATCAAGATTAGATATAATTACTGAATAATATGCTAGTTTTCTATAAGATTCATTACAGAAAACACTACTGATCTTGATATTCATGTTTTAGCCTAGAATTGTACACTAAAAGTCTGTCTACAGTACTGTAATTATGCACATATTTGGCTCTAAAGGGTTTTGACAATGGTGTATAACACTCAGAATTACTGGATTTTTGGACTTTTTCCATCGCCCAGTGTTTTCTATTTTCTAGAACCAAGTAATTCTGACTGCACATATTTATTTATGAACACTGTGATTAAAACCAAATTAAAATAATCTGAAGTAGTAACTAAGAGGAACCAGAAACTAACCCATTATCTGAATTCTGAAATCTCTATAACAGAACTACATCAGTGGTAAGGAAGCTTTTCTTTCGAAAATGGGCAAATTTAAAAGGCTGAGAACTTTGTTTTGGTAAAAAGCAATAACATTTATAATTCTATAAAGTACCAAAGGTTAATCACCTCTGTCCAATGTGACTGATAAAATGTTTCTTTCTTTCCTTTGTAATAGTTCATTCTTGACATATTTCGCTCTTAGAGACCATCTTCAGAAGGATATATCAATATGGGCAGAAACTACTATTACAATGAGTTTGGTCAATATCAATACATACATACAATATCATTACAATGCCATGAATATAAAATTGATCCTTTAACAACTACAGTGACGTGCATGAATATATTAAAATGTTTATAAATTATTACAATTAGTCTGTTTGCAAGTGTAGTTTAAAAAGACTTTGTTAAAATTTTTAGAACCAATCTGGTTCATGTCCTTTATATTTTCTTTCTCTAAAGGACGCTGAGTGTCTACCGTCTTGTGGTTCCATCATTTGATGAATAGGACTCTGCAAATACATTATGGGTATAATGTACTATTCCCATAATCCTGATTTTTTTTTTTATTATTTAAATGCGAGCTTTTGTTATTTTATCCTACCTTTAGTGTCAACCTGTTCTTCGGGCAGCGCTGTGTTGTTATACTGTTCTACCACGTGGTGAGTTGCGTATTTATAGCCCTTGTGCCTTGTGAAATTTGTGTGGGCACGTACTGATGTTTTATTATGACGCTGAACATACTATACTGGTTATCAATGTCCCTTGTAATTTTTTGTTCTTCTATCAATTTATTAAGTTTATTAAAGTGATATATGTAAAAGTTTTCTTTTATGTTCATGATGTTCCCTTTTTTAGCATGCTCAATCATTTCCATGATTACTGTCATATGTCCATACTGGTGGTGTTTATTTAGTGTATGTTGGGCAAAAGCTGGTTTGTCTTTGTTAAATCATGTTTTTTATGTGTTCTTTATAGCTTGTTGTTAGATTTCTACCGGTTTGGCCAATGTATACTTTTTGACGGCTCTAGCAGGCTATTTTGTATATCACACTTTGTTTGTAAGGGTTTGTTCCTAGCTTTTCATTTACTAATTTACCTATGGTGCAAGTTGTTTTGAAGGCTATCTTTATGTTGGTGTTTTTGAATAGTTTTGTGACTTTTCATATATAATTTCCTGTATAGGTAAATGTGACCCATTTTTGTTCTTTTTCAGCTTTGTTTTCCAGATTATTTTTCCACTGTTTGAATTTCTTATACAAATTAAATTGTCTTCCTGCCTATAACCATTATTTAGTGCTATACTGATAACAGTATTTAATTCTTTGTTTTTGCTACTTAAGGGGTAATGTGAGAAGTCTGTGTGTCCAGTTTTTATATTCTGCTAATTCTTTTTCTTTGGGGTAGCATGAGTTATTATTTATTGTTATATCTGTCCTTGTAGGATGAAAATTAAAAAGGAAAGAAAGAAGAAACATTTTATCAGTCACACTGGATGGAGTTGATTAACCTTTTGTAATATTGCTAGTGTGATGGACCAGGATGAAGCAAATCAATAACTTAATTGTTTAAATGTTATTTTCAATGAATTCAAATAAATGCTGATATAACAAGGGAAATATGAATTTTCTTACTGCTTCCACATTCAATATTATGGAGAAAAGGACATCAATAAGATGCTTAGCCAGACCTCTTTCCTCAAAACATATTTTCTGGCACCCTCTTGCTGTATTCAGAGTTATATGATGTCAACACCAGAGGTAAAAATAATTTTTACCCCTCACAACCAAGGTTGTCTATCTATAAAAATGGTATTTATTATATGGGTATAAAGGCATTTAATCACTTACCTCCTTGCATAAAAAATAGACTAATAAGAATCAATTTAAAAATACTCTAAAAATTACCTTCTATTGAATTCTTTTTATTCACTGAATGATTTTTTTAATAGTAATTACTAATTTTAATGTGAATTTTTAAGATTTTATGTATCATAGGTGTTTTATTTTGGCATAAATATGTTATCATCTACCTTTTGGTATGATGATTTTTTTACAATATTAAATTTAAGACGTTGTTATGTTTAATGTTAAAGTAGGAAGATAAACACTTTGGTTTATTGTTTGATCTGACCTATGCTTTTTTCATAGCATGTGTAGTTTAGTTACTTGTCTGTGACTGGTTTTATATCCATCAGGTGTATCTGTAGCCTAGATTGGATCGATGGAATTTTACAATAAACTAAACTAAACTAAACTAAACTTGGTTTTACACAAAGAGTGAACCACACAATACACAGGCAGACTCATGACTTCATTAAGATAGATAGATAGATAGATAGATTGCAGATTTTGGAAATTCTTGCTGGCATGCGTGCTGGCTGAAGAAAAGCACTGGGTTTAGTACTTTTCCTGCTGTCTTATCAATTTCTGACATTTATGAATATTATTATATTTGATTCTATTGTATTAAATTACATTACTGGCTACAATGGATGTCTGATAGCCATATTTTGCAGCAACACAATATAAGAGGCAACAGCTTCCACAGTTCTATAAAAAGTGTTTATATTCCTCTCATGCAGTATTTACGCACATGAAGAATTTTCTTGTGATAATGAAAAATACAGTCACCTTGGATGTGACACTGTGTAGTCTGGCAGAAGTTTGCTGATGTTCTTGGGGAAAGTAATGTCTCCATCTTTAGGTCTGAGGAGTATGCTGAGCAAGTAAGGAAGAGGGAGAAGAGTGAAAATTAACTGCCTCTTCTAAACTAGCTAACTAGCTTCTTATTAAAGAATGCTACTATTTTATTAAGTATATAACTAAGGATTTTACTCATATTGATTTCTGATGCTTATTAATACAATCATGTCACAATATGCACAATCTACTAAATACTGCGTGAAACCCCGCAACAGTGTGAAGAGATTATTGCGAATAGGGTTATAAATTGTGAAACCCTACAACAGTGTTATAATCAAATGTAGTTACGACTTGTAGGTTGTTAAATAAACCAATTAACAATCCGAATGGCGTCTTCAGTAACTAAACACGTTGCAGTGGTGTCAGAAGTGGGATTGGACTTACACACATTACCAACAAGTTTCAGTAACAAAACACGTTACAATATTATATTTGAAACTGTCTCAATTGTATATTTCTTTCATCCGGGTCAATTTAATTTATTAGAATATTTATGGAATATCCAATATCTTAGTGTGGTTTTGGGTTCTTATGCTGGTTACTACAAAGAATACATCTTCCAGGATGTGACGTTGCATAGTCTGGTTGGTTCTACCAACGAATATAAATTGAATATGAATCGACTGGGTAAATAGACAAATGAACCAATGTATGAATGAACGCATATTGCCATACTGTGTCCTACATATAACATACTAAATATAAAATCGCTTAAGGTAGCTGTAATGAAATGTCAACGGAAATGAATCATCATATTTTGACACAATGTGACCTTTAAACTGCAACACTTTTGGTGCTAACCACCTTAAATTTTATATACAATAAGTTAAATTTTATTGTCGTACTCATTATGTAACTCCTATCCAATGGGCACCGGGGGTCGATTTCCTCTAGGGTAAAGCGGCCAGGATGTGGAGCTGACCATTCACCTCCATCTAGTTAGGTCAAGAACGTCAAGAATGTGGGAGGTATACCTCCACTCCCCCATGTCTTCATGGTATAACGCTAAATTAATTACGCAAAGGGACAAATTCATCTTTTACTCATTACGTAACTGTGCATAACATATTTAAAAGACTTAACAAGAATTCTCTCTAGGGGGTTAACGTCTGCGTATGTTTCACCTGACCCTCCCCAAAATTGTATCCGTTCTCTGACTTTTTTTTTTCGTACAACTCTTACATATCAACACTGTACTACTTACCTTTTTAAATACCTCGCATCTTCAGACTGCATATTTATTGCATTATAATAAAAATTAATTCCGTTAAACGGTGTTATCTACGACATTATCACCTATTTACTTCCTACGCACCATGGTAACCACGTTAGCCATGGTCACTCGCAATTGATTGACCACGATTACCGATGTGACAGCGAAGCTGGTTACAATAGTTTACACTGGCTTTTGCCGTAAATAATTATGGAGCCACAAAGCACGCAAAGTTATATTAATGTTACCTAGTCACATATATATTACAAGCATTCGTTTCCATGGAAAATGCTGCAGAATTACATAAATATAAGATTTAATACTACTTGGTTTTCCTCACACATTTACCTCGAATTCTCGAGTTCTCGAACGTGTTCTAATTGAAGAACTATCGTAACCGTAGTTTATTGTTACCAACCACAACCAACCAACAAAACGTACTGAAATGAGAAAAATGCAATATTGTTAGGTGTAATGCCAGGTAGTGTTGTTTGTTGTATGCGGTAGTTCATTGACGTTTCGGAGAAACCTACTGACTGCTTCTTTAGGGTTGAAGAAAGTCAAGCAAGTAGTGAGGAGCAATGCAAAGGTTGACGCTAGCTCTTTGCTGACAGATTTCAGTGGTTTACACTGCAGCCCGTAAAATGGATGCAGTATGGTCATCAGAAATGTTTGTAAACTTTTAGCGGGCTACAAGGCGTCGCATCCCACAAGACAGTATTCTTCATTTGAAGTTATTGCTGTGAGAGCCTGATATTTAACTTATTTAAGTAGATATAAGGACTGAAAAATACCTTGAAGGTGATACACTTCACAAAAAGGCTGCAGTAAATCCCCTGTTGGAGGGGGGGGGGGGAGTACCTGTTTAAAGTCTCTTCTTATGTCCAGTTATATTACGCTGTGGCCCACAGCCCACAGTAAGCTGCACACCATGAAGTCAAAGTGATGTAATTAAAGCTCCATGCATAGTATTACAGCAGAGGCATATCAGTGTCCTGCCCTGGGTAATGAACACTAAACCTAGAGATTCTTGCAGGGATATTTTCAAGAAATTGGAAATTATGACATTATATTCCCACTATATACTCACTACTTTTATATATAATCAATAATAAACATTTATTTAACTTTAATAACGAGATTCATGAATATATAACTAGATGCCAAGGTAATTTACATATACCTAGTGTGAATACTTCAAAATTTAATAAAGGAGCCTATATAACAGGTATTAAAGTGTTCAGTCATCTTCCATGATCAATAAAGATTTTGGTCAATGATGAGAAAAGCTTTAAATTTACATTAAAGAGGTTTTTATGTCATCATTCTTTTTACTCTATAAACAAATATAAAGAAGACAAAGGTTTGTAATCCAGATATTCTCATGAATTGCTTGTTAGGTTGATTTTACACATGATGTATTACCCACTGACTAGTCACTCGGCATTTAAGGGTATAAATTTTATGGTAGTATGGTATTGTAATAGACCATCTGTTTTAAATAACATATGACTGTATACAATTAAGATGGTCATGAATTATCTCAAAGGCCGCGCCATAGATTAAGCTGTTAGTCGCTGGCTTCCCACCGCTGCGGTCTAGTCAAATGGGATTTGTGATGGACAAAGTGGTGCTGGGGCAGGTTTTGTCCGAGTACTTCGGTTTCCCCTGCCAATCCTCATTCCATCAAATTCTCCATAAGCAATATCACCAGTACAGGTACAATAGGACACATGGAAGCCGACGTGCCAAGGGGACCTAATATGGATTCCACCTCACACTATACAAACTCTTAACTATTGTAATCTACTGCAATCTATTGTAAATAATTGTAAGTAATGTAACTTCATTCTCTTATTGTAATCAGCCAATGTACCGTAACTGACTTGTCCTATATCGTGTATCAATGATCAATAGAGACGAAATAAATATATAAATAAATAAATGGTTTACTCACAGCTCATTTCCTTTTATCCTGTATGTTAATATATAGTTTTCAAATGTTAAGGTTCTTGCTATGAAATGACTGATTGTATATACTGAATTTTTATTGTTCATTCTAATTTTTAAATCCTGATGAAATGTACTATATTTGGACTGTTTAATTAAGTATTTGTAGTTATGTGATCGAAATAATTGCATCAAACTTCTATATTATGAATAGGTCTTTTGTATTGATTTATGATGGTGACGATAATCATATATCTGCATAAAATTGATCATATTTGAATATTTTATGTATGTGTTTATGTATTTTGACATGTTCTATATCCTATGGCATGCATGACCTGAAAAGGATCTATGGAATTTAAAATAAAGTGAAGTGAAGTGAAGTGAACATCACTCTTTAATGTCCATTTTGTAGGGTCCTATTTTGGGCATCAACTAAATGGAAACATGTCAATGTCCTTGTCAGGATGGGGATTGCACCAATCATAGCCTGTCATCCAAAATCTACTGCTACTGCTACCATTACTACTACTGCTGCTGTTGCTGCTACCACCACCACCCATACCATGAGAGATGATGACAAAACTATGCAACAGTGTGAACACTGGCAAGACTGAGATATTTTGAGTTTAATAGTGAGGTGCGTTCATGACTAACACAACAGCGCAGGCAAACCATGTGGTCTCCAGGCAACACTATTTTACAAACCCATTAATTTTTTTTACTAATTCATTGGATAGATCTGGCTCAGTATAGGGACCAGAGGAGGGCTCTTGTGAACACGGTAATGAACCTTCAGGTTCCATAAAATGCTGAGAAATTGTTGAATAGCTACAGAATTGGCGGCACTTCCAGGAGGGCTCAGCTCCATGAGTAAGTAAGTAAGAATTATGATACCATTGACATTTTTGTCACAATATCTAATAATGGTATGTTATATTAACTGTGGCAAAGTTTTGACAAAGTTACACCAGTTTCATTGTGGATGGGAAGAGGGAACTTCATGTCTCTGGGGCAGCAGTTAACACTTCTGTGGTCCTGACTTTGTTAACCACAAAATGAATAAAAAAATTGACATTTTCAGTTTTAATGCAAATGGCTATACTCTTGAGAAAGTGATGTATGTGAATAAAACTTCATCTGGAAAGAGGAAGGTAAGAGATAAAGCTATCCCTATAACATGCCTTCGAGGCACATAGGATTGTTAGATGTTGAGGTTCTCACGTTTTCTAGACAATGAGCTCAGAAATGACACTGAGATTGTCATCCCTATGTGCTGTCTGCCCTTTACCCCCAGGAAAATTCCTGGTACTCATTTCTGTTAGAAGCTGAGTCGACCCCAGGGCCATAGTGCTGCTGGAAGGGTTGGGGCAATTGAAAAATCTAATAACATCACTGGGAATTGAACCAATGGTTGTAGCATAATGCCTCAACTAACTATGCTATCATGTGCCCCCTGGTAAGAGGAAGAGTAAGGCGAAGCTGTGTGTTGTAATACACATAAACATAATACAATACTTGTATATTTCTTGACCATCTGCATTATTATTTTCTCACGAAGGACCATAACATAAATTAAGCTTAAGTATTAAACCATATTCAGTATGCTCCTGAACTGAATGTTTGAGCCAATCATTATAAGACTCAAATATAAGAGGGTGATATTCAATGAGCAAATAAATGTTAAAATTTGATAACAAAGAACTTAAAAGTTAATGAAATGAAATCTGAAAAGAACTGACCATTTCAAAAATATTTTATAGGGACACTAGAAATTACAAATATATTTGGGACTGTCAAAAAAATCTGTGAGTTCTGACTGGCAAGGATTAGAGGAGGTACTGTTATGGTACAGTGTGGTAGGTAAGTGGAATAAAAGAAAAAGTATATTTATATTAGCAAACTTCATTATTTTTCAATAAAACTTAATTAGGTTAAAAAAAGTAAAGCTGTCCCTGTAATAGGCCATGGAGGCCCATAGGGTTTTGAGACACTGAGGCACCCACATTTTCTAGACAATCAGCTCACAGATGGTGAGGTTGCCAGCCTTACACACCAGCTGCCCTTTATTTCTAGGAAGATTCCTGGTACTCATTCTTTTAAAGGCTGCATCGACCCCAGGACCATAGTGCAGCTAGAAGGATTAGGTCAAATGAAAAATCAATTGACCTCATCAGGAACCAAACCCATGATCTTACAGCTTGTAGCATAGTGGCTCAACTTACTATGCTACCACATGCTCCATAAAACTTAGTAACTGTTTATTTGTGAATCATTTAATGAATATTCACAGCAGTGTTATGTTCCTGAGTGGTATTGCGGTGGAGCCCATGTCATAACAAGAAACAGCCATTTCAATGTTGATAGATCTGTTCTATCCAGAAGGGTTGAACATATATCCAAGAAGCAAATTAACAAAGGCATGAATTTCCTTTACATAATGGGCTCTAATAAGAGATTAACAGAGAGACAAAAGTATTTACCTAAAGTGACACTGCAACGCAAACAAAATAAGCAATGTGCACAAGTGCCAATGGATGCATGATGATACCAAACAGTTATGAGTACCATATTAGTAGGGAATGCCAAAGGGAAATAAAACTTGTTTAAAGAATGTAAATGCTGGCTTCTTTTCAATTTCTGTTTACGACACAAGTTTTCATTTTCAGAAATCCCTCATGTTTAGGATTAATCAGAGGATATACATTTTTCTCCATATCTTTTAAACATTTTTTGCCCATTACTTACCCCAGAAGAATTGAAGAAAAATTATGTAGTTGAAAATAGTATAATTACAGATATTGTTCCAACAGTTTCATTTACAGATTGACCATTACAATAAAGACATAGAAACATAGTGTTATTATACATATTATGCATAATTTATTCCAAGTTATTATATTCAATGTTGTGAAGGTACATCAAGAATCACAGTATGTTATAAACTGTCATTTTAGCATACATATTTGACTTGCAACACATCAACATTTCTGCCTTGGGTTCAGTCACAGTTTGACAGCTTTTGTACTATAGCCACAAGAGAAATTTGTGGACAACAGGCTTGACTCAATTTATTATCCTTTAAATTTATATGAAGCAACATTCCTGAATATCAATAAATATGATCTCAGATTAAATGTGTCATGTATACTTTTCTGATGTATGTTTAAAAGTTGGACTCTTCAATGAACATTCAAGAGTTCAGACAAGATTACATTTCTATAGGTGATCCTCTTGTAGAGTTATGGGAATATTTGCTTGCCTCTCAAAGTTAAAGGAAAACCTTAATCACTTGTATAAAGTTTATTTTGTATGCCAGTATATGAGCGGATGGATTTTTAAAAAAATAACATAGGAATATGAAAGCATAATCTGCATTATCTAATGCTCTTGGCGATTCCATTCTATTTTTTAATTACCAATCTCATTTTGTTACTGTTCATTTCACTACAGACCACCTGTGTTTACTAATGGTAACCAAGGCCTTGTTGATAACCCAGTGACGTACAAGTTGAAATGTTTTCTTATTCTGGTAGCAAAAGTTCGTGAAATGGAACAATCCAAGATGAAATTACACAGAAAATTTAGATCAGGAAATTTTATTTAATTGTTAATGATAGTTCAGTTTCACTAGAGCAGTGATACCTGCTACAAGTAGGATCATCAAATAATCACATATGTCATATCAGGTAATGGTGACTCATTAGTAGTTCCAGCACAGATTTTAATTAGTTTCTGTTGAGCTGCAGTAATACCCCCAGTTCTATTTAGCAAGGAGCTTAGAATGCCACATATTAGTTGCCCATTTTGACATACGGGCAAGAATCTTTGCTGTGGAGTTAAATAGATGTATGCAGGTTAAAAAGAATGGTTGAAATTGTGATAAAATGTTAAGAAACCAAAATAAGCTGTAAAAGTAATGACAATATGAGATCAGATGAAATTATGAAAAAGTGGAATGAACATCATTTATATAGGGATGACAATAGGACTGTCTAGAGAGCATAAATGTTAGGATTTTAGGTTGGCATTCATAGGGATACCAAGGACAAAGTTCACAGAGCAGGAGGGGAGATGTATAAAAGAGAGTGGGAAAAGAGTGGACACTTAATACAAGAGGAGTGACTGCTGGAGGATAAAGATGTATGGAAGAGGAAATTTTAATGGGTTGTGATGATTATTATTATTTAAATTTGCATGATTTGAAGCTCTAAATGGCTGGATTGTCAATGTCAATAATTTTGCTTTTGAGTTTTGTTTGTAAAATTGTGGTCCAACTGATATAACTGCTATACAAAGGGTTGCCATCAGGCAATTAAACACTGTGTTCCCAACAGAACTATAAGGTTTATTTTGGACTCTATCCATCGTATGGTATACATAAGACAAAAAACCACAACGTTTTGGAGACTGGATGTCTCCATCCTCAGGTTGATGGGCAAGAGAGACCTACTCAGTTGGGCCCATTAGAAAGAGCTAGTCTCACTCTTTCTAACAGGCCCAGCTGAGTAGGTCTATCTTGCCCATTGACCTGAGGATGGAGACATCCAGTCTCTGAAATGTTGTGTTTTTTTGTCTTATGTATACCAGACGATGGATAGAGTCCAAAATAAATCTTATAATTCTGTACAGCATACACCATCATCAGAATCCTTTAAAGTCTGTGTTCCATAGTTACAGCATGCTTACCATCCTGCGGTTACACCTGTGGTTGCATCACTCCATTTTATGGATTGCATTTCCCTAAGGGCTGGAGGGGTTGGGCCCCAAGAACATCTACTGCCTCAATGTATGAAGTGAAGTTTGATAAATTTGTAATTATTTTGTATGAAAATTAGTTTGTTAGATTTATAATTTGTTTCCATTTTGTATGGCATAGAAAGTTTTTTGGACATCTCCAGAGAAGTTGCTTAGGTTGGAAGAAATATATGTAGGATGCTGCTTCACAGGCCTTAGCCTTAGTTTACCTTTTAATGGAAGTTCCTTTAAATTAGCTTATGGCACTTGATAAGTGTCATGCTTAGGGGTTATGTGGTAGCAGTTGGTTGAGGCACTATGATAAAGCCGAAAGGGGTTCAAGTCCCAATGAGGTGGATATTTTTTTTCAATTGACCTAATCCTTCCAGCTGCACTATGGCCCTAAGATCGACTCAGCCTCTAATAGAAATGAGTACCAGAATTTTCCAGAGGGCGTAGGGGTTACCGTGATCCTGAAGGCGGTTCCCCTAGGGTGAGACCTTTCCATTGCACTATGGTTTGGTTGACCCCTGCAACTGCCCCAAATGTGGGTAACTCGGGTATGTAATTTTTGGTAGTCGGGACTGCGTTTGCACTGTCCCGGTTTTTTTACCCCCTCGGTGTCTCCATCTTATCGTGGTGAGGGGGTTTGAGTATGCCAAAGACCCTGAGAGCTATACCAGCGGTAGCGTAGCTACTGGCAGGGCCTCCCTTGCTGGACATGTCAAAGGGTAGGCATCAGACGAAGAGACACCAAAACTCAGAAACTGATACCGGAAGCAGCGTCATCAGCAGCGACTTGAAGCACAGAGCAAATGATGCTCGAGATGGTTCAAGTTTGTATAGCAACAGGCGTGACCAGGGTGGTTTGAACAGCTGTTGTACTGTGATGTGGAAAGCAAATGGAAAAACTACCACATTATCACTTTTCCTGGATAGTCTCTTTCCAAAAACAGAAGATCGCTTTAAGTGGAGGAACTGTTCTGGAAGAGACTGTGGATCTGTCATCTGACAGATTACTGATAAATGAATGAAAGGGCGGCCAGCGCATAAGGCTGACAACCTTACCACCATCTATGAGCTGATTGTCTAGAGAAAATGTGGCAACCTCAATGTCTCACAACCCTATGGGCCTTCATGGCGTGTTACAGGATAATTTTACCTTTTTTACCTTTTACATGCCTATGGGTTCTCAATTGGACAAGTTTAGAGTTTAGTCCAGTGGTGGGATGTGTGCAGATGGTAAGGACATCAGTGGGCTGTGTTAAAACCTGTTACCAGGAATTGTCTAGTGAAGATGGAGAAGTTAGTTACAGTGATATTTTGATGTGTAATTCAGTGAGTCTGTGATGAGGAGACTAGGAGGTTGGTATGACATGGCTGCCAGCCTGAGAGTTAGAGAACTGCAATTCACTTGTCATGAGCTGTTACTGTTAGAGAGGCATGGGGATGGTTCAGGAACCCAGAGTAAGGGGAAAGTCTGGCGTTGAAGCCGTTACTAGGCAATGGCTAGTGGAGATTGTAATGTACTGAGGACATTAGAGAGAGAGAGAGAGAATTTTTTGTGTGCATGCATGTATTTGTGTGTGTGTGTGTGTGTGTGAGAGAGAGAGATATATATCTGTAAAATGTAGACATGTGTCTACATTGAGTATCCTATCGAAAACCTCATTGAGAGTCACTCGGAATCTGCCTCTCTATCTGTACAGTCAGTGCATGGGAATTAGAAAGCAGAGATGGGCTTAGTGGGTCTGAAACCCTCCCTTACCCAAGGGGGCATTGCATTTTTACCAAGAAGGTTTTTGGACATGTCACAGACAGCATGGAACCTTTGTTTAAAATGTGCTTGTAAACACAAACTAAGCCTGCATTTGCTAAACAAAGAGTTACTTTTTAACATAAAAAATAAACTCTTAAAATGCAAACATTTAAATAACACACATTTTTCTTTCTTTTCTTAATTATAGGCATTTTGGGATGGGGAAGGCAGGGTGGGTTTGGAGTAAATTTTACATTGTCTTGGCCCTGCCTGTTCAGATCATCACAAGCTGCCACTGATACTCAGGAAGCAGCACTTATAGCATAGTTCACAACAACTGATATGATTTTACTACACTTGAATAGCTCTGAAACACATCTGATGTCAATTGGAAAATTTGTGCTGTTTTAAATTACTCATTTTCTTTACACATCAGTAATGTAAGCAATCATTCAATTCTGCTTTTCTTAAAAGGGCCTTAAATGGCGATAGAAGTAAAAGTTTAACATTCGTTATTTGAATATTATATTATTAATGTAGGGATGCATTTCACAAAAATTATGTAAATGTATATGAAAGGAAGATAGACTGGGAGGGATGACAGTTAATGGACAATTATCTAATTTCAAGTAATTTCTTATATACACAATGATTAGTCTGTAATAAATACTGTAAATATAATTTTTCTTTGGTTTGTGTAGTATACCAATGGTTCCAGCCTTCCATGTTAATGATGGTCTAGTTACTGTTCTCCAATTCAGCACTTTTAACACAGACTTCAAACTGTGCTGGAGACCTGATATTCCCACATGCAAAGTTCTGTTCTTTTAATACCAGCAGAAATACAGACTCCAATGAATTTTGCTAGACATCATACCCCAAGACTACTTAATGACACAGATAGCTAGTGTTTTATTTTGAATAAATAATCCTAGTACTTCCACAGGAACAAAATTCTTTAATTTTTTATGATCTGAGTTGATTTTGAATGACATGAGTTCAGAACGCAAGTTGACATGTAGTGCCTGGGATAGGATAGCATAGTATAAGTTAGTATTATGAAATGTAAAGAGTATGTTTGACTTGTCCACTTCACAATACAGCATCATCATTCAGATAGGAACTCCTATGCCAAAGAATGATTTTGAAAAATTTTGGCAGATATCTTCACTGTGGTTCTGATAATGGCAACCACTGAGCAGTGGCTGTTTTGCTGGTGAGAACTTCATGGAAGAAGTCTCTCTCTTGGGGACGGCATTCAGAACCAGGGCCAACAACAGCACGCCCCAACAGTTCACTGGGGCCCAAAAGACTATCATGCATCACACAAAACTCGATTGTACTCCGTCTCAGAGCTTCACGATTCACATCAAATGTTAGTGCCTCATTGAACACAGGACACAATGTGTTGCGATGAACTCCCGTCTTTTTCTTCTTCACACGTTTTCCTCCCTGCATTAATGCCACCTTCACAAATGGATCTGCACAGTAAAACAAAACAGTTTGTGTAATACAACATTCAAAAGTTGATTTAATGTAGCCTGGGATTTATTTGTATATACAAAGAGAAGGGAGTGTTGATGACAGTGACACAGGATCAGTCTGAGCCGTTGGTTTAGTGCTGAACAGTTTTGCCATGAATTGTGACCCTGAACATATCTGACATCTATGGGAAATTTCTGTAATCTCAAGGAATGGGCATTGTTATATCTTCAGAAAATTTCTATAACTCTAACAACTGTTTAAGGAAAATTGGACCATGACAGTTTCCTTCCAAATCCTTTCCAATTCATCATTCATCAGTCATCCTACCATCAGATGACATATACTCTACTGCACCTTTCCTAAATTGAACAGGTTGGTCTAAAGATAATGCTCTAGAATAGGTGCATGGGTCGAATCCTGACTGGGATGCTTATTGTCCTGATTAAGGTTTTCATGATTTTCCTCAAACCGTCCAGCCAAATGCTGTGACAGTACCTGAATTAGGCTATGAATGCTTACTTCCAAGTCATTTTCAACTAATCATTCATCTGTCAGTCCTGGTAGTGAAAAAGCATTAAGTAACTCACAGAAAGAACTCTAAAATCTGAAGCCATATAAAAGAATTGTATATAATGTAACACATACGCCTCATCGAGAACTGTACTTTTGTTTGAGACTTTTTCAGGGTGGTTAACATTTGGTAAAATTCAAAGTAAAATGTTTTATGTCCCTGTTAAATAATATTACAATGGATATTAAAGAAACTGGGTGAAAGAGTGTGGACTGGATTCATCTGGCTCAAGGCAGGGATTCATTGTGTGCGTTTATGATCATGATAATGAATCTTTGGGTTCCACAGAATGTGGGAAATTTCTTGACCAGCTGTGCAATTATCAGTTTCTGAAGAAGATTTCTTCTCCATGGAATTAGTTAATTAGTTACAGAAAGCTTGTTGATTAGTTATATCAACAATAAGTGTAGACCAGCAATAAATGAATATCAAGATATTAACAGATACAGATTGTTTCATATTTCATATTTATTTAATGGGTTAAATTCCAGTTTACATAGGGCTTTACCAATCAGGAGAGTGTAACTGTAACATTCAGGAGGTGCTTGGTTTGAATCTTGCCTGGGGCACCGAATATCCAGGTTGAAGTTTTTCGTGTCTTTCTTCAGTCCCTCCAGCCAAATTCATATTAGGCCATGGCCGTTTCTTTCAAAATGCTTTCCAATTGATTATTCAGCAATAATCCTACTATTCACTGACATATTCACAAAATAAACCACAAAAAAAATTAGCTTAGTTTTCAGGTTACAGTTGAACCATAAAAATTCAACAGTCTCTTTGCCAAGATATAGCAAAGTACCTCCATGTTGTGTCTGCTAATACAGGCCACTTGCCTATAGTATTTGTTTCAGTCAGGACCCCAAATAGGTAAAGACATGAGGACCTGCAGGCTACTTAGAGCCAGACCTCTTTTTTGTACTTGAAATATTTAAAGTGTCTTAAGAGCTAACAGCTACCATTCCAAGCATTGATACTTCTAGGACTGAATTCCCAAACGTGCATTTTAATAATTTTCTTTATATTCTGTGTTGGTTATTCAATTGGGCAAACTTTCGAAGTCATCCAGAGTTTGTACAAGGTATAAATAATTATCTTCTTATAGTATAACTCAATATTAATACAGTTTGCATTTATGGTTTCAGAATGTATATCCATAATTGTGAATAGACCTCATTACTTATCATGCTCATCTCACTTATGCCATATAATTTTGCATATGTTACGATTAATTTTACAGAAATTCTAAGAATCTTATGAAGTGAACTACACACTTGGGAACGGGGACTTCTACACACTTCAAAGAATGTATTAAGTTAAAAAGTGTTCACAATTCACACTTCCTATTTAGAATACTTCATATACAGTAAAGTAAAGCTATCCCTGTACCAGGGCGTGAAGGCCCATAGGGTTGTGAGATGTTGAGGGTTCCACTGAGATTTGAGGTTTTCGAGGAGGTGAAGATTCATACTGTGGTTTTCTAGGTTATATAAATTGTGTAATCTAATAGGCAGGTAGCAGCATTTTGGAAGAACTACTGCTCCATATTCTGTCCTCAAGATGAAGGTAATATATTCCTCCAATGCATTGGTACAACCTACCAAATCAATGAGAATTGCAGGTAATTAGCGGTCACCAAGATATACTGCATAGTAATAACATACCTGAGGAAGTGCGTGTGTCATCAACGACACGCAGGTTACGTGCTTTAATAACTACTACAGTGAGGCGCTCAGCTGATGGTAAGTAGCCCAATGACACCATCAGATCACCAAGCTCAGCCTGCAATACACAGATAAGTGCATTGATGAAAGTGACAACATAAAGGAAATAGAAAACAAAAATCAGTTCACAAGGGAATTGAAGAAGTTACTTATTCAGAGGTGCTATTACTCAACGGAGGACTATTTGAACAATGAATTCTTGAATATTGGCTACTGATATAAGCAGAAGTATATAGTATATAATGTATAAAATGTTGAATATCTTATATAATTTTTTAGTATTAAGATTGTTGTAATTTAATAATGTATATTAGCTGAAAGACTTGTCCTATATCATTGTATCATGATCTACAGGATTAATAAAAGAATGAATGAATGAATGAATGAATGAATGAACATTCCAGCCAGTTATGCATTGCGGTACTAACACCATTACCCTTGCGTTAAATATGGCCATCAGGCCATTAGTCCTGAGGGATTTATAATCCCATACTTTCAGACAACAAGAGGATACTTAAGGATTTGAGAGCTGTTAATGAAATGTACCATTTAATTTTCTTTCAGTTTCTATAGCTAGTTATGAGTACTGATTGTTTTTTGGGTTATTTAGTAATGTCATTCAATCTGTAGAGGTTACAGGTAAGTTTCTGAAAGGTGGCCTATTTCTAAGTACTCTTTTTATTATATCTGAGGTTCTCACAGCATTGAATCATTCTTATACACTGACAGCAGTATTTCAACAATTGTCACCATGCTGGCTGGTCTGCAGCTTCATTTAACACATGAATTTAGAATGTCGCCTTTTGCATCTTGCAATAATCCTCTAGATTCTTGACTGGTAGAGAGCGCCTGCCTCTTTCTCAGCACCTCTTACCTCAGCAAACCTGCTTAACACACCTATGAACTCAACACATGATCTAAACAAGCTTCATAGAGTAATTATCACTGAACTAGTCATTCTAATTTATGACTATGTTTCCCATGTTAAAATCAATGAAATTTTCAATACGTAAAAAATTAAAATGTGTTCATTACACTCAACACAATTGCAGTGTAACGAATCAGCCACCATCACAAACTTTCAGTGAACAAGAAAATGAAGTGGAACAATAAAAGTGAGACATAAACAATGCAGTGAGGAATCCAAAATAAAGCAGACAAATAAATCAATATTACTGACCCTAGCATCCTGTTCAGAGCAGGGGCCCAGCCCCTTCCACAAGGTAACTTTCTCGGAGGAATCAAAATGGGCTAGAGGAAGTTTGACCCCACCAATGCTGTGGTGTCGCGAATAAGCATCAAAATCATACAGGATGACTTCTAGAGTACGGCGACCTAAGGTTGCAGGTTGTACCTCGAACACAAAGTCTTCATCAAACACTGCAAGTAAATATTTATTGTTAGGTTTCACATCTTTGGAGCTGTTAAATTCATAATGCTTACACCTTAATAGATCCAGTGGAATTTTCAGTAATGAATACCATATAAATAATGCCTAACATTAGGGATTCAATGAAAACTGAAAGAATATGTTAACAGAATGAGCTCTGACAGGATTCCAAGAAAGATTTCAAAATCTATCAACAGAAAAAGTTGTTAAGGAAGACCCCTGAAATGATGGAAATCTGAAGTTCTGTTCAAGTAAATATCAGAGAATATTTAAATAAAATAAATCACGTTTTATAGCTAATAATTCTCAGCTCATAACTACAAGTTTAGGATAGGTGAAATGGCCAGTTTCTGTACACAAAAATGTCCATGTATCTTTGTAACATTTGGCACTGCACAATATTCCTCCTAACTTTACAGCTTTACACACAGCTCTACATCTCCCTGGAGCTGTTAAACTTCACACTACAGCATACTTATCTATATTACCCTTGTGCTGCCAAACCATTCTGTTCACAAAAGTGATGACAGTGATAATCACTTAATAACCTTTGCTAGCAGAAAGCTCTTTGGGCTGGCTGATATAGGCCAGAGGGGGAACAAACACATAACAGAAGCCCTTGTCATCTGTACCTTTCTCAGGACACGTGCATGCACAAACGCACACACACATGCACATGCACACGCACACGCACACACACACACACACACCCTGAAGTAATATACCATATAAAACTGCACATAGAAAAATGGAACAAAATGCTGCAGTTCATAATCATAACACACACTAAAAGTTGAATTTCTATATTCAATTTTTTAGAATGAATGCTTTCAAGAAAGGTGAACTGAGTATGGGAATTAAATTATACAGTAAAATACCAAATAAAATTAGAGAAGTGGCAAAATGAGGCTATTTAAAGAGAGCTGAGATTCTACATAATACATAATGATATTTGAGTTGGTTTGTATTTATAAATTATATCTGAATTGCACGGTGGTGTCAAGGAACTCAGGTGGAATATCTGTTACATTTAGATGTGTATATTACAGACTTTGAGGGGCTCTTCAAAATCACGGTTTCAAAGATTATGGATGCTGTAAATTTGGAAATTTCTGAAAAGATAACTTGCTAGATCTGGCTGTACTATGAAAGAAGATAACTTTCTGTGCAAAGGTTGAGACTGCCATTCTGACAGAAACATAGAAACCGGTCCTTGCCAATCATGGCTGCTGTCTTTCAGTCCATTTGTAACTACACTAACAACAATGACTGCCAGGTAACAACTCAGCAGCAATGCATTTTACATAGGCCTACAAATAATGGGCAGTTTCTTATAGCAATGTCTGAATCTGTCATCAAACAAACATATGCTTACAAACCTGGATTGAGGGTTCTCTTATGGATGCGAGTTTGCCAGACGTTACTTCTGTCAGGTAAGAGTCGGATCTTGGCATAAGGGTCAGCTGTACCACTAAAATCTCGTGCCTGCAGATCATGTGCCTGAAAAAGGGAAAAGTAATTCAATGCAGTGGGCATATTCTTTTCTTTCACATCTCTGCACATAATTGTTTGGATTACAAACATTACATCCATGGAATTTAACAGACTTTGTTTTCGCCTTTTCTGTTGCTTGGGTGATATCATGTAATTCATGCATATGTCAAGCCCTGTGTAACATTTCAAACTCCCTTTTTATTGCAGTCTTGTTTTCCATCTATAATGCAAGGATGTAAATTTAAATTATAAATTACACTAAATCACATTTAATTCACTAAATGTTCGTTAAATATTTAAAATGTCATTAGAATATGTACATTAAGTGTTTATGATACATTTTTCAGCCGCATAGGGCCATCTTCATCCTGAGTTTACTCCACTGTGCACTTGGTCAATAGTATTCTTAAGGTATGTCATCGTTGTTGTCATTAATTTTGACGTCATAGGATGTTTTTCTTCCTATCTTTTGTATTGCAGCCGTTTCTCTGTAATGTATGATGATTCTATCTTTACTGTTACCTTTGTGTACCTAGATTTTGTATTTTTGTACTTGCAAAAAATGATCACCCAATGCAACAGGATGCTGACATATAATATTTCAAAATCTCTGTTTACATAAAGGGTATTAATGAGATTTAAGAGCGCGTTAAAAGTCATTTTGCATATGTCTCAGGTAGCATTGTAATTAATGGGTTGATTTGATGGTGGTTGTAATTTAGAGGGGGGGGGGATGAACGAAGGTTTCGTTTCGCAGAGATTTTAAAGTGTGTAAACAGAACAGTTGTCCACTCTGCGACTTTGTAAGGGACGCTTACTAGATCTCGGTATGCGCAAATTCTGAGACTTAAAGTCGCTTTAAGAGGCTCTTGTAAGTAACAATCAACATGCCCAAGATGACAGATCACTGCTCTTCGGTCGTTAACGATTCCTCCTTAAGCGTATTCGCAGCTAACTCCTGTATCTGGAGGCAATCTCCTACAGCTGTAACCTGAGGACAGCGCCATGCCACTAAACCTGTTTGAAAACCAATTCCAAAATCCAACCAGAAATCGAGTCCAGCCCAGTGAGAACCCGCACCAATTATGCTCAAGTTTCTGCACACTTCACATTCTGGTATTGGTTAAAAGGGCCTGTGCCACTTCAAAACGTGGACAGGAACAGCTGCAGCAGCTACACGAATTGGGATGTTCTAATGTGAGAGAGAACAATTCATAGGGGCATTTCAAGAAGTTACATCTGCTTTTCCTTATATGGCTATGCATTTCCTGTGGTATCCCATGAATGTTCGCGTGTTGTGAACTGAGCACAGCAGTGGGATAGTCGGTCCGAATCTCTTAAAAGCAGATTTATGGAAGTCTATTATTTTGAAAGCAGACGTCTATGACGTCATTGAAGGAATACGCTGGACATGAATCTCCTTTTAAGAGAGCAATTCGGAGAGTGAATCCTGGTGGAGACTAGTTATGATGCTATAAGAATTCCCACTGCACAACAGAATAAAAAATGCCGTAATAAGATTGGTTAGAACTCTTGCTTCGTGTTCGTAAGCTCCCGGATTCGAATCTCAACAATTCTGACTGAGACTTTTGGCGGTTTTCGTCAACCATTCCAGGCAAATGCCGAGAGAGTATCCCAAATTATGCCAAGGCCGCTTCATTTTGCGTACTTTATAATTCCATTTTCACGAAATATCTTATTGTTCGACGCTAAATAGACTAAGCTTTTGACAACATCGTTTAGTAAACCATAAATAAGTAACATGGCTAAGTAAATAAATTTAAGTTGTGCCTGTGCTTAACTAATTAAGCATTATGCCATGAAGACGTATGGGGGAGTGGATGTGTAGATCCATGTTTTCTTGACCTCGACACTAATTGGAGATGAGTTTTCAGCTTCAAACCTCGGTCGCTTTACCTCCAAGGAAAGAGCCCCCTGTACCCATTGGGTAGGAGGCTGGTTGGGCCCCAGAGTCAGTCTGGACGACGTGAAGAAGAGAAAATTCTTGATTCTGCTGGGACTCGAACTCCCATCCCTCGGAACTTCCAGCCCGTCTCTATACCAACTGAGCTATCCCGGCTCTTAAGCAAATAAATACTGCAGGCAAATGTCTTACCGCAAATAACACTAGTGCGTCTCTGTTGAAAATTGAATGGAAACCTTCAGCGTTCCTTACAGAGCTTCAGTGAATGGTTCCATTATACTCGTAGCATTGAAATGCAACAACCAACACAGCGGAGTTCAAGCGAGACAGCATATAGACATGTATGTAGGTTAATGACTGCTCAGGTGAGCGTTGTTACATTCATTAAATTTCATATGCATAGATGTTAATGCTTTTAATACTAAAGACGAGATGCCTAGTTCTGAAACACGATCGTTTTCAGCTTTAAATATATTTGTTATTAAATAGTGTCATTGACTGACAACTTCCTGATTTTCAGGTAGACTATTTGTGACTTTTCAACAATGGACATCTCGAAATTCCATGGGAAATCAGACAGATATACCGTATATTTCTACCTTAGAAACGACAGCATGAAAGAGCCAACATTCTGAAGTGCTAACACTGAAATATATTAGGGGGTATTAGTGCTTTCTCATCTTACTCTTATTCAAGAAGGTTAATGAAACGAAATTTCTTCTATTATCTTTCTTAATTTCAAACTATACACTAATGGCCCTTTATACATTTGGGATGAACCAAAGAACAAATAATTAGTCATTAACGTTTTAATAAAAAGAAGGGAATAAACATGGTTGATATCAGACAAATGTAGCGGAAGGGGCTGAAATCCGATTTATGTACGAGTACAACACATTCTGTAGGTCAGGCATGCCAAACTTCAAACAGGTTGTGATCGCCTTCTTGGTGTCAAAACTGCCAGTGATCTACCACCCCCTCCTATCGTCGTACCTCGTTTTAACCAAAAATATTGGTAAAAATAACACAACACATGATGTATGTTGTAAAAACAACATACATACAACTGTGTTCGTACACCTGAGGATGACCTCTTGAGGGCGAAACATGTAGTGTAATAATAATAAAAAATATATTGTGTGGTCGGTAAAATTGACTCTAATATTGATTAAATACACAACAAGATGCAAGAAACAATTAAGGATACACTGAAAGTACAGACTACTTTAACATGTATTTTCCCTTCAAAATCTGAATATAATCATATTATATTACAAGCGAATTTACATGCTTTTCACGTATAATTTCCTTATAGGCCTATGAGATCGACCAAAAATCGTTCCGTGATCGACCGGTCGATCGCGATCGACGCGTTGGACATGCCTGCTATAGGTTATATCTCACATAAGAGTATACAACACCAAATTAGTTTGGAACTAGATTTCGCTAAATTTTTCTTCCTCATAATATCCTGCGATGTGGGAGAGTTACGCCAAGAAAATCCTATGAGACGTAAACAATGTTTGAACTTCGAATCGAGTAGGATCAGGTTCATGAATAGTGGACTTTTTCAGGTAACAAAAAAGAAAATACCTCGAAATTGATTAATAAGTTTCAAAGCTGAAGTTTCTCTAAATTTATTGAGATTACAACTGCGTTAAGACCGCCTCTGTGGTCTAGTGGTCAGAGTTCCTGGCTACAGATCAAGAGGTCCCGGGTTCGATTCCCGGCTACCAGATTTTCTGAGAAGTAGTGGTTCTGGAACGGGGTCCACTCGGCTTCATGGGGATAACCGAGGAGCTATTTCAAGGAAATAGCGGCTCCGGGCTAGAAAACTGAGATTAACGGCCGTGGGGATTCGTTGCGCTGACCACGCGACACCCTCTATCCGCTAAAGTTATCACTAACTTAGCCGACAAGCGGCGGTCGCTCTGTCGGTATAGTTCACTTGTGGACTAGAGGCCACAGAGTTTCACAACTGCCTTATATCTCATACAAATGTTCATTCAAAGAAATAGCAAATATTTTCCAGGGCATGAAGTGTGAATTTCTGCGACAGTTAAAAAATTCGCTATAATACATTGAAAGACGGCATACCTCATATAATGTGCAGCGATTAAATATTATTCTAGTTATCAATAAATTGCAATGGTATCAAACATTGCAGAAGAACATGGTTTTTCTCCGGCAGTTAAGTACGTGGTTTCATTGATAAATTACAGATCTTGTGACTTCCATTTCGTCGTGGCTAGACTTAAGATTAACGGCAAAATGTGGGTAATAATTCAGCTTGGATGCTCAAGGACAGAGGATAGGTAATTTCGAGTGACGAATGGGATCTTGTGTTTCGTGCGGCGAGCTACTCGTAGGAGGGGTATACACCGCGTTAGTATGTCAGTTGCTGTTTCATTTATTCTTCGGGTTTATTGTGCCGAAAGTCTGCAGAGAGACGAGAAGAAAGGAGGAAGCAAAATAGCAATAGACGGAAAGAAGGAAACGAGCACGAAAGAAAGTGAGCAAAGAAAGCGAAAATAAAACTAGAAAGATAAGACGTGTGTCTGTTTAACTCTTTTAAACACAAAATAAATTATTCTGAAATGGCATTCATTTATTTAATATCTTTGACGCTTCCCTGTTTCAAATGGAAAAAATTTTATTTACATTCACTACCTAGAGATTAACTGGAACATAGACAGTGATAAAATGTGACCTGATTGTTTTAAATTAAAAACAGGAAGTTTATTTCCTATCTCGGTTATAAAATTGGGCTATATTGTAGCATATCATACGTGAGTTTACTGCCTTTCTTCAGGGTAATGTTATATGTAACCGGTCTAGTTAGTGGCTTTTTGGAGGGCCCGAGTTTGAATCTTGGACGCTGCAACATCACCTACACTGTTAGAAGCCGCTGGTAGGGAACGACTGGTGAAGACATATCAGACTGGAAAATGCTTAGCAGGTGCTGTGTTGATTTTTGAATTGTGGGGATTAGCAATGGCCCTGTAATTGCTTGTGGTTCCGAATCGCGTGTGCAATAAATAAATTCACTAATCGAAACCCCGTCTATAGTCACATACGTACTACGTGATGATATAATACAGGGCTACTATATATGATTCATTCGTTTTTAAAAAGCTATATTTTCCAAAGCATTATACGTACAAATATGACTAATATATAAAAAGAACCGTAAACTCGCCAGATTTTCTTCACACTCTACAAATGTTCTACGTGTGCCCCTTGGGTCACAAGACACACGTCCAGGCGGTAGTCGAGCTCGTTCCACACATTTTGTAGCATCATCCTGTCAATGGTCATCACTGCAGCATCGATGCGTTCCCTCAGCTCTACTAGTGTTCTTGGCAGTGGGGGTACGTAAACACGATCCTTAATGTACCCTCAAAGGAAGAAGTCACAAGGCGTTAGATCAGGTGATCTGGGGGGTCAAGTGAGCAGAGCTACGCCATCCTCACCAAAACGCCCCATCCAGCGATGCCGAAGTTCACTGTTTAGGTAGCGACGAACATTGCCGATACCACCGCAAAATGCTTTGTTTACATGGCGGTTCTTTTCCATACTCTCTTTTGAATGCGCGTTGCACTGCTATAACAGACGAACATCTCGCATATTCCAACAAACACTCTTTTCTTGCTTTGTCGCCATTTTGTAAAGGAACTGAACTCGTGCTGCCAACTGGTGCAGATAATACAAACATAGTGAGTTTACGGTTCTTTTTATATATTAATCATATTTGTATGTGCTATACTTCGGAAAATATAGCGTTTTAAAAACGAATGAATCATTTATAGTATCCCTGTATATTCTTCTGCATAGTAGATGCTGCACAAGTATAAGGTGGCATATTTCCTCAAAGCAAGAACTGTGGAGTCAGATAAACAGCCATTGCTAGGTAACGGCTGTATAATACGCAACAATGGAGTAATGTTTCCTGTGCCGTTAGTGCCGAGACCATATAAGGAGAGGAGGTCTTGAGACCGCAGTTAGAGGAGCATGAGACTGGTGTGTGATGACCGCCAGCTCGCTAGAACGTGAGCCCGGGAGCAGGGAAACGTCCACTGGTGAAGGCACAACAGACTGAGAGGACTTAGTACGTGCTGTGGTGAACTGTAGACTGTGAATTACCGATGGCGCTATAGTTACTTGTAGTTACGATTTGTAAGTGTTCAATAAATCCGATTATCAATCCAAACCCCGTCTATGGTCATTCCATATCATGTGACAATATGTTCATAATAATTCAGAATATAACAAAATGCTGTAACTACCTATAAACCAACTTAACTAAAACTCTGATGTTAGTGGCTAGTGGAGTCTGTAATAGACCGAGGACTCTAGTCTGTGTGTGTAAGTGGTGAATAAATCGAGTCACCAATCCGAACTTCGTCTGTAGTCACACATAAATTGTGACAATATTTTGACGTGAGGTTTCATATTAGAGCAATATAATACTATTTTACTGAACCTGGTGATTTGAGTATCTGACGGTCTCACCTCTATCAGTCTAACTGTGAGGATACCAGCGGCAGCATCGTAGGTCAGCGTCAGTTGGATGGAGCCACGCAGGTCTTCTGGCAAGCTGGGTGTTCGTGACGGCGGGGCCTGCAAACACGAAAATATGATACTATAAGTACAAAGACGCACACAAGTGTAAATGGAAAAAAAATACAAAAAACTCCGTGGTTTTAGTCCGCAAGCGAACTATACCGAGTGAGCGACCGCCGCTTGTCGGCGAAGTTGGTACCAACATTTGCGGACAGAGGGTGTCGTGTGGTCAGCGCAACGGTTACCCGCGGCCGTTAACCTCAGTTTTCTAGACCGGAGCCGCTGTATCCTTGAAATAGTCCTTCAATTATCATCACGAGGTTGAGTGGACCCCGTTCCAGACCCACTGCTTCTCAGAAAATCTGGTAGCGCCAGGAATCGAACCCGGGATCTCTGACCTCTAGGCCACAGAGGCGGTCACTTCCGTCATCACAATCACAAATATTCGTAACAATCATACTTACTACTCAATTTCGTCACAAATCTTTACCATAATCCTACTTTTGACACGTTCTTTATGACAATTCATAATCATCATTCTCGTCGCTTATCTCCATCGAAAACAGAGTTTCATCATTATCATCGCCAAGTCATGATACTAGTAATAATTTCGGAATGTCCTTATTGCAAAACATAATCATACTTTTGACGTCACAAATTAATAATAATAATAATAATAATAATAATAATAATAATAATAACAATGTATTTAAATGTCATCATAATCAAACTTTATTGCATCCTTTCGTACACAAGTCATCATAATAATACTTCTCATCGTCTGATCATCATCATTTTCCTCTTTGAATTTCTTACCCCATTTGAGCCGTTTCCTTGTTCTTTACCATTTCAGTCATCTCTGTCTTTCTCGTACAAATAAATGTGCGAAAGGAGAAAGTGAGCCAGTGTATCGGACAGCAACCTACTCATAAATTAAGGCCGCGCCATAGCTCAAGCGGTTAGTCGCTGGCTTCTCACCGTGGCGGCCCAGGTTCGATCCCGGGTCTGGTCAAATGGGATTTGTGGTGGACAAAGTGGCGCTGGGGCAGGTTTTCTCCGAGTACTTAGTTTTCCCTTGCCAATCTTCATTCTACCAATTGCTCCACAATCACCCTCATCTATCATCTGGGGCTGGTACAATAGGCCAGAAGTGGCCGCAGTACAAGGGACTTAGTCCCACCCCACTAGCAATAAGAAAATATTCATAAATTTGTAAATGAGAATTTACACTCTTGGTAAATAGCAGATCTCTTTGAGGTCATGCTTAAATTGTTGGTTTAAAAATAAATAAAATAAGTAAACGAACTAATGCAATATAAATTTCTCACATTAGTACGTATTTGTGTGTATATAGTATTTATGGTAATCATGCATACACACACGAAATACTTTTCACAGAATATTTATACCTGGCTCACTGATATAGGCATACCTACTAGCAACATAAGGAAAGGGCTCATACAGCTCATACTGGTTATTATATACAAGGAAATTATATTTAATTTTCTAGCAAAGGTGTTTTCTGACAAATATTTACACTTTGGTAGTGTCTGCAGGAAAACGGAAAGGATTAACAAGGAATTGAATTATTCAAAACTCTGTGTTATTTGCTACAGGAAGTGTAATTTGCACTAAAGCAAAATCCACCACCACATCCTATCTTTGGCCATATTAGTGCAGAATATTTTATCATACATATCTGTGTTTTCTACAATTTAAGAATATCTTAGACTTTTATATCGTATCCTGGTTTGAACCTCCGTCGGGTTACCAGCAATGCTGAATGAGGTTCCTCGTGAGTTAGTCCCGTCCAGACGAACACTGCGATAGTATTTACAAATAGGTCACATCTCATTTCAAATCGTTACCTACTCCCCATTTCTTATCTATATCATCCCATTCGATAGTATACAGGGTATAAATAAATGTGTTACAACGCTCTGTGGTAGATAGATGGGTTCAATCTGATCGTATGTCCGGAAACACTTCCTTTCGGCACTAAGGGACACAAACAAGTTTTCTAGTGGATGCATATGTTTTAGGGTATGTGATGGTTGTTTTACATTATAAAAGTTGCTCAAAACGGCGGCCGCCGAATTCATTGCATGTTCTGCACCTCCTGGCCATGTTATGCTGAGCTCTGTGAAAGATCCCTGCATTTCCCGGGTTATTCCAGCTGCTACTGCAATTCTTGCCACAAGATCATGTTGTGTCTCCACTGGAGTCTCGTACACCAGGCTTTGCATGCACCCCCAGAGAAAGAAATCCAGTGGAGTCAAGTCAGAGGAGCGAGGGGGCCTCCGCGTCCAATCCTTCTGTTGCCAAAAGTTTCATCCAAATACTCCAGACGACACTAATGCCGTGTACCGGAGCACCATCATACTGGAACCACATTTCACGGCGGACTTCCAAAGGCACCACTTCCAGCAGCTCGGGCAAGGTCTCTTGGAGAAATGCTAGGTAAATGTCACCAGTAAGCCACAGAGGTAAGAGGTACAGGCGTCCTCCTTCACATTTCAGAGGCCCTAGTGCGTAAACAAAGCGTTTCCGGACACGGGTGTCTTAACAAAATATGATCAGATTGAACCCACAGAGCGTTGTAACATATATTTATTCACACTCTGTATAATCTCCGTAGTCGAGCAACGTCTTTAAAAACCCTATGAATCCTACGAAATTTGAGGCTTTCACGATGCTGAATATTCAGGTCATGGGTTTCTTGGGGAGGACGCCATGTACAATCTTTGAGACTGAGTCTGTAACAAATACAAAATTCAACTTATTAACTAATGGTTCCTGTCCCGTCCGCAGCCAATACACTGTTGTCGGCGTTTCGGCAAGTCCTGGAAGCAGCTGTGAACGCCTCTTTCGGAATGGCTGTGAGCTCCGTTGTTGCAATCGCATGAATGGCCTTGAGATTCTCATGTCGCAGTCCTTTCTCAGTCGTGGAAACAGAAGAAAATCGCACGGAGAGAGGTTAGGGTAGTACGAGGGATGCTGAAGCACAGTAACGCTGTGTTTAGCGAGAAATCTGTGACACTTAGAGCTGTGTGTGGTCTCGCATTGTCATGCAACAAAGTCCATTGTCCAGATGCCTACAGGTCAGGACGGCGATATCGAAGCAGATACGTACCAATGTTTCCGATCAACCAGCTAGTAAAACCAAGAGGCGTCAAATCCCAAAAGACAACCATCTTCATAGACATCTCAGAGTCACAGACTGTTCTCCTCCTAGGATTTGGATGATATCGGGTAGCAATAGACACTCTCCATTTCTTTTTAAGAGTCTTTTGGACGCACAGCATCCAACACATCGTGCGCATAAAACACTGATGTAAATACATAATGTAATGTGTATAGCTATGGAACCGCGTGATAAACATGTCATTGCTTAAGCGCGCTCAACAGAAGGACAGATGTTTATAGATCGTTGCTAGGCAATAGTCAGCTCGCCAATGGGCTGGCAAGATAGCTATCACGTGACTGGTTTTCTATGGAGTCCGTGCAGCGATCGTTGCTATGCAATAATTCGGTGAAAGCGTTACAACAATAGAGGCTGTGTTTTCTATGTGGTATATGCCGAAGGCTTATAAGAGAAATGAATTCAGATCTCCACCGTGACCCTGCGAGTCGTAGGAGGCGACGAAAAGGGAAGTCTCAAATCTGAGACAGTAAAATATGGTGGCGAGTCCCAAGGGACTAGGATCCGAGAAAGAAACTAGGAGTACAGCAGAGTACAGGAGGTCGGCATGTGAATTAGAAGACTTTATGTGTGCAGTAGTACAGTGATATTGGGACTGTGTGATCCAGTGAGACTGTTATAGTTTCTGGGTTGAGACCCGTTGCCAGGAGACGACCAGTGAAGACGGAATCCTAGTGCGTGTGCAGCGGTGAACTGGAAAGTGTGTAAATCAGCTGTAGCAGCTGTTCCTGTATTTATGTGTGATTAAGAGCGGTTGTAACCAAAGTGCTAATAAATCCAGTAATCCGAACTAGAACCCGCTGTTTCGTCACGGGCATCATCCTACACGTGACAACATAAAACATTGTTAGTTTCAGTGGTAAAACGAAATAGGGAAACGGTTAAGGGACTGCTCATAGCACTGCTCTGTTCACCCTAAACAGAGAAGTACCACGTGTTAGACCGCCATTTCTACGCACGCAACAGAAACGTAGAGAATATGGCGATCTTCATTTGTTAGTACCGCGTGGCATAAATTTCCCTTCTCCACCACCATTAAAACTTAACCCACATACTAGTATATAATATATGTATGTGTGTGTATGAAGAGGCTTGGCGGTATTGTAATCCATAGAGGTTTTCGTGGGAAGAATTCCTGCAAATTACTTTCCATAAAATTCTTGCTTGTGAATGGAAGCTGAAACTGCTGCCACAGACAATACATTTACAAATAAAAAGAATACAGCCTCTGAACCCACACCACAGCCATACAGGCGCCAAATCTGATACACAAGCCTTGAATAACGATGATTTTTTTTAATTATTTACAACCTACCTGATGATCGTCCATGCGACCGAAACATACAGTGGTGAAGTATACAATAAAATGTATTAAACCGTTAATATATTTTATTTATTTTAATTGATTCCATTGAAATTAGAATTAATTTACTTTGCTGTTGTGTGGACGGACCCAATACCTCGATAACACAACAGAACACAGAAAATAAAAATAAATAATAAATTGGTCAGTCTATATATATATATATATATATATATATATATATATATGCATAGAGAGAGACACGATCACGTGAAGTCGGTTCTGGTCCGGTTAGGAGGATTACCGATTATGCAACACACATTTCGGTTACAACAGTATCTACATAGCTGTGTGGCATACCTTCTGGTAGAGCGACGTGTCTATCTTGGTATGATCCAGCTTTGTGTGCATAGAGGAGACACGAGGACGCGTAGGGTTGGTTGTGGAGAGAACGACATATTTGTCGCTACGCGCCAGGGGCAGAGCAAGGGGCGCTCCACCTATAGCAGCCGCGAGGGCTCCAGCGGAAGTCCCACTGCTGTTCGTCTGTTCTGTTTGGGGCGGTTGCTGCTGTGTGAACGGAGAAGTTACCGCGTATCCAAGAGGAGTGTTTGGTGTGCCTGGTACAGAATCGTCTGGAACAAGAACAAGGAAACACTTTAGGAGATGGTCCATTTGGACCACAATGGCAAAGTGCCACTACATACAACACAGCGGCAAATCGTGATCTGAACTTCGTCTCATGTGGAGAAGCAACTGTACGACCTGGCATACTAACAGGCTGGCATTTCTCTCGTACTTTTTCGAAGTCGGCGCATGTACAGAAGAAAGGAGTTTGCGTACCTAGTCGAGCGGTAGATCTAACCACATCCCTGCACTGACTCGTAAGATGATAAGGAAACCTGCGCCACGTAAGCAACGCAACACACACAAGTGATTCAGAGCAAAACATCAGAGATCTTCAAAGGGAAAGCAAAACCTGTTTTTCCCCCTTCAGTGTTAGTGATCTTATGGCGCACTACTAGCGACACCGGAACAATTGCCTGTTGTAGGAAAACGAAAGAGATAAAAAAACTTTGTTCTCGTCTATACAGGGTGTTTCACAACTTTAGGGCATAACTGCAGGAGGTGATTTCCTAGGTCTTTGTGATCAAAAAAGTTCATATAAACATGTGTCCGATTTTGGACGGTTACGGAGTTATGACCGTTTATTTCATTCCCGTACACGCCCTTGTGTGAACCGCGTCTGTCAGCTGGCAGGTCGCTATTTTTAGCCAGCTACAGACAGTGCGTTCTCGTTATCTCGACACTTGAGAGGTACCTAAGGCGGGGTGGGTTGGTATGTCCGGCGCGGTTCACAACCGAGCGGCAGCCTGTCTTGCGGCCGGCGGTGGCATTTTCGAAAATCAGCTTTAAGCACCAATAAATTCAAATTAAAGGTAATTTCACGAAGTTAACTTTACATTCATGATTTAAATGTATCATGTATTATGCTGGTTTATTATTTTGTTCCGTTTATTGTCAGTAATCGTTACCTTCTATTCTGAGTTTAAAACGGTCATAACTCCGTAACCGTCCAAAATCGGACACATGTTTATATGAATTTTTTTATCACAAAGACATAGGAAATCACCTCCTGCAGTTATGCCCTAAAGTCGTGAAACACCCTGTATGCATCCATACATAATAGGAAACAACTCTTCCCAGCCTGTCTGCAGAGTGTCTGTTCTATGGCCATTGTTAAGGCACGCTGTATAAAGCGATCTAATGCGCTGTCACATAATTTCACATTTAGAACCTATACTTACTGATACAAGAAGGAATACGTGTTTCTTCTTCTACTGCCTTGACGGATTATGGTCTGTGCCCTGTGCTCATTCAGAGTTAATTCAGAAATTTAGATCTTATACACAGTCGGCAGGACTCTCCGTCCATTTCAAGGCCGCTACCTACACAGAACACTAACACAAAGATATATCCGTGCGTCTAGTGGGATTCGAACCCAAGATCGCAGTATTCGAGCTGACGAAGGCATTTCACGCCTTAGACTGCGAGGCCACTATGATCAGCAGGAATGCCTGTTTATTTCTAATAATTAATGCGCCATTTTACAGTTTAAAGTGTCTTATTATTATTATTATTTACATTGTATACAGAGTTGACTGAAGATCGTGCAGGAGTTTAATCCAATACACAGAAACAGAAGTATCAAGAAGAGCTCATTCAAGATACGTGAGCTATTACATTATTTCAGTAAAGCTTATTTTAAGGTGAAACTGGGCAGACGCCGTGTATTTTGGCTACATTTTATGTAAATGAAGAGGAAGGTTCATTGTTTATCTAAGGACAATGAATTTCGAGCACTAGAAACTTACCTCCTGAAGTGTCCGCATTTTCGCTGTGGCAAACGCTGGCTTGTCGCTTGAGGTTGGGAGGTACCCAGAACTTGTCGTCTCCGCTTGGAGAGCGGTTAAGGGTTCTGCTGCTGCCGGGTTGAGACTCCTCATTAGTTCCCACCCCACCCACACCCACCAGCGCCTCCTGGCTGTAACAAAATACACAAATAAGGACCAACTAGCTGGCGAGTTGTTGGCCGGCTTCGTGGGTACCGGTGATCGCGAGCAATCTTCTGGAGTTAGCTGAAGGGGCGGTAACTTGAAGGGGTCTGTTTGGAGACATTCGCTACGCTTTGGACGTCGCTGAGTATGTTTTGTTCTCCTGTGAAGGGGGTACTATGCTACAAGCAGGAAGGTCGCACATTCGAGTTGTAACCGTACGCATCCTTCACGGAAAGTCTCATTTGTTTGTAAGTAACGGTTAAGTTTAGCTGTAGGAATGAGATGCCCCGGAGGGATCATGGTCCTCTGAACTGGCCTTTTGTCGCGAGGGACAGAAGGGAGGTTGGTGAGTCCATTGCATTCAAGGGGGAGTAGGTATACCTTCTTTCGTCCGTGCCTGTGGGGGTGGAGGACCTGTGGATCGAAGATTCGAGGAACTTCTAGAAGGTGTGCAGACCGGAAGGGGTCCGTGTATTTGGTCATGAAAACCTCCCAGTGGAAAGTTCGAGATGGTTAAGAACGTGGTTTCTGGAAGCAGCAGCGGGGGTCAGCGGTTAGTCAGTGAGTGAAAGCCGAGGAGTTAGTGGGTAGAGGCCAGGTAGTGAGGGTGTTCCTGTGGAACCTGTGCTAGGGGGTTAACCGATCGAGCCCGCATCCAAAAAACGACGTAAGCGAGCCAACACCCGTGTACCCCTGGGATGTAAGACTCATTCCGCTGAATTTAGTCGAGGCATACACCGCGTCGAAGTGAAGCGTGTGGGGACGGGTGTAGAGTCCTGATGAAGTGGATATTTCAATTAACCTAATCCTTCCAGCCGCACTGTGACCTTGGGTTCGACTCAGCTCTAACAGAAATGAGTACCAGGAATCTTCCTGAGGTATAAAGGGCGGCCGGCGCATAAGGCTGACAATCTGAACGCTATGTGTGAGACGATTATCTAGAGAAAATATGGGAGCCTCGACGTCTCACAACCCTATGGGCCTTCACGGCCTGTTACAGGGATAGCTTTACCTAACTGAATTAGCAATAAATAAAAAGGAAAATATTCTATTTTGTTTCTACTTGCAAATACGTAACGAAAGTCAATTGGGCCCACTTCCGTTTTGATTTCAGAGTTCAGGATATAAAGACCGAACTCTGAACGCTAANTCGCAGATATTTGAGAAACAAAAGGGTAATCGGAGACAATAGTGAAGAAGGTGAAATGATGGATAAGGAGGCGACGCAGTTAGAAGGCGTAATTATATGTGAGAGTGGGGGAGATTCAGAAGGAGAAATGGACATGCAGTGTGGTCAACCGACAGAAGGGGACACAGGTGGAATCAGTGAGAGTAGGGGAGAACAACTGACGAGTGATGACAAAAAGGGGAAAGACGACCGAATAGATATGCAAACAATAATGTCATGTATGAAGGAGATGTTCCGGGAGATTAGAGAGGAATTTAGGAAGGAGGGTGAAAGGAGAGCAAAAGAATTTAATGAAAGTTTGCAGAACATATTTGTGGTACACAAGCGCGAGATGCTGTCATCCATGAATCAGATCGCGAGTGACGTAGAACTGAGGACAGATCGGAAGATGGAAGCAATGAATAGGGAAATTAGCCTAATAACAGAGAGCACCAACGGACAGTTTCGAGCACTGACCGAGAAAGTGCAGAATGATAAAATTGAAACTACTAACAATTTTGAAATCTTGAGACAGGAAGTGACAGCATCTCACGCTCAGCTGGCTAAGCAGTCTGAGAACAGGTGTGAGAGGGTAAATCAATGCGAGAAACGAGTGGCGGAAATTGAACAGGCTAGCGGACATATTAGCAAGCAGTATGATGTTGTCAGTAAGCAATATGATGAATTGAGGACCCAAGTTGAGCTAATGAAAAATCAGAAACGAGTAGAAAGTAAGAATAATTGTGAAGGAGTTCAATGTATGGGGATTAATAACCGCCAATCGGATTCGAGGATTGAAAAGACCCTCTCAAGCTCAGACATTATGATTACTCATGTTAATGAACCAATAAGTAATGAAGTTTCATGTAACGGTTCTAATCCTCACAATGACGTCAATAGTCAGGAGAAAGTGTGGAGTGGCAACCCTGGAGAATTTGTCAGAGGGATCCTTAGTCACCCCGTAGAACTCACATTACCAATATTCGAAAACAAACCGGACCAAAACGCCCAGGCGCATTTGAATTCCTTAGGCGAATACATACAAATTAAGAAAATTCCTCCACCGCTTCAGTTAGCTGTAGCGCGGCAATCTTTAAAAGGCATTTCAGTCATGACGTGGGCTGATGCTAATTGGGATCAAATTAAAACGTTTGAGGGATTCCGCAGAGCTTTCCTGGACAAATTCTGGAGCCTCTCAGGTCAGGCAAGGGTTCGACTCCGGATCTATCAGGATAGATACGACCCGCGAGGCGCAGCGAACTACTGTGACCATCTTATGAAGTACGCTGTGAAAGCTAAATACCTAGAACCTCCGATGTCCAACCTAGAATTCTTGAATGCCCTCAAAGAACATTATCCCCTCGGGGTAAAGAAGGCCTGGGTAGTAGCAAAACCTCAAACTCTTCAGGAGGCGGCGGCATTACTTTCTGACGTCGCAGACCTCGAAAACGATCAGGTGGATTTCGAACCAAGGGGACAGGTGCGTCATAACCAGCAGAGCAATCCTCGGTCATTTCGCCGAGATCCACGAGATGAGGATAGAGGAGGCTGGAGTCGGGAGACCATGTGGAATGACAATCGTTACCACAGGAGACCGGATACATCACGTGATCACCGCAACTACAACCATCATCGAGATTGGAGAACACATGGAGACCAGCGCGGAAATCACCGCCACCCGATGTCAGACCGAAACGGGGACAGAAGGGAGTCAGCTGCTTCGAACGACACCACGGTAACTGCTAACCGGACTAGGAATGATCAGGAAAGGCAGGCGGGAAACCGAGATTAGGCGCCGTTGCGGCCGAAATTGCGCCTAAGGGCACAATAACTAGGGCCGAGATTAATGAAATTAACCCCGACGCGCCTAACAAAACCCCATTCCATACCTCTGACAAATTCACATGGCGTTGGGTGATGAATTGAAGTCATAATAAGATAATAACTGTTAAGATAGGTATAAGGAATAAACATGATCTGTTGTTATAATGTTAAGAGTGGAGCGTCCCCATGAAGAATGGATGAGGATTGGAGGTATGAATGTATGATGAGGAGGGGAAAGGTGAAATCCCCGTAGTGCTTGTGGTTACTCATTTAATCGCAGTATGGTAGCTCTAATAATATCTGTTGAGAACATCAGTGATTTGAGATCAGTTCAGTATAGGGAAGCTAAGTTTATCATCAGATAAGGGAACCGAGTTCTATCCATATCCTAAAAGTGTATCGTCGGAAGAAGAAAATTACGGAAGATAATATTAAAATAGTATCGTCGAGCGAGTGAGTGGAGAGAGATAAAAGAGTGGAAGGAAGAAGGGAGAGAGACGTTCTAAAAGTGAAATCATCGAAACAAGAATGTGAGTGGTGATAGATAAGTGGCCTGAGAGGCGTAAGGAAGATGTGCTGAAAGTGACGTCGCCGAAAATTGAGTGTAAAGTTAAATGTAGGTGTGGGCGTTGGCCCTACTGAGGAAATAATAGTTGGTTAGAAATATCAGAAGGCAGGTACCGATAGGAGTGTGAGTGAGCTATTGTGATGTAAGCGGAGAGATTCCCGAAGCAAAGACTGTCAATCACTGAGTGTCGAGGCTACCCACTTGATGTAACTGGAGTAATCCTAGGAGAATGATAGGATTATAAGGATTATCATCTTAGCATGTGAAATTTTATTTGTAACGTGGGGACGGTCCATTATATGTGTAAGAAGTCTTGTATTGTTTGATTTTAACTTAAGTGTAATTTGGTACGTGAAGGGCGTACGTGAGAGTGTCATCAAATCAGAGAAACTTCTTTCATCACATGTGTTTCGGAAGTTACCTGATTTAACGGGGGAGTTTGTAACCGTACGCACGCTTCACGGAAGTATCTTATCTGTTTATGCTTGGCGATTGGGTTTGGCTGTGGAAGTGAGATGCCCCGGAGGGTTCATGGTCCTCTGAACTGGCCTTTTGTTGCGAGGGACTGAAGGGAGGTTGGTGAGTCCATTGTATTCAAGGGGAAGTAGGTATACCTTCTTTCGTCCGTGCCTGTGGGGGTGGAGGACCTGTGGCTCGAAGCTTCGAGAAACTTCTAGGTGTGCAGACCGGAAGTGGTCCATGCATTTGGTCATGAAGCCCTCCCGGTGGAAAGTTCGAGATGGCTAAGAACGTGGTTTCTGGAAGCAGCTGCGGGGGCAAGGGGGGAGTTAGTGAGTAGAAGCCAGGTAGTGAGGGTGCTCCTGTGGAACCTGTGCTAGGGGGTTAACCGATCGAGCCAGCATCCGTGTACCCCTGGGATGTAAGACTCATTCCGCTGAATTTAGTCGAGGCATACACCGCGTCGAAGTGAAGCGTGTGGGGACGGGTGTAGTGTCCTGATGAAGTGGATATTTCAATTAACCTAATCCTTCCAGCCGCACTGTGACCTTGGGTTCGACTCAGCTCTAACAGAAATGAGTACCAGGAATCTTCCTGAGGTATAAAGGGCGGCCGGCGCATAAGGCTGACAATCTGAACGCTATGTGTGAGACGATTATCTAGAGAAAATATGGGAGCCTCGACGTCTCACAACCCTATGGGCCTTCACGGCCTGTTACAGGGATAGCTTTACCTAACTGAATTAGCAATAAATAAAAAGGAAAATATTCTATTTTGTTTCTACTTGCAAATACGTAACGAAAGTCAATTGGGCCCACTTCCGTTTTGATTTCAGAGTTCAGGATATAAAGACCGAACTCTGAACGCTAANAAACTTACATCTGAACGCTAAGTTCATGTCTTCAGGCGCTCAAAGAACCCCGGCATGAATGCGTGTGGTGGAGCAGGTGTCATGGGTCTCAACCTTGGCACTAGACGGAGGGGACTTACCAGCTTCTTGCTTCGTCTGAATTACCCTCGGTATCCAATCGTCAGGAACCTGGTTGGTTTCGCAAGCCTGTCCGGTCATGGTGAAGGGAACAAAGTTTTCTATTCCTGCCAGGAATCGAACCCCGGCCGTCCAGATCCTAGCTAGCCACCCACTATACTAAGTTTTCTCTGCTAATTACGTCTTGTGGTATATTTAGAAGTATGTTCAGTCTTGGCTAATCCTTGCTGGCTAGTCTACAGGGCCCACTGTTGCTTCGGCCTATTGCAAATGAGGCTTGCTGTTATGTTATTCCGTTCCTACTTGTTTAACGACGATTTAACTGTATGGGTTTATAGCCCGGAAATAAAATGCTATGGACAGTGAGTTAGAAGAATCTAAAACGAAGCTGTCGTGGTCTATTTCACGGTACTACCCCAGCCTTCACGTAGTGGAACAAAGTACAACGATGAGTCACGGGCGAGATTCGTGACGGGGATCTCCCGAAGACGAAGCGCTAACCAATACAGTTCAATGTTCCGTGGACTTGGCATTTTACACACACGCCTGTGCTCGTCTGTACTTAACAGGAACTGGTGTACTTGTACACCAGCAATTTTGAAGTAAATGCCCGATTTTCATCAAACTTTTTACGAATATTATCCATTACGGTCCATCCCTCATTCAAATATTTTAATTTACTACTACTAATAATGCAGGGAGCTGCAACAGTTCAGTTAATATAGCGAAGAGCTACGGGGTAGACGTCAGGGGTTCGATTCCCGTAAGGGGCAAGAGATTTTTCTCTTTTGCACAGAGTTCAATACCGGCCTTGATAGCCACCCAGCCTGCTAGCCAATGAGACATTTAACCAGGGGGATAAAGCGGTCGGGGGGTTAAACTGATAACTCGCCTCCATATAATGCTAAGGACAAGAATGGCGGAAATATACCCCCACTTCCCCATAAATCTCCATTTAAGGTGCTTAATTAATTAAGGACAAGGACAAATTTACCCTTAAATACGGTTACAGGCCGTGGAGGCTCATACGGTTGTGAATAGTCAAAGTTCCCATATTTTCTAGACAGTCGACTCACAGATGGCGGCGAGGTTGTCAGCCTTAAGCGCCGACCGCCCTTTAACCCCCACCAAGATTCCTGGTACTGATTTATATTAGAGGCTGAGTCGACCCCAGTTCCATAGTGCAGTTGAAAGGATTAAGTAAATTTAAAAACCCAAAATCTTCATCGGGAATCGAATCCTTTGACTTTCCGGCTTGTAGCATATGTGCCAACCAACTACGCTACCGTTTGCCCCCAACTTTACCATTAATAAAGCCAAAATAATGACAGTGGTATTGTTTCACATCACAATAAGAAATAGCGCCAGTAAACAGAGGGTCATATTGTCAAGAGCACTAGCGACTTCGGACGCTGGTTTAGCTCGGTGAGTAGATTTATTGGATATTCATCGGGCGGAACCACAATTAATTATAACACTTTCAATCTTATTGTAACTGTAACACTTCGTGACTACGAACAATGATAACACTCTAAAGGTTACTGTGACTACACCACATAAAATAAAGACTTCACTTCTGACTTCTTCCTCTTCTGCCTTTTTCTTCTGCCTTCTTCTGTTGCTGTTTGGATCTTGATGGAACTCCTGACTCAACGAATCCTTTCTGGGTTCTTCTTCCGCCTGAGTCTGAGGCTTCTGTTACCACCGAAGGTCAGTCGGCCAGTCTGTCTTGGAATAAAGCACTCATCTGGGGCTTACGACCAGATTTTTATTACTGTGGGACAGTTGCGGGTTTGTTAATATGGGGCGCTCTCTCCGACGAGAGGACGGGTCTATCGTTTACAATTACTGCTGGTCCTCGTCAATGCAGTCATTTTCGGGTCCGAGTCCCGTGGGACCCGCGACCATCTTTTACTCTCTCAAATTTGAGGCTTCCTTTTTCGTCGCCGCCTACGACTGGCAGGGCCACGGTTGAGGTATTCGAACCCAGCTCTACACGGATTTTCTTCCGTTTGACAAACTGCTCCCCTGTTATTATGATTCGGCGAACCGTGTAGAAGTCACCTCTCTCAACAATACAGTCATTGCATTCTTAGCCGTTACAGTGCCTTGAACTATTCGTTGAGGGGAATATCTGCTTTCAGCAGTTACACTGCGTGCAAGAAAACCCCAGCAACCGAAGGCGTTGTACCGTGAACGTGCTCTGTTAATACTTGCTGCCTAGGAATCAACATCCTATCTGACTCCACAATTGCGGCTTTCAGGCGTCATGTCACAATGTTGTATGGTGATGGGTATTAAAATAAAAGAACGCTTTTATATTTCTGTAGAAAACCTACCAAGAGGCCTGATTTTATGTTCTCACGGCCTTCAATATCAAGATTGAGGCCTTCTGGATGTGATGGAATACAATTTTATAGATGGGTTACCAACGTTTTAGAGGAACCTGCTGTCTGTCCTCAGGAT
The DNA here is from genome assembly GCF_002891405.2 of Cryptotermes secundus. Lineage (NCBI taxonomy): Eukaryota > Metazoa > Arthropoda > Insecta > Blattodea > Kalotermitidae > Cryptotermes > Cryptotermes secundus. The sequence continues at coordinate 1,356,510 of NW_019720574.1, forward strand.
CTGTCCTGAAGATGGAGCTAATAGGTTCCTCCAAAATGTTAGTACATATCTACCAAATTACACGTTGTAACATCCCAGAAAACTTTAATATTAAGGCTTAGACCTATATACAAATATTGTTTTCATTTAAGTTTACAAGTATTAAGATTTCTTGCTGAAGATTCTTGACGAAGAAATTTTATCAGAATTAGTCCATCCAGATCGGCTATGTAGATGCATAGAGATAAAGAAAAGGAATGGATGAGGTAAAGGTAACAATGAAGCCTAGAAATGAGAATGTTCAGTGGAAGATCCATCACGAGGCTACTGTGCACGGATCCTGTAAGCTGTATGACAGCGAACATATCGTACATCCCTTGAGAAGTCAGTTCCGAGATGAACTCCCATCTGCGTCATTACCACATAATCATACTGGAGTGTGTTAATAAGGTCAAATCCAGTGACCTAGGCCAATATCAAGCCACTAGGCTCACATCCAGGAAAAGGAACTTTATATATTTTAGAATTGCATGTTTTTTTTCTAGGGCAATGCTCCTTAAAACATTTATTCTCACGCTCAATTTTTATCTCTAGAAATGTATACTCCCTCCTTCCCAATATGATATCCCTGTAACAGACCGTGAAGGCCCATAGGGATGTGAGAAGTCGAGGCTCCGATATTCTCTAGACGATCGGCTCACAGATGGCGGTTAGGTTGTGAGCCTTATGACCCGGCCGCCCTTTACCCCCAGCTAATGCTCAGGTCAAGAAAAATGTGGATCTATACATGCACTCCTACATACGCATTCAGGGCATAGTGCTTAATTAGTTAATCACGGAGACAACTTTACCTTTTTACTTTACCAACACACCTACCCCGACCTCTTGTACAAAAGGTAAAGGCTGCTCTTCCTTCGGGAATAAAGAGGCCGGGACGTGACGCTGACTACCCACTTCCTACTAGTACCGAGGTTAAGAATTCTCTTTTCTTTTTTTTCTTGGCACTTCAGCTCCAGTGGGCCTAGGCCTACCTCCATGAACTTCTCCGTTCACTTCGGTTTTTCTAGATCTTAGACATACGGTAGGACTCCTTGGGCGGGTGATCAGCTCGTCGCAAGGCCTCTACGTGTACACAAACACAGAAAAACGCACACACACAAAGGAAACCTCCATGCCCTGAGTGGGATTCGAAACCACGATCCCGTCTTCCGAGCGAGCGAAGACAGTGCACGCCTTAGACCGCTCGGCTACCGTGACCGGCCCGACGTTAAGAATACATTGATCTATAATACGCCTTCATGGCGTAGTGCTTAATTAGTTAAGCATGGGGATAACTTTAGCTTACCTTCCCCACATAATTCTTTATCGTAATGTGTCATCAAGGGATTTTATTTGCAGTTTTAAAGTAAAATGCTTTAAAATTGAATTGAGAAGCATAGAAAAAAATAGAGACATTGCTCAACTGAAGTCAGACATACGAACTTTTATTTGACGACAATAAACATACAAATTACGAACTACGGTCTTTTGGTATGTGAAACACCAATTATGAAGGAAGTAGCAATTTTTCCAGACTGTTTGTGCCTGTCTACAAGACCATCGCGAGAACATTAGATCTCACGCAAAATTCTGTTTGAAGCCATCATGATCTGTTTCGTAGCGCCGCGGATGGAAGTGTTACATGCACATCAACAATTACAAACATGGCGAAGGTGCAAGACTCTCAGGATTTTAAATATTATACTTATTACTATATTAAGAGGCACGTCACGTGACTGAAATAGCTGTGCCACTACAACATTATATCCAAACATGCAATTTCCAATAATGTTGCTATAAAATCCTGATCCAAATTGCCAATAAACTGCAGGTTCTCAATTCCAAGATATATCGGCAGTGACGCTGACAATCTAGCAATGTTGCCATTCATCTGAGAGGCAACGCTTTCTGTTCTGTCGTTATGTATGGGCGTCTCAAGTATGTGTTTCAGACAGTTTCACTTTCTTCTCTGTCATTTCAGAAAGTGAAAGAATTGAACTTGAAATTACAAAGTCCTAGAATAATGTAACTTTGTTTTCTTTGCTTTCATCCCTTATTTATAGCACGTAGCATCGCAAAACTCTCTTTGTTGGAGATGTTGAAAACGCCCTCCATTAGCGACCAAACCCGATTTCCTATGCCAAACAACGAAATGCACTGTTGTAATATTCTGGGACATTCTGTATATTAAATAACAAAATTATAGAGCTTTTCATACACTCAGTTAGAAGAGGTTTGGTAGACAGACGTTCATATGCAACTGCAATACCAACGTGCAAATTAATTGCGTCCTGGATCGCTTTTTGAGCACTTCTATCGTAAATTGAGGTCACTATGTCAGAAACGACAATGGCGACGCCAGCCCTTATTGAATTCTTTCTCACCGTGAAACAAAGACAATTGCTCAGTAACGTCAAACACTTCGAGTGAAAGATAAATTAACGGACCCTTCAGAAGACAAGCAGCTGGAGTGTGGTCCGAGAAAACAGACGTCAAGTTGTATAAAATTAAAGAGAATATCTAGAAATGAAGACTTCGACAATTGTAAAAGAATGACTTAGAACAAAATTTGTTATAAATGTTCATTTATTGAGAGTTAGATCTGCTTCTGTCTTAAGTGACTGTCATTATATTGACAATTAATTTCATTGATTTCATTTCATGTATTTAATGGAATCTGTGTGAATCGAACCTAAAACTGTTTGAATATTAATCCTTATGTATGCAATACCATTAATCTCGAACACAAAATAAATAAACCTTTCTGGATGGTAATTAGGTAGTCATTTGACGGGAGAAGAATAAATCCCTACACAGGAAAAATATTGGAAATAACTCGCACAATGAATTCATCTCCATATAGCGCCAAGAATAATTTTGTATGGAGCTCTCCTTCTACTCCTCCATACAGCTTCATGGCGTGGTGTTCAACTACGCACAGCGAAAATGTTAAGTTTACATTAACACTGGACAGTATCCAGCACAACAGGATTTGGGTGTAATGGTCCGATCAGTAGCATAACAGTTACGGGATCTTCTAAAAAAACAAACAAATTAAGTAACTACCAACCAAACAACCAAACACCCAGCCAATCAACCAACTACCCAACCAACCATCCAGCTAAATATCTAGTGAGCTAACAGTCTTACTTACTGCAGTACTATTAGGCCGCGCCATAGCTCAAGCGGTTAGTCGCTGGCTTCCCATCGCGGCGGCCCGGGGTCGATCCCGGGGGCTGGTCAAGTGGGATTTGTGGTGGACAAAGTGGCGCTGGGGCAGGTTTTCTCCGAGTACTTCGGTTTCCCCTGCCAATCTTCATTCCACCAATTGCTCCACAATCACCGTCACCTATCATCTGGGGCTGGTACAACAGGCCAGAAGTGGCCGCAGTACAAAGGACTTAGTCCCACCCCACTAGCAATAAAAAAAATACTGCAGCACTAAAACCATTACGATTTGTGAGGAAGAAGAGACATTTTGAGGGAGTACCTATTCATGAATATATCTTGGGGGTTTTACTAATAAAGCATTGATGTTCAGAAGAAGCGCAAACACAGATATGGGTTTTAACACCAAAAGGCAAATCTATCATTATAACAGATTGTGGAGGCCCATAGGGTTGTGTGGGGTTGTGGCTCCAAAATTTTCTAGTTAACCGGCTCATAAATGACGGTAAGGTTGTCAGCCTTATGCGCCGGTCGCCATTTACCCCCCAGGGAGTTTCCTGGTACTCATTACTGTTAGAGGTTGAGTCGACCCTAAGGTCATAGTGCGACTGGAACGAGGTCAACCGAAAAATTCAATGACCTCATCGGGAATCGAACCCGCGACCTTCTGGCTTTTAGTATAGTGCCTCAGCCAACTAATCTACCGCGTGCCCCCATTCTATTATTATTATTATTATTATTGGGGGGAGTGGGTTTCCCCATGCACCGCGACAAATAGTCTATTGTACGTCCCCCTTTGATATTCTACCAGTCGCCATACCCTGCCGGTACTGGTGCTCGCTATTAGCCCCGTTCAGCCAGCGAGGCTGGCAGTGGTACCCGAATACTTCCCCATCTACCGGAGGCATTGGAAACTACCGTATTTACGGATGTATAGGCCGCACATTTTTTGTCAAAAATTCAAGAGGAAAACTGGGGTGCGGCTTATATTCGAAATATTCGAAATCACACTTCATTTAAAAAAATTATATTCATAATTAGTAATACGGTAATTTATACTCCTGAAATAATATTCCAAGAAAATTATTTTTTCTATAATTTCTGTCTGAAAATTGTACCGCGGCCTATATACGCACGCGGCCTATACATGCGTAAATACGGTACTTGGGCGGTAAACTTTGCCCAATTTTGCTGCCCCCATTCTAACATCAAGCACCAGAAACAAAAATATCGCAAGCTGACTAAACAGCCGTCTGAATAAAGCCGGCACAACAGGGTGAATCGCATTTTCTATTAAACGACGCCGAATGGCGTAGTCCTCCTTCAAAAGCTTACAAAGATTCAGCCATTCAAGATATCTCCACTCGGTGTGGAAGCCGCAAGTTCATTTCATGATGAATCCAATTCACATTCCCGCACCGTTTCTGTGATATTCTTCCATTTAGGCTTAAATCTTCTCTTCAAATAAAATGTTGATACCATATACTATAATTTTAGCCGATCACGTTGGCCGCGCGGTCTAAGGCATGAACTGTCTTCGCTTGCTCGAACGCTGGGATCGTGTGTTCGAACCCCACTCAAGGCATGGATGTCTATGTATGGGTTTATTCTGTGTTTGTGTTGTCTTGTGTGTGGGTAGTGGCCTTGCGACGCGCTGATCACTCGTCCAAGGAGTCCTACCGTCTGCGTAAAGAAAAGATTACGAAACTGAAAAAGCGGCCGGGGTCCCACAATAAGCTGTAGAGCCACTGATGAACGATTGAAGGATTTAACAAATACTATAATTTAGTATGTGTGTGTATATGTATATTCGTTTACATTTTTCACGTATGTTTGGTATGTATTATTAACCGAACTGCGCATGTGTAATGTGCAGGGCCTGTAGACCGTAATAACAGAGTTAAATCACATGCTATCACTGTTACTATCTGTGTCAATCTGCGTTAATTTTATTTTGTTGTGCCTTTGTCTGGATGTTGCAGGCGCGCGTAGGCAAACGGGGAAACCTGTGTAACGAGGTAGTCACAATTTGTGCTTTCCAGCAAATATTATTAGAGTAATCAAATGGAGGAGGATGAGATGGTCGGCGTGTGAGCTGCGCATGCGCAGGAGATGAAAATGCAACAAAATTTTAGATGTAAAACCGAGAGGAAGAAACTGCTAGGTGGATCTAGGCGTTCATTGGAGAATAATATTTAACCCATTCTAATAAGGCAGGGCGTATGACTATAGATATGATTAGTTTAACTGAGAAGTGTCAGGTTTCACAAAAGTTGGCGAATTTCTTAATTGGCTGAGTGACAATTTGTTTCTCAAGCAGGATTCTTCTCCATGGAGATAAACGCCTGAATTCACTTTTAAATCAATCAGTCAAGCAACCAGTAATCAATTAATGGCTTGATTCACCGTTAAGCGTGTTATATCCTAAATTGATTTAGCATGTAACAAATGATGTGCTGCATTCGTGAGCGTTCAATTTTCATCTCCGAAATTTTTGCAGCGTCAGGTGAAGATGTACTTGTTCATTTCATGTTGTGCAAAGAAGACTTACGTATCACGCATTACAACACTATACGAGGGCTATCAAGAAAGCAACCTCCTTTTATTTTATGCATTTTATGCTAGTTTCTGATGTCCACCGAAACCAGTTTTCTATCTTCACCTCCATGTGCTGGTGAGTTCCCTTCACGACAAGTCCATGTTTTACGTATTATTATTCCTACATACGCCATTTCTTATGTCTACTGAAGTGAAGGCAACATCGGGTGTAGTAAGCTTCAACAATGGAAGAATTTCCCTAAATTCATGGTATTTCTCAGTTTACCCTGTGTTACAGAAAAACAAAAAAGAAAAATAACTCTGTGGTTTTAGTCCGCAAGCGAACTATACCGACCGAGCAACCGCCGCTTGTTGGCGAAGTTAGTGCCATCTTTAGCGGAGAGAGGGTGCCGCGTGGTCAGCGCAACGGATCCCCACGGCCATTAATTTCGGTTTTTTTGCTAGACCGGAGCCGCTATTTCCTTGAAATAGCTCCTCAGTTATCCTCATGAGGCTGAGTGAACCCCGTTCCAGATCAACTACTTCTCAGAAAATCTGGTAGCGCTGGGAATCGAATCCGGAACCTCTGGATCTGTAGCCATATTCTGTGTCTCAGATAGTGAAATATTGCGCAACGCATTTCCGGCGTGAACTTCCGAATGAGTAACACGTGTTACATACGAGTATTAGTAAGACTAATGCCAGTCACAACGATAAACAGAAGTAGTTAACCTTGCCGACATGATATAATGAACATTTTGGGGGGGGGGGAATAGGAGATAAACAGCGAATTCCATTTTGATTTTCCCATGATTTAAAAATGTAACTCTTCGTGGCAATGGTCTTTCGAGATTAATTTCCTGCAAAAACACATCTAAGATTAGACGGCAAAATCCAGTCAACACAATGTCAAGGAACTGGCGTCGGTGTAGACCGCGAGTGAATTGCATTAATGAGAAGCTAAAAGATTTGAGTTTAGAATATTATTCACAAAATATTTAAAGAAATGCATGCATGTTAATCAAATTAGAAGTATTTATATGGTAACCGGAAGTTATTGTCATAGAGCCTATATCGAAGCAGATATTTTCTTGGTGGGTGTTCAAGATGTTTAGTATACGTATCGGTATAATTTCGTTTGCGGACTACAGGCCACGGAGTTTGTTTTTTTGTTTTGTACTATTATTACAATATTAACACGTCGACCAGAAGCTCAGCACTTGCTTTGACAGTCGTTGCTGATATACCCTGCGTGAAAATCAATGAAAATAATCGTGGGGGTGGTTTGGTATGTTCGCGTGTGCAAATGGTTATTGATAACCGATATTACACTTAAGTAATGTTAGTAATGAACAGACTAGGAAAGTAGTCAGGGTTAGTCATCAAGTCGTTCAAATATATTGTGTACCCTAGCATGGCTACAGTAAAGAACAGAGTAGTTTTTATCGATATTCAAGGCCAGGGACGGCGAGGCTATGAAAATGTACAGACTGCTATCCGTAAAAACAAATTTCGGTTATGAGAACTCTTGGGTATTTTGTTCTTATTTATTTAACAATTATAAATACTGTAAATGTCTAGGGATTTATTGACCGCTTGTGCAAACCACTCTCAACTATAGTTTAGAGATTATCTAAATCTATTCAATAGTTTCTGTGATAAAACATACGAACAGATAGAATTTTTTTTCCTTGGCACTACAGCCCCAGTGGGTCTAGGCCTACCTCCATGAACTTCTCCGTTCACTTCGGTTTTTCTAGATCTTACACATTCGGTAGGACTCCTTGGGCGGGTGATCAGCTCATCGCAAAGCCTCTACCTATACACAAGCACAGAAAAACGCACGCACACAAACTAAACATCCATGCCCTGAGTGGGATTCGAACCCACGATCCCGGTTTCCAAGCGAGCGAAGACAGTACATACATGCCTTAGACCGCTCGGCTACCGTGACCGGCGAACAGATAAAATAGCTCTCCAAATTTTGGGTACATTTTACGCAGTTCGTGAAGATAAATACTGACAGAGGATGTATATCTCAACTTATCTCTTAGGCCAGTAACAAAGTGTGGCAGGAAGCGACAGGTTTCCACACATCCGGTTACGATACCCAAATGACACACGGTTGCGTGCATGATAACAGCACAAGAAAGAAGAACTCTTCCTCCAAACTGTATGTTTCAACAAAGCATGATATTACTTACAATTAGGAGTACCGATTTAAACTCTTGAAGTCACGCTCGGTGCTTCACAGATCTGAATCATCATCTTAGTCAGCAGGGGGATTCCACATTCAAAAGCTAGTACGCATGCCATCAAAACAAGAATGAGGAACACACTCGTATGCAGTCTGCAAGGATTCCAGTTCGTGTGCCCAGAGGCGGTTATTTTGAACCCGACAGTGCTGCTTGCCAATAGGAAGGAGTGCTCTGGGAAGTGTGCAGATGGTGGTACAGTGCGCAGCTGGCAAGACATCGTGTCACGGATCCCTCTCTATCGGAGAATACCTTGAACAGCACGGGTAGAGGAGACAGAGATGCTAGTCACAGTCTACTCTTTGGTGAGCATTCACAGTTGGTGTTACAGATTTGTTATTCATTGAATAGGTAATTTTTAACCAGTCTTACCTTTATAGATAAATTCAAATTAAATTCTGATGTCTATAACATGAATACTAGACAAAAATATAACTTCCACCTACCCTCATCAACTTTATCAGTATATCAAAAAGGAGTCTACTTTACTGGCATAAAAGTGTTCAACAATCTGCCACAAAGTATTAAAAACTTGGGCAATGATACTAAAAAGTTTAAATCAGAGTTAAAGAATTATCTACATGCTCATTCCTTCTACTCTTTAGATGAATACTTCAATGTAAATAGAGAATGATGTAAAATTAAGTTATATTAATTTTTAAGCTAAAATTGCCTGTACTTATGTATGTAACCTTTTGACTTGTTCTGTATCCAAAGGTACTAACCTGCTTAGGATTTATAGAATGTAAATAAATTCAATTCAATTCAATTCAATTCAATTAAAACTGGTATAAAGCAGACAGTTGATGTTCATAAACAGTTCTATACATTAAGTAATTCAGAGCCTCTTGTTAACTATCAACTGCTGAATGGTGGGACACACAACGTGCACGATAAACATGGGAAATAAACACAAAATTTCAGTTAGAAATCTTGAAGGGAAGAAACCACTTGACTACCTAGGGGGGTAGATGGAAGGATAATGTCAAAATATATCTCAACAAATAGTGTGTGTAAGGAGGTGAACTTGATTCACCTTGTTCAGGATAATTTTCGGAAGAGGTTTCATGTGTTTACGGCAATGAACTTTCTAATTTCATGAAAGACGATGAAGTCTCAGACCACCTGAGCGACTATTAGCTTCTCAGCAAAGAGAATGTTTCTAACGACAGATGATTATGTACCACGCCGAACATGCTGGTTAAGCGGTGAAATATAAGACTTGAATTCGAGAGATAAACAGTTCGAATCTCGCTCGGCCGGAGCGCCGATTATCGCGATTGTTGATTTTCGTGATTTTTCTTCGTCTTTTCAGGCAAATGACAGGTTAATTAATCTATTTGGCCATTCTTTCAGAATCCTCATTCGTCCCACCATCTGATGCGAAATCTAGACATTGACAGCGTGGTTTAACATCTCTAATTATCCCACCTTTTCCTAATATGGGATTCGGAGAACGTGGACACGCAAGAACATTTCTTACAGAGCACTCAAGAGGTAACACTTCTAACTTGCATTCGGGAGGTGATTGGTTTGAATCTCGATCCGGGCGCCGATAATTCTAACAGATTTCGTCGTGGCTTTCCTCAGTTCCTTCAGGCAACTGCGGGGAAATACCTTAAATTAGATCATAGCTAGTTCCTTCTACATCCTCTCCAATTCATTAAGTAAGTAAAGCAAAGGAAAGTTATCCCTGTAACAGGCCATGGAGGCCCGTAATTCAATCACTCGTCATTATACAACCCTAATTATTGACAGCGTCCTTAAATTTACTGCAAATAATTATAAAATATTTTCTTTCGTCTATCACCTTCCATAAAGGGCCAAACTCATTCTCCAAATTAATCGCCTCATTCTGTGATTTGGATAGGCTTCTGTTCGTTTTCTATAAAGAATCAATTTCTATTTACCAATTATGAACTAATTTTAAGTGGAAATACGATTTCTTTTTTATTTTTCCTTGGCACTACAGCCCCAGTGGGCCTAGGCCTACCTCCATGAACTTCTCCGTTCACTTCGGTTCTTTCTCGATCTTACACATTCGGTAGGACTCCTTGGGCGGGTAATCAGCTCGTCGCAAGGCCTCTACCTGTACATAAACATAGAAAAAACGCACACAAACATCCATGCCCTGAGTGGGATTCGAACCCACGATCCCGGTTTCAGAGCGAGCGAAGACAGTGCATGCCTTAGACCGCTCGGCTACCGTGACCTGCGTACTCTTATTTACATATATATATCTGTATACATTCATATAACCCAACAATTAAATTAAATTTAGCTAAAGGACTAACGTACTGAACTCGTCCTTCAATTGTTATAACTTTAAATCCTGGTCAGGTGAAATATTTACTGTTTGAGTAGTATGATACATTATTATGATTATTATTGGAAGAAACTAAGTACACATTTTGTCTATGTAAAATGAAACCTCGGGTTCCATAAAATATTGGGAAGTTCTTGAGCAACTGTACAACTGGCGGCTTCTCAAGAAGGGCTCAGCTCCATGAAGTTAGTTCAGTTAGTATGATTTATTAGTTGTAGACTTAAATTCGGAAGCAAAATATAGACTTTCAGGCAGCAGGTACTTTGTTCTTTCACAATCAACAGATAGATTACCACAACGGAAGTTGCATAATTTTCGAAGGTTCATTGCCATATACAACTGTCTGAGTTGTCATTAACTGTGGCTACTGTCGCTTCCAGTTCCAAAGTTCACACGGTTGTCATGTTGGTATTACTTATGACAGAAGTTAGGAACGACAGACGTGAAGGGCCTCTAACCGCCTGATAATCATACCTCATTTCAGTAGATCGAGTGATGTTCTTACGCCATTAAGAGGAGCATATGTATATGATGGTACGAAAACCCCCTTTTGCCTTATAAATAAAGAAAAGGGGGTTGAAATGAGGAAATGGGCACGTAAGAAAAATGAGCAACGGATCTTTTACAGAAAATACATAGATTCCAACCAAGAATCATATGCAACAGCCACTGAAGGCACTTTCACGTACTCATAAATATGTGAGATTTTCACAGCCGTGAAGATTCACATTGTTATCTTCGGAGTTTTGAAATCATTCAGTCTTTTAGGTGCCAATATTTCGAAGGAACCTTCTGCCTCCATATTCGAGTTGTTGCGTTGTAACCACCAACACAGTGGCATAACAAAAAATACTTCAATATTAATTTTAACCTCCTAGTAAACCTCAAACGTCATCATAAATGCCTATAATAGAAATCTTAAAATGAAGTTTTTCTCATATATTTATGTTTAAAACACCAAATACAATATATTACACTGTAGAGCATGAAGGCCCCCCAGCTTGGGGATTGGACGTAAGGCTGACAACATTGCCCCGTAAAGGACTTACTGTTGCGAAGTCAAAAGAATTGAAAGTCGGAAGTAATCTGGCAGAATCTTTTACGGACTGCTATGGTTCAAAAGGGATTTTTTTTTGCCTATGATGATGATGATGGCAAATAGAGTTCCTTCTTTACTTTCGATATTTTATGATAAATATACGTATTACCACTGTAGACATGCACATGAAATTAAATCTGCATTGGTAATATAAACAAGTTAAAATTGTTATTAATATAATATTACTTAATTTAGTGTTACCCAATAAACGAAAGCCAGAATTTTCTTGTAAGATTTGAGGCTTTCACGGCGGTGANTTCTTGGTTTACATAACAGTACCACAAATGACCTTGCCTTTTTATTGCCAATAGACTTGAAACGTTTCGTCATGACGTTGGAAAGAACGAAATTGTACTATTTACATTCTGCGACCAAGTTTGCTTTACTACTCACTCGGCCTCCGAAGATAAATATAAACAAGGGACGTGTAATCGTGTCAGAGAACCTTTATCTATCCTAACCTCTTCTTCTCAAAACTAAAATTCCACACGCTGGACAGTACAGCGTCCTTACTTTTATGAACTGAAGGTAAATAATTGTAAGAAAGCTAGTCTAGTCTACGTACTGAAAGGATTGCCATCAACGCAGAACAGAATGACATGTCAGTCACGCCGTACCCTCTAAAGGAAGTGTATTTATGTATGGTTTATGTAGTGACAAGGTATCTCAGAATATATAGCGTCACACAGTAGGAGGACAGCATTTCGAGTGGGAATGCTGGAAGGAAACACTGGCGCATACTGGAAGGTACAAGCAGTCTGCATGTACCGGTTCTCACGGTCTCTTCACTTGCGGATTTTCTTATTTTTCCTTCTACCCTGAAGATTGAGGCGATACGTTCCTCCGAAACGTCGGTTAACACCACATCTACACGGTGCCACATCCCAGAAGACTCCTTTCTTCAGGATGTTTATTTATTTGTTCAGGCGTCACAAATATTAAGGCACAGTAGTCATTAACGTATTACTTACCGTTCCACACTGTGTGTTCAGGAGTTCAGGAGTAACACCTACTGTTATAAATAGCCGAGATCACTCAGTGCAGTGACTGCACCACGATCTGGGCGACCTGGTTTCGATTTCCTACAGGAATAAATATTTTTCTCTTCGCCGTCGCGTTAACAGCAGTTCTCGCCTGCACCCTAAACTATTTAATAAATACTAAGGACGAGGTGGTAGAGACGTGAATGTGACCATTAATCTCAATTTAATGCTGAGGTAAGGAATGTATGGAGTCTTCATATTCATTACATCGTCCTTAATAAAACACAAGGAAAAGTTCATCTTTACGCATTATTACAAAATATTTTTAAAAATCCCTCTACTTCTGGGCTGCCACGGAGCTGCATAGGTAAGTGGAGGTACAGTATCACTCATTAACTTATGCAGTAGTCGAAGGTTAGTAACTAGGGTTACGCTCCGACCGATTTATACTATTGTAAAGAGCCTCAAATACACATTGAATAGAGGGCCGATTGGACCCCACAAGCAATCTGAAAGTGGCAGAGAAAACAAAATTTTCTACCCCTTTAACAAACTAACCAACCAACCACATCTCACTAACCGTCCAACTGTCGAACTAAGTAAGAGGTTGATAATCGCTCAGCTGCCTACGTTACTCGCCTTTTATAAAACCCGATTCATTGCTTTGTTCACAACAGCTCGCAAGTGGGCTCTGTTCTGTCTGTTCAGTCCATATCCTCACACATTTTAACAGTGTCCTTCCTTCTATGGCTACAGCTCCCAAGTGTTCTCCGTTTCGGTTTCTTCACCAAATTTTGTAAGAATTCTCATACTGGTATACGAGTATGTGTTGAGCCTACAATTCGCGTCTATCTTTCCCTCCCTGATTTAATCGCCCTAAAATGGTTCGATAAATATGCATTATGATGCTCGTCACCTTACCATTGCTTTCAGTCCCTTAGGATTGTTCTCAGCACATTGTCCATAGACACCCTCGTTCTTCTTTCTCCCTTGGGACGATGGAACCAGTTTCATACCCAATGAGACGAGTAAATAACAGGGTTGTATTCCTTAAAACGAGTACTTAAGCTTTTAGTCAGAGATTCTGAACCTAATGGTAGAAATATAAGATTATATTATTTTCCGATAGCTAACAATTAACTGATTCTTTGATTGATTGATCAGTAACTGTCAGATGACAGGTCCACAGTCTCTTCCAAAACAGTTCCTCCACTTAATGTGATCTTCTGTTTTTGGAAAGAGACTATCCAGGAAAAGTGATAATGTGGTAGTTTTTCCATTTGCTTTCCACATCGCAGTACAACAGCCGTTCAAACCACTCTGGTCACGCCTGTTGCTATACGAACTTGAACCATCTCGAGCATCATTTGTTCTGTGCTTCAAGTCGCTGCTGATGACGCTGCTTCCGGCATCAGTTTTTGGTTTTTGGTGTCTCTCTTCGTCTGATGCCTACCCTTTGACCTGTCCAGCAAGGGAGGCCCTGCCAGTAGCTACGCTACCGCTGGTATAGCTCTCAGGGTCCTTGCCAAGGACCCTGATTCTTTATTGGCAAATATATTCGCGGACTTTTAACACTTATCTTGGTTGCCTGATTTGTTAAGCTATTAATTACTTAGCATTTCAGTCTTTTTATCGTACTGATCTGTGTTTGCATTGTTCACAGATGTATGTTGCAGTGGTAGCTGCGATGGTGGTGAGTGGTAGGAAAGAAATGACAGCTTCTGTGTTCAGCTCTGAGGATACAACAGTGAACACACAGACAAGGGCCAGTTACACAACAGTGAACACACAAACAAGGGCCAGTTACAGACACAGAGACAGCACCACACAAGAGTCGACATCAGGATACCCATATGTGCCGAGTACCAGACTTATGGACAGCAGATCGACGCAGGAAGAGCAAATGGCGGAGTATAAATACTTCTATGAAGGCAGCTCAAATTATACGAATAGGACACAGGAAGGAACTGAAGAACCGAATAAGACGTCTGGATTTCGACGTGATCCAGTAACAGAACGTGACAAATTGACAACAGAGGATGCAACTGATCACGCGAAAGGATTTTCTGAATCCATAAATTTCACTGATAAAACAAATGTTCAGAACACGATACCTGGAAATCCATATCAGTTCAGAAACAACAATGGGGACTGCGGTGAGACAATGAAAGCACAGACCTACCAAGATATGAAGACTGAATTCCCAGACACAATCACGACAAAGGATACGATCTTTAGGCAAGACAGAGACCAACCATGTGCATGGTATGGACTTAACGACAAACTTGCACTAAACAGAACAAACTACGCACAGCAAAGAGGAGTTAACCAGAAGATGTTACTAACATCAATATCCAATATTGATCACAGAGAAACTAATAGTCAACGTCTATTGAAGGTGCTGATTCACGAAGACCATGAACTCAACAAAACTCTTGAGGAAGCATGGAATTACACTCAACATTTCTTAAATTCCGGTGACTTGGAATTAGGCCAAGAAGCCATAAATTTAACACAGAAATATGTTGCCAGAAGACGGTACTGGTTGCGGTACATGCAGTTGTTTTCACTCAGTAAGACGGATGTGCCACTGTTAGCTGACGGAACCGCTCTTCAAGTGAGGGATATGGAGTTGAAAGAAATGGAAACCGTCCTGAGTAAGCTTCAAGATATTCACAGAGTAGTTAAGATTGTCAAAACTAACGAAGACAACTTCCGTACTTATTCCCATACTAATAATTACAGTGCAACTTCGTCATTCCTGTTCGAAACTGAAGGCTATTTGGATGACTTAACAGCCGCCGTTAGTGACATAGAGAAAATATGGGAGCAATACAGCCTTAAGGGTTACTTTATATTTCCATGGAATCTTTCCTTTCATCTAGTTTCAGACAGGAAGACGTATTTGGGAGCCATGAATCAAAGTTTCCAGGAAGAATATATGCAGACCATGAAGAAGAAGGATTTAGAGGAGCTGTTTCAGTATTACATATATCCAGGTGTTTTCATGGTGATATTTGTGTTAGGTGTGCTGGGAAACGGCGTGCTGTTACACATATTTGTGAAACATAAGGAGATACGCAAAGCACCCAACATCATGATCTTCAATCTCGCATTAACGGACATCATGAACTTATTTGCTAACGCTCCACTGTATTATGTT
This sequence comes from Cryptotermes secundus, assembly GCF_002891405.2. Lineage (NCBI taxonomy): Eukaryota > Metazoa > Arthropoda > Insecta > Blattodea > Kalotermitidae > Cryptotermes > Cryptotermes secundus. The sequence goes on from NW_019720574.1 coordinate 1,372,060, forward strand.
TCCAAGTACTACAGCGAATGGATATTCTTGGATGTGTATGGATGTAGGGTTTTCGTCACTTTTCGTTTTCTCAATCACACTATTATTGAGTTATCTATTGTTGCACTGAGCGCTCAGCGTTACTATGCAGTGGCTACAGCCCTTGACTATCCAACTTTACGGAGACTATCAGCGCGTTCCAGAACTATTCTCTTCATCCTTATAGTCTGGCTAACAGCTCTAGTCCTTTCTTTACCACCTTCAATAATTTTTGAGTTCAAGGACGGTGTATGTTTTCCATTTGTAAGGTCTCAAATCGTTGTTAAAGCACTGGATATATTTTATTTCACTTTCTTTTGTTTTTTCCTTCCTGTAACTATGGGTGTATTCAGCGTTTTGACAGCTCGTAAGTTGAGACAAAGTGTAAGTAATATGCCTGGAGAACTTCGTTACAAAACTCGAGAAACAGCTCGTTACAGAAGTGCCAAAGTGGTCACGTCTCTTGCCCTCTCTTACGCTATTAGTCATATTCCAAGATCCATTTGGTTCTTTTTAGTGTCATTTTTTCACCTCAACAGACGGGAAATGAAATACATTATTGTTGATGAAGTGACGAACTACTTAATTTTCTCTAACTCTTGTTTAAATCCGTTGGCGCTGTACATAGCCAGCGGTACGTTCCGACAGCTGTTCAAGCGACATCTGTTCTGTGTTCAGCAAAACAAACAGGGCTCTGCCCCTTTGCACCGACAAGTGACAGCGAGCAGTAGTACACGGCTGGTGTACTTTATTGACTCTCACGCTGGAGACAAGGCCAGTTCTAAAACTTCTCTTAAGAGACAAAGTGTTGGAGATGGAAGTGATGTTAATGTAAATATAAACCCTAGTGTTAATAATGACTAACTGCCTGCGGAAAATCTTTGAGAAAGAAATATATACTATTCCACATCCTCTACCTCTATTTCGTTGAGATTCATTTTAATATTATCCTTATATCTATGAATAGATCTCCCAAATGGTATATTCTCTTCAAGTTTTTATATCAATATTTTGTAAGTATTTCTTCTTTTTTTTTTTCGTGCTATATACCTCGCCCATGTCACGGCCCTGATGTGATCAAACTGACAGGCTTTGGCAACGAATTTAAGTTTTTTGCCAACTATTTTCCATGACAGAAGGAGTATAAATTTTAATCAGTGCGTTTTCAATATGCGGCACTGAATACTAGAAAACAGTATAAATTTTGAAGAAAGCAGTCTTCTGGGATGTGGCACCGTGTAGATGTGGTGTTAACCGACGTTTCGGAGGAACGTATCGCCTGCTTGTACCCGTTCTCACGGTCTCTTCGCTTGCAGATTTCTTATTGTTCCTTCTACCCTGAAGATGGAGGCGATACGTTCCTCCGAAACGTCGGTTAACACCACATCTACATGGTGCCACATCCCAGAAGACTGCTTTCTTCATAGTCACCGCCGTGAAAACCTCAAATCTTACATAGTATAAATATAGCTTATAACACTCTAATTTTATAAGAAGTGACCAGCTTTTCTTTAGAACAATTTACATCGAATGATGTATTTGTTTGGCTGAGTTTCACAAACTTTCTTCGAAATATATTCTGAGTTTTGAATGTATGAGTATATTTATAAATACATCTTAAACACTGAATATGGAAGTCTGTTGATGGAACAGAGCTAACGCGTGTGGCAGTAGGACTCCAGATTAGTATTAGGGAAGTATTCCCCATTCGTTTTACATTCCCTGCCCATCTCATCCTGCTTGACTTGATTATTCTAATTATACTTGGCGAAGAGTACAAGTTAAGAAGCCTTCAATAAAACAATAAATAAGCAGATACTTGCATGACATTCATTAAATGGGGTTTTGTAATTGTAAAGATAAGGTACGGCATGTACTGTCTTCGTTCGCTTGGAAACCTGGATCGTGGGTTCGAATCCCACTCAGGGCATGGATGTTTAGTTTGTGTGTGTACGTTTTTCTGTGTTTGTGTACAGGTAGAGGCCTTGCGACGAGCTGATCACCCGCCCAAGGAGTCCTACCGTATGTGTAAGATCTAGAAAAACCGAAGTGAACGGAAGTTCATGGAGGTAGGCCTAGGCCCACGGGGGCTGTAGTGCCAGGGGGAAAAAAGGTACAGTTATCTCTCTGCTTAATTAAGCACTACGCCATGAAGACATATGCAGAAATGGAAGTATAGCTTCACGTGTTATTAACCCCGGCACCCGATGTAGATGAGTGATCAGTCTGACGCCCCGGCCGCTCTATCCCTTAACCAATCTACAGAAGAATGTATAGAAATCGGAGTTGGTCTGGACAGAACATTGAGTAGAAAAAGTCATGTCCCTGCCTGGGATCGAATTCCAACCTCAAGCCCGTAGTCATTGCAGTTTTAAACATGAGCTTTAAGTACGATGTAAATATTTTTAATTCGCTAGTGGGGGGGGGGATCCAACTGGGTCCACTCGGCACGGCGGCCGCTGATAAGTACGATGTACCCGTAAATTCGGTAGTTGATAAGTTACTTTATATTCCTGTAAGCGGAGTTTCATTTGTGGCTGCTTTCACGGGGACTCCCTGTTATGTGGTGTGCTGGATGAATGCCAAAGCGCGAAGCAGATTTCTCGCTTACTTCCTGTTTCCTTCGAGGAATGCTTGTTGCAAGAGCGACTGGAAATGTGGGGGATACCCTAACTAGTTGCATGATCCCTCTAATGGAAAGACCCCTGAATTGTAACGGGAAGGAAAACTAGAGCCAACAATTTATAAAAATTCACGCTGCTATATGACAAATATGATTAAGTACCACGCATCTAGTTTACAAAATTCATCATATGTTCCATGGAGTTCATTATATTGGGGTGAGTCCACTTGGTACTGCGGCCACTACTGGCCTCCTGTACCGGCCCCATATGATGGTGACTGTGGAGCAATTGGTGGAATGAAGATTGGCAGGGGAAAGTACTCGGAGAAAAGCAGCCCCAACGCCACTTTGTCCAACACAAATCCTACATGACCAGACCCTGGTTCGGACCCGGGGCGCAGCGGTGGGAAGTCAGCGACTAACAGCCTGAGCGCGGCCTTGAGTTAAGTGGCCAGCTGAACGCATTCACAAGTAAGGTACAGTAAAGGGAACACAATTTTGCTACAGGGTGCGCCTAAATGCCTCGGGCAATGATGAATGTTATGCCTCTTCGCTGGAATCCGGTCTTGAGGTTGCGTGGTACACACCTAGAAATCCAGGAAGAAGTATGGCAAAAGGAAATAGTAGATGACCTTGAAAGACAAACAAAACTCTGCATAAAACAATGCTTTGATTTTTCACTGTTGCCAAATGTACGGTTAAGATATCATGTATACGCTGTACGGTGAGAACTATGAAGACAAAGAAAGGTTAAGGTTTATACATGTAAAAGAATCTTCTTTAAAAGCGTATACCAAAGGACCTTAGCGTTCTTGTTTTGTTCCAGGGAGGTTTTCGTTTAACGCAAGTATTTATTTCTCGGTAACATACCGTGAATATAGTCGGAAAACCTGAAGGGAAGAGACCATTTGCATGACAGATTTGTAGATGGGAAATTAATGTTAAAATCTACCTTAAAGAAATGGTGTGTTGAGTTTAGATTGGCCCAGGATAGGGACCAGAGGCCACCTCTTGTGAACACGGTAATGGACAGTCAAGTTCCATAAAAAGAAAAAGAAAAAACAAACTCCTTAGCCTGCAGTCATCAAGCGAACTATACCGACCGAGCGACCGCCGTTTGTCGGCGAAGTCTGTGCCAACTTTTGAGGATACAGAATGTCGCGTGGTCAGCGCAACGGATCCCCACGGCCGTTAATCTCGGTTTTCTAGACAGGAACCGCCATTTCCTTGAAATAGCTCCTCAGTTATCCTCACGAGGCTGAGTGGACCCCTTTCCAGACCTACTATTTCTCAGAAAATCTGGTAGCTCCTGGAATCGAACCCGCGGCCTCCGGATCTGTAGCCAGGAACTCTGACCACTAGACCACAGAAGCGGTCCAACTTCCATACACGGCGAAAAATTCTGTGTAGCTTCTCAACAAGGACCGTGCTCTGTGGAGTTAGTTTGCCTATCAAGGTCTCCGGTTGTATTTCGTAATCGAAGCAACGTACCTTACGATTACTGGTTATGCCATTACGTCATTTGTCAGGCAGTTCTAACAGTCCCTCTTCTACAAATGTTTTTATTTAGGTTTTGTTAGACTAATAATAGAATTGCACGACATAAAATTGCAGAAATAAAGGAGGATGTAACTAAATAGAGATCTGCCCTTCCGGCAAAGCACATAAAATCGGAGACAAAAGTTTACAGCTTGGTATTTTTACTGTTGTCTGTGAATAGCTCTGTGTACATTTTACTTTCTCCGGATTAATTTCTGTGTAGCTATGCCACTGATATGGGTCAACAGAGTGTGACGTGGGACAGCATTCAGTGTTTGTTATGTTATACAAGAGCGAAGGCTTCTCTCTTTGAAATACCCGTATGAAAAAGCTTCCTGAAAATGAACTATAAGAATAATTTTACGTGCGAATAAATATTGTCCCTCCTTAAGGCTGTTCGTCCCGAATAGCCTAACGGTGCTTCCCCCGTTCCTTTTCTTCGGAGGCTGTTCTTTATATTTACGTAGCCGTAACACTGTTTGGCTCCACGGAGATTCCGAGAAAACAGGCATGTTCTCTCTTAATGCATGAGAAGACGTGAACTAAATCAGTTTCAAACTGATCTTAGATTAATTTATCCTCATTTGTTTATTGGAAAACAATTACAGCCAGGGAGAATAAGGATTGTACTTCACAGTAATATTTTTGTTGGTTTCGATTGTTTACTTAATTTCTCATTGTCACCGCTTAACAATATTTTATCATCCTCAACGCTGTTGCCGTGTAACATATTTCAGAGCTATTCGTAAAGAGTCCGCTAATGTTCATGGTAATTAATAAAACGATTTTGAATAGAACAATTTAGTTCGACAGTAAGATAAAAGCATACCAGAAATAATTGGGTTTAAAGAAATATTTCGTAATAAGTTTAAATTAAAACCAAAAATGAAGCAAAGAAAATGCTTAGATCTCGAAAAAAATGAAAAAATGGAAGGAAAGAAATAAAGAACGAAAGAAAGAGACTGTTTTTTTATTTAATGACATTTAACAACTGCAGAGATTTTGTTTTTTCGATTCACGAGGGGAGTACGAAAGATGAAATTAAACATATAAAGAAACAGTCATGACCTATTTCAAGTACTGCTACAAATATATCGTGGAAGATATAAAAAAAAACCAGGAAACGTATTATTCAGGATAATCGGCTGCGGCCTGAGATTCGAACCAAGGGCTTCGCGAATGCGGAACAGAAATATTAATAACTACAAGCTCGGCATGATTAGATAACTAACTAACGAACGAACGAAAGAACGAACATAATGGAACTGAGTCCTTGAGATACCGTCGGTCGCGAATTTCGTAACATTTTATGGTACCCGAAGCCTCATCACTGTCTTTACAAGAGCTTGTCATTTGTCCCTATCCTGACTCAGATGAATTCAGTACACACCATTCCAAATTATTTATCTTTTGCCCATTTTAATATTATCCTCCCACCTACGTCTTGGTCTGCATAATGGTCTCTTCCATTCTGGCTTTCCCACTAAAGCTCTACATGCATTTCTTTTCTCCCCCATTCGTGCTACATGACCTGCCCACCTCATCCTCCATGACTTGATCATTCTAATTATACTTGGAGAAGAGTACAAGTTATGAAGCTCCTCATTATGCAGTTTTCTCCAAACTCCTGTCACTTCATCACTCTTCGGGCCAGCTCGGTATATCATTTTAAATCGAAATCCTAACAGAGTTTTAAATATGGATACATGTGTGTCCCCTCGTTGGTGTCTCCACCTTATCGTGGTCAGGGGGTTGGAGTATGCCAAGGATCCTGAGAGCTATACCAGCGGTAGCGTAGCTACTGGCAGGGCCTCCCTTGCTGGACAGGTCAAAGGGTAGACATCAGACGAAGAGAGACACCAAAAACCAAAAACTGATGCCGGAAGCAGCGTCATCAGCAGCGACTTGAAGCACAGAGCAAATGATGCTCGAGATGGTTCAAGTTCGTATAGCAACAGGCGTGACCAGAGTGGTTTGAACGGCTGTTGTACTGCGATGTGGAAAGCAAATGGAAAAACTACCACATTATCACTTTTCCTGGATAGTCTTTTTCAAAAAACAGAGACACCATGTATGCGAACCAGACCATGTATCTATCGTCTGACAGATTACTGATGAATGAATGAATGTATGTGTGTGGGTGAGTGGCCTCGACCTTGTACCTACCAGCATCCGAGGCCTCAAAGCACCGCATGTTTAACACTCATGAACAGCCAACCATTCGGGTCCTTTACGTCAGACTGGAGCATTTTTTTAAGCGCATAACATTCACCCTCGTATCTAAGGCGCTGACCCTAACATTGTTATGCTGTCATACCTAATCATGAGCCGATGTCATGAGGCCCATATCAGACGCATGCAAAACTGTGCCTCTGTTGCGGAATCCGAAAGATTTGTTAATCACACAAGAAGAAGAATAAAAGTAGTTCTATACCATTTTGAATGCCGTGACTGAAGTTTCCGCACATGTTATCAAGTAGAAAAAGATTGGAGAGACATGCAGCATGCATACGTTAGAAGAAAGACGGGGAAGGGGAGAAGAAAAAAAAGGAAAAAGAAGAAATGTATCTAAAGTTTCAGTCCAGCAACATGAAAAAAGAAGTCAGCTTGGTAGACCTAGGTGTAGATAGGATGGAAATATTAAAATCTTAAAGAAACATGACTTGAGGGAAAATGATTTAATTCAAATGGGTAAATGGTAACCTCATTCAAGCAAGATTATAAACCCCTCACTGTCGTAAAAGTTAGGACATTTCTTGACTGATAGAGTGAATATCAGTTCCGAAGGTCGCGAGTTGTTGTTCTTCAGCGTCATGGATTACGTTAATTTATAGTTGCACGGGTACCTGAATTTGCGCGCGCAGGCGCAATGTGTTCCTCTGTAACAGTACATTCATCATTTTGAAAACCATATCCGACGTTCAGACCGCCTCTGTGGTCTAGTGGTCAGAGTTCCTACCTACAGATCCAGAGGTCCCGGGTTCGATTCCCGGGACTACCAGTTTTTCTGAGAAGTAGAGGGTCTGGAACGGGATCCACTCAGCCTCGTGAAGATAACTGAGAGGCTATTTCATGGAAATATCGGCTCCGGTCTAGAAAACCGAGATTAACGACCGTGGGGATCCGTTGCGTTGACCACGCGACACTCTCTATCCGCTGAAGTTGGCACTAACTTCGCCGAGCAGCAACGGTTGCTCGGTCGGTATAGTTCGCTTGCGGACTACAGGCCACGGAGTTTGTTTTGTTTTCACTGTCATCCTCTGCATCTTCTTCGAAACTTTTATTTGGCCAGTAACCTAAACAAATATTTCAGGGCGTTCTCTTCTCACATCCTCATCTTAAAGTTCGAAATTATTTTGTAGGCGTTTTTTCTTTTAATATTGACGGACGATATAATCACTCAAAGTTGGCATGTCATTTTTACGTCTAAAAGATTTGCCCCCTTTGAGAAAGGAAGCCGATCTGTTTTCAACAGCGAACTCTTAAGGCGGAAGTGAGCAATTTATCAGTGACGGTGAAAATACTGTAGGCACACGTGAAGGAATTTAAATGTCAAAGGGATAAACCGATTACTCGAAACCCTTATTCGATGAACAGAACACGAAGAAAGGGATTATGAAAATGTAACAACATGCAGGTTTTTTAAAGAGTCACGTAAGATGCAATATCCGCAGTGAAACTCTACAGAAGTTCCCTTAGGTCTATTAATAGTACGCTTTATGAAATAAGCTTTATAATAAGCCAATATCTATTACTAACTATGAAAATCTCAAATCTTACATATTACTAATTAAATTATAAAATGTATTGCTATATTAGTCATAGTCAGTCGAATTCAATTTATATATTCACACCTATTTTTTCTGATTAATTTAATATTATCCTCCAAACTTTGCTTCTGTTTCCGAAACTGCCTCTTCTCTGTAGAGTTTCCCACTAACATTAAAAATAAATTATAATTCTTCCTGACTTAATCTCCTATTATCTGGAGAAGATTATAAATTATGAAGCTTTTCATTATGTAGATTTCTCCATTTCTTTTTTTGTTATTTCCTTTAAATCTAAATATTTTTCTCAGCTACTTGTTTTCAAACATTCTCAGTCTTCCTCTGGAGCGAAAGAATAAGTTTAATGTCTATGTAACATTCGTACAACAGAGAGCTTCGCAGTTCCTTTTTTTTTTCGGTTTTTAGATACAACAAGAAAATAAAAAAAGGTTTCCAATCGAAGAGCTTATTATTCTGAATAATGTTCTTAAAGTAGACCGCCTCTGTGGTCCAGTGGTCAGAGTTCCTGGTTACTGATCCAGAGGTTCCGGGTTCGATTCCCAGCCCTACCGGATTTTCTGAGAAGTAGTGGGTATGGAACGGGGTCCACTCAGCCTCACGGTGATAATTGAGGAGTTACTTGAATGGAAAAATAGCGGCTCCCGTCTGGAAATCCGAGATTAACGGCCGTGGAGATCCGTTGGGCTGACCACGCGACACCCTCTATCCGCAAAAGTTGTCATTAACTTCGCCGACAAGCGGCGGTCGCTCGGTCGGTATAGTTCGCTTCCGGACTACAGACCACGGAGTTTGGTTGTCTGTTGTTCCTTAAGTTAAAACACCACGTTTCAGTGTCATCCATTTTGCAATCTGCCTTCTCAAAGTTCCTATATAAAATTAATTAAAATATTATGAAAATGTTTCTGGAATGTCAGAATGTCAATCTGGTGACTAAGGTGTAAACTAATTTGATTTTCGGCTGGAGACGCCGGAGAGACATACAATTATGCCAGTGTCATTAAAACAAGACGTCTGTTTTATGTTGTAATGCCGTAACTTGTCAGCAACGAGGAAAACTGTCAGGCTGTTAACAGTTTAATACTTTGATGAGGTTCGGGGTTATTCTGCGAGGCTCGGGGTATTATTTCTACGAACGAAGGTCCGTTTCGTAGTTCTGTAAAGAGAACAGGCCTGCCCTGGAGCGGACGAGATTGGTTTTCACGAGCCATGGAAGCCGTCAGGATATTCCTGCTGGTCTGCCTCTGACCTCTGCCCTGCCGCGGTAAGTGGAGAAGTGTGAGCTACTGCATATTGTGTTAATCAGTGTAACAAGGGCAGTTTCGATGGTAACAGCTAGGCAATATTTCACTGGGGGCATAACTCGACCAGCAGGCAATAGAAGAGGCTAACCGAGAATTATGTATCTTTATTAGCGAACAGTTAGTGGTTAGTTACGGTGTATTTATCACATTCCCAAGGGTTCAGGTACAAGAGAAAGAGAGACAGAAAATAGGCCAAGAATGGAAGTAAAACAGCTGTAACGGAAGTAATTGGTTCTCTATGTGTATCACTAAGTAGCAGCACAGTATAGTTTCATTACAGTCTAGCTAGCAGACGCGCATGTATATGTTCAGAGGCTCGTTTCAGTGGTCAAAATGGCGACGGTGCTTGAGGGGTATACTACCGAAGACCATAGTTGTGTTGTAAGTTTTTCTTTTGAAAAAAGACTCAATGCAAAGGATTTTCGTAAACATACGTTTCATATTTGTGATAGGAAGTGTTTGTCGCGTAAAGCTCTCCAGTGTTTCGCTGATGTGAGCTGAGGAAGTGGCTGAGACCTCTATGCTGCGGGTTTCGATACATTGGTAAAGCGATGGGACAAGTGTATCAATGTTGGTGGAGGATATGTCGAGAAATAAATACCTTTTTCAGGTTCAAATATTACATGTTTTACGCTTTATATCCATTTGTGACCTATTTACTGACACTCGTTCTTGCCATTACGTTTGTGAGTACCGACCCGAATTGAAATCTCTCGCATTCTGAAGATGGAAGTTGAGTAGTGTACCCCTGTATATTTTGTCCTGGAAGCGGTGCCTTTTAAGGGTAGATTCCAGACAGGAACCCTCACCAAGTGGCGATAGCAGAACAGCAGTTATATGTAAAGGGATAGCTCGGCTCCTAAAATAAGGGCACGGTAAGGGTGAGACTTGCTCACATCAGGCCTGCGTAGCAGGTGGTGGCATAGGTGAGGTCATCACCCTTGCCAGCACGGCATACATCATGAAGTTATAAAAGCAGGGAATATTATGTCTTCATTCTTTCGGGATGTGACACCGTGTAGTCTGGTATATAGGTACCTGCTCTTCGAAGGAACCTGTTGCTTCTTTCTTCCAAAAGTACTAATTTTAGGCCATCTATCCCCACTGGTTCAACCCCGTTCATGACCCTGTCTTTTTTTTTGCAATCCATTTCTCCACTTGACTCACTCTTCTACCCTGAAGATGGACGAAGCAGGTTCTTCGAAACTTTTGTACCTGTCTATCACATCCTGAAGTCCACAGTCTTACACGTAAGTAGGATTCGAAGTTCTCACAGCGGCAGTTATGAATAATTATACAACTTCCGGAACACAACGTCGTGTAGTACTTTGATTCAACAGACGTTTCTGAGCAAAGTATCTTTGTTTACTCTTTTCATCGTATTGGTCTTGCTTGGCTTACATTTCAACCCTGAAGTGGGAAGTAATACGTTACCACGAAACGTCAGTTCAGTTTCAACGGAATACACGGCGTTATATTCAAGAAGAAATAAATCCCCAGTCTTACAGAGTGGATAATTTTCAGTCCAGTGTGACATACAAGTTTACAACGCTTCAGTCTTTTTCACCTTACATGTTTCGATTCAAAGAATCATCTTCAGAGGCGCACCACTATGATCAGGAAACACTGTCACATAAGATGTTTTAACAATATGCACTTAAGCTATGACTAATGCTCACTATATCAATTTTGTTGTTATCACGGTTAGTTTTGGTGTTTGTCCCAGGCATTCACAATGACGCTTCTTGAAGTGTAGATTTACGTATGACGCTGTTTCTTTTAAGCGTATTTGCAGGGTATTCTGACTTGGGTTTTCCACTGCACGCAATATGATATTCACTTTTTCATACATTAGCCTCCCAATGTATTTAAAATTGTATTAAAATTTTCTTTTGCATGTAAAAAATTAGTTATTATGTTAAAATATCGTGAGCCGACATTGGGTCATGTTGTTTTCCTCCTGATATTGGGAGATGTCGTTTATTTCTCTTGATTTTATGATCTTATTATTAGTCGTGTAGTTTACGTGCGTGATATGTCGTTTGTACTGTTTTGAAGTGTTGTAAACTTGTATGTCACACTGGACTGAAAATTATCCACTCTGTAATTAGTAGTGTGACGGACCAAAATGAGACAAATCAAATCCTCAGTCTTACGTTCTACTTTATTTGTCCGTGTAACGGCATTTCATACCTGTGTCTCATCTCCGTGGTCTCTGCGGTTTCCAGGAGGTTCTTCTCGAACCAGTTAAGCCTGTACTTCTTGGAGCAGGCCACATACAGGAGCATGACGATCAGCATGACGAGCAAGAAGGAAATAAGGCCGTACAGGGCCAGGTAATAGGAGGAGGGGTCCGACCCATCACTCACTGCATCCATCCTGTGAAAAGTAACGTTTTCAATTTGAGATCTGGGATATTCATGGACGTAAAAATTAATACGTGATCTTCATTATTATGACATCTTCAGTTTTCTCTGGTTACTAACATTTTGGAGCGTCAGGCCGCGCCATAGCTCAAGCGGTTAGTCGCTGGCTTCCCACCGCGGCGGCCCGGGTTCGATCCCGGGTCTGGTCAAGTGGGATTTGTGGTGAACAAAGTGGCACTGGGGCAGATTTTCTCTGAGTACTTCGGTTTCCCCTGCCAAACTTCATTCCACCAATTGCTCCACAATCACCCTCACCTATCATCTGGGGCTGGTACAATAGGCCAGAAGTGGCCGCAGTACAAGGGACTTAGTCCCACTCCACTAGCATTAAAAATGAAAACCTGCAGCGTCTGTCTTCAAGATTATTTCTACCCTGAAAATGGAGACAGCAGGTTCCTTCGAAACGTTGGCTGCATCTGGAAAATTGTCCCTTATGATAATCCTGAAGGCTACAAATTTAACATTTTCAACTGTATGCTAAAAAACTGTTTATACCTCAAACAGACTTATCCCTTACCTTCCGCCGTCTCTTGTTCCAGGCTTATTTTATTCCGTTACCCTTCCTGTTGTGGGAACCGGGATAGCGGAGTCGGTATAGCGACTGGCTAAGGACTGGACGGCCGAGGGGTCGGAGTTCGAGTCCCGGTAGGGGTAATAATTTTTCTTCTTCACGTCGTCCAGACCTGATTTGTGGCCCACCCAACCTCCTATTCAATGAGTATCGGGGGCGTTTCCCCCGGTGGTAAAGCGGACGGGGCGTGAAGCTGATCATTCACCTCTAACTAGTGCCGAGGTCAAGAAAATATGGATCTATACATCCACTCCCACATACGTCTTCTTGCACTTTCTGTTCCCGTTTCATCATTTGATATTTCTACAAATAAAGTAATTTCTGTCTATAATTTAATAAATCTTAATCCATCAGCACTCATGTGTTAGTGTGAAACAGACCTGTAATGAAATAATTCCATTAATACTTTGTTCTGTGTTTTATCAGTTCACCAATGTTAATACGAGTATATACTGCACTTGCATCGCTTGGCTCTCGAAAACTTCTGTCTTAGTAGATGTAAAAGGCCGCGCCATAGCTCAAGCTGTTAGTCGCTGGCTTCCCACCGCGGCGGCCCGGGTTCGATCCCGGGTCTGGTCAAGTGGGATTTGTGGTGAACAAAGTGGCACTGGGGCAGGTCTTCTCCGAGTACTTCGCTTTCCCCTGCCAATCTTCATTCCACCAATTGCTCCACCATCACCCTCACCTATCATCTGGGGCTGGTACAATAGGCCACAAGTGGCCGCAGTACAAGGGACTTAGTTCCACCCCACTAGCAATTAAAAAATAGTACATGTAAACCTCCTTTATTTGACTGCTATAACAATAATATAAAAGGCCGAGAAAGGAGGTCCATGGATGGAGAAGATTGCTCCGCTCCTCTTTTCTTGCTTCCTTTCCGCAAACTTGCATCCTCTTTGGCTGATCACCGTGGCCGATAAAAGGCTCGACATGTCTTCGCCCGCTCAAACACTGGGATCATGGGTTCGAATGCCACCCGTATTATGCATGTCTGGGATTTTTGCGATTTTGTGTTGTGTGTACATAGCGACCTCGCGACGAACTGATCCTCCGTCCAAATAGACCTACCAAAGGTCTATAAGAATCGTAGTTTTCAGCTTTATTTTGAAACGGGAGCAGGCCTGAGAGCGTAATTTGTCACAGAAATAAAGGATCCTAATTGTGAGTATTAATTAAATGAAAAGTAATATGCTATTTTATAAACTAGATATTATTGTTGTAATCAGCAGTATATATTTCGACCCATTAGAAGGATGTCATCTGGTGGGTATATGCATAAGTGCACAGAACTGTAAAGGTGTTTGATACGTACGAATATTCAATGTTCCAAGATGGATCAGTCTTGAATTTACATAAAACTGTATACTAAAATAATAAAAGTCAATGGATATAGTTAAATTTGTTCCTGTGCTTAACTAATTAAGCACTACCACATGATGGCGTAAGGGGGAGTGAATGTATAGATCCATATTTTTTTGACCTCGGTACTAGCTGCAGGTGAGTGGGCAGCTTCACACCCCGGCCACTTTATCCCCGGGGAAAACCCCTCCTGTACTCATTGGATAGGAGATTGGGTGTGGACCAGAGCGGTCAGGACGTTATAGAGATTAGAAAATTCTTGGCCCTAAGGGGACTCGAACACCGACCCCTCAATCGTCCGGCTCATAGCCAGTCGCTATGTGACTTCGCTATCTTGGCTTACAGATATTAAAAGTACAACATGCAGCATAAGCAGAGATGAAAACATGATAACTGGACCGAATATCTTTTGTTTTGTCTGTTGCGCCTGTCACAAAGCAACAGAAGCCAATGGCATCCTGTCGAATTTCTGTACATAAATAATTCGCTGTACCATAGTTAACCCTCAATTGAAAGAGGCCACAGAGCCTAATATGTATAAGTAAATAAAGTTATTCCGCGAATTCTATCTCTTGTTCCAGGAATGACCTGTCATAATACTCGTACACGAAATCTGGAACTGAAATTTACTTCTATATGTATCGATTATAAATCCACAAGAAGCTAAGACATATGCCGAAAAGTTACCATTTCAGTGACGCACTGAGCTTCATCTGACATGCAGTCACACGTAAATCGGAACGTTTTCTAAGGCACATGAACTGTTTGTTCGTATGACGAGCACAGCAGACTGATAAATGGAAAATAACGATCACGTGACAGCTTGCAGGACGCAACTTGAAGCCATATTGCTGTCGTCACTCAACCAGCCTAGCATCAGTACCAATCAGTACACTCTGCGACGCAGCTAACATAGGGAACATAGCGTATGTAGCGTGCGTCGCGTACGTAGCGCTCTGTGTGGCCGAACTTTTAGGGTGGGTATAAAGGGGAATTCAGGGGAGATGGGAAACCTTATGTTGATTATGCCGAAATAGTAATTTCGACATAGCACGTAATTGAAACACACTGCCGCCCATTACTATTATTAATGAAAAAGGAGCTACAATGTTAGTATCTTCTTTCGTCTGGTTTTTAGGTTGTGGACAGAGTGACTGAAATACCCGTATCCACAGATACTGATGAAATGAAAACTAAATATCAAGAAACATTAAACTAGTAAATATGTCTCAGATTTGCTGAGATTTTGGATTCTGTCCATCGTCTCTTATTCTAAAAACTAGAGAACACAACACGAGGTTGTAAGATTTTAGATTTTCACGGCGGTGACCATGACGAGTGCCGTCTTTTGGGATGTGGCGCCGTGTAGATTTTTTGTGAACAGACAATCTACACGGCGCCACAGCCCAAAAGACGGCATTCTTCGAAACCTGAGGTTAACTATTTCTAAGGGACCCAACAGAGTAAGTGTCTCCCCCTTCACTGGTCCAGTGATTGAGGTTAGCTCTTTGTAAGAGACCCAACCGAGTAGGTGTCTCCCCCCTCATCTGAAGGCGAAAACGTTTCCTAGTTTGTAGAATATGGGAGGTGGAGTTCCATAACCCAGTAATTCTGACTCTTACACGTCATCATCGGGACCATTTAGAATCTATTGAGAACTATGTGGGCTGCGCCATAGCTCAAGCGGTTAGTCGCTGGCTTCCCACCGCGGAGGCCCGGGTTCGATCCAGGGGTCCGGTCAAGTGGGATTTGTGGTGGACTAAGTGGCGCTGGGGCAGGTTTTCTCCGAGTACTTCGGATTCCCCTGCCAATCTTCATTCCACCAATTGCTCCACAATCACCCTCACCTATCATCTGGGGCTGGTACAACAGGCCAGAAATGGCCGCAGTACAAGGGACTTAGTCCCACCCCACTAGCAATAAAAAAAGAATTTTGTGATTAAAAAATGTGATAGCAGAACCCAAATATTATGTTTTGCACGAGCTTGAGCTCCGATTTTGACGAAAGGTTTCTTCGCCAAAAATTTAGTATAGATATATATATAAACCCCCTACAGTGTAAGTACCAAATCCCACGACCTTCAAAAGCCGCATCTGTTCCGCCGCGACCCGCTCCAATGGTACCGTCCAATTGTGAGACCTTTGCAGACGTTTCTGAACATAGAATATTTTGTGGTAAAGGGCACTGAATTCTACTCTCAAATCCAAAGCCTTCCTTTATTGGCTGTCCGTATCTGAAGGCGATTTTCTTCATTTCCAACCAGAGGACGCGCCATTTTGTGGCAGCAGGGGGCACACATAACGGGGCTAACTAAACATCTCAATATCGTACCCATGGTAGAAAGTCTTTAAAAGCAGAATATTCACCGAACTAATCAAGAAATTACATTACGCAACGTGATCACAAAATCTAATACTGTTTATTGTACTATACAGTCCGTCAACAATGCAACAAATTGTTCCTTATTTCTTACACTTTCACTTTCGATACAACATGTTTCCGCCCTAAATGGCAGGATGCTTAAATACGTGATCACAAAAGCCTGTTTTATGTCCTATCCTGACCCAACACGCCTTCACACCATAGTCCTCTAAAGTCTTTTTTTTAATATCATCCTCACCTCTGCTTTTAGATCTTGAAAGCCATCTTTTCTTTTGAAGTTATTGAATCAATATTTTGCAGCCACTTCTGTTTTCACCTGCGTGCTAATGTGTCTTCCCCTCATCATTCTTGATTTAGCATTTTAAAATATTACGCGAGGAGTACAAAAAAATCTGAAGCGACTTATTCTGCAGTTTCCATGCATTTTTGTCACTGGCACACGAGACTTNCAAGTAACCAGAAAGGAATCAGCAAGGAAGAAGAAAATTAAGATAGGGCATGGGATTAAAATGTCACATTTTCGAGGTTTATCTTTGTAGGGTTGAAAGGAAGAAGCAAATTATCAGAACATAAATAAAATAAATTGAGAATGAAAGGGAGTAAAAGTAAACATGAGAAGCAGAACGTCAGAATTGAGTTACCCATTGTCTCAGCGTAACGTTACAAAAGCTTGAGGGGGGGGCATGAAGGTGTAGATTAAAAAATTCAAGACTTCGGGCATTCGATGCAGAAAAAGTAAATGGATATGCTGTGTGGACTAATGGTCAGAGTTCCTGCCTACAGATCCATATGTCCGGGTTCCATTCCCGGCGCTAACAGATTTTCTGAGAAGTAGTGTGTCTGGAACGGGGTCCACTAAGCCTCGGAGGGATATCTGAGGAACTATTTCAAGGAAATAGCGGCTCCGGTCTAGAAACCCGAAATTAACGGCCGTGGAGATTCGTTGCGCTGACCACGCGACACCGTCTATCCGCTAAAGTTGGCACTAACTTCGCCGACAAGTGGCGGTCGCTCGGTCGATATAGTTCGCTTGCGGACTCAAGCCACTGAGTATGTTTTTGTTTTAAGGTGCATAATGGGATTTGAATATAATTAAGAGAATTTTCATAATGAAGAGTTCTATCCCCTGGGATATGACGCCGTGAAGTCCATTGAAAGTCAACCGAAAATTCTGAAAAAATATCATCTACATCTTCAGGTCGACGAGTAAGTAAGGAAAATTTTGCTCTTACTTAACCTTACTTGCTAACCCTTATCCTGAAGATGGGGGAATATGTTCCTCCGAAACGCCGGTTGACTTATTATAAGGTTACAAGGCGTTATATCCCATAAGGAAGAACTCACCTCTGTGAGACCTCAAACTAAACAATTCTAGGAACAATTACGTTACTGACACGTTATGGAATAACTGAGAATACTAGAGAGTATAAAAGATAAACGTATTATTGGAAGGAACTGACAGAACATTTGTAACTCCTGAATATGCTCTACTGAAATAACGGAAAGGTAGAAAATGCCAGAGACATCTAACGAAAAGATATTCAGGGAAGGATTACCTTAACAGAACCTCAATTTTTTATGAAGAGTGTTACCGTACAGGTTTTTAAAAACCCGCTGTCACATGGCGCCGATATTGCTGTCACCTCAGATGTTCGCCAATTGTCAAAGAAAGCTTTAAGTTAGCATTTTAAGAAATTTGAGATGAAGGTTATTCTCATGTGTCATTATTTTATTACTGTATTTTACAAAAATTAACAGATCTGTTACAACAGGATAGATCGTTCTGTAAGGCTGTGTTGCCCCTCTGACGCCATCCTAAAAGATAACAAGAAAACGAAATTAATAAAATCCATCAACTATTTAAACTACTTCAATGAAGCATATTCGTAGTTCTTGAGACGCCAAGAACCTGGACCTTTTACGGAACCCGAAGGCTCCTTGTGGGGTTCACAAGAACCTGGACTTTTCACGGAACCCGAAAGCTCCTTGTGGGATCCACAAGAACCTGCCCCTGGTCTCTGTTCTGAATCAACTGAGTCCTGTCTGTACGCACTTCCTGCTTCTTTAAATATTTGATGTCCTTATACTTTGAGCTTAAATGCGTCGCACGTTTAAGATGTTCCAGCATTTCGGCGTGAAATTCAGTCCCCATCTTCAGGGAGATGCAACTAAACTCGGAAAGTAGGTCTCGTATATAATATACTCGTACATTGTTCAACTATGACGTGTTTTACTAAAGCATCTATAAAATTTAATGTAAGGACTTGTACGAAGTTGAAAGCTGTATCCTTCCACTTTTGTTATGAAGTTCGAAAGCAGTGATTGGTTTCATTCGTTCGCTTGTTGAATCGTGAGAGATCAAGTTTTTTTTTTTTTTTGGTAGAGACTCCATACGGTCGATAGTGTGCGCGCTTTTGTGCAGGTAAAACGAGCACGCTAAAGAAATTCATTGTTCTCATTGCAAATTCTTGTCGGAAAAAAAACCACCTACAGGAAAAATAAACGTGGCGTGTTAATGCTCAGCCTGGCGGAAATTCTCGAGAACAAACTTCTGATTAAATATTAACGAAGCAACCATCAGCTCGGAACAAATCCGTCATAAAGAATTCTCGTTTATTGATTTCGTATACTTTTCCAGCTCTAGCTTAGTTGATTAATTTTCAGGCAATGCCATTATGCGGTGTCAGTATAAAAGTAAATTTTCCTCATATGAATTTTGAGGACAATTAAAAGAAGGTAATATAAAACATGACGGAGGGTTCGGTGATATGAATGCACCATCTAGGGTTTTTTCTGTGAGAGTGAAGAACTGCGAAGAATAATACTCTTAACCATGATTAAGGAAAGTAACACATTCTTAGAGGATTATTTACTGACAAACAGAATGCCTAACAATTGGCCACTTAAGCCCTCCCCCACACAAAAAGTTATCAAATAAACGCTAACAGACTAATGGTAATATAATCAAAATGCAATCGCACATGGTTAGAACAAAAATAATCAAGCCTCCCAAAGCCAAGATAAAGTACACTGATTAAATCAAAGACAATGAAAAAGAAATGCAGCATAGATAAACCAAACAAAATGCACCAGTGATGATCCAAACAAAATGCTGCAGAGATAATCTTAATGAAATGTGGCAGAGATGATCCAAACGAAACGCAGCAGAGATAATCCAAATGAAATGCAGCAGAGATAATTCAAACGAAATGCAACAGAGTTAATCCAAACTAAATGCAACAGAGATAATCCAAACTAAATGCAACAGAGATAATCCAAACGAAATGGAACAGAGATAATCCAAACGAAATGCAGCAGAGATAATCCAAACGAAATGTAGCAGAGATATTCCAAACGAAATGCAACAGAGTTAATCCAAACGAAATGTAGCAGAGATATTCCAAACAAAATGCAGCAGAGCTGATCCAAACGAAATGCAGCAGAGATAATCCAAACTAAATGCAACAGAGATAATCCAAACTAAATGCAACAGAGATAATCCAAACGAAATGGAACAGAGATAATCCAAACGAAATGCAGCAGAGATAATCCAAACGAAATGCAACAGAGACAATCCAAACAAAATGCAGCAGAGATAATCCAAACTAAATGCAACAGAGATAATCCAAATAAATGCAACAGAGATAATCCAAATGAAATGTAACAGAGATAATCCAAACGAAATGCAACAGAAATAATCCAAATCAAATGCAGCAGAGATAATCCAAACCAAAAGCAGCTGAGACATATCAAACCAAGTACAGCTAAGACAAATCAAAACAAATCAAATCAGTACAAACAAAACTGATCCAAAGCAATCAACCAACAGCAATAAATGGAACTACTTAACTGACAGCCTCGCCGACACAAGAGATTAAAGAGATCTTGAAGTATCTTCAGTGAGGAATCGAGGCCGAAACAACTTAGAGACCCTACAGAATTCAAGCCGTTGGACTCACTATATTAAAATATCGCGTTTCTTATAAACCCTGTAGTCATGTTCCGCAAGGCCGAAAGAAATAAGGGAATGCTGCCGAAATCGTACGGCAACGTGAGCTCCCAAGCGTGGCCTTCGGCTGCAGTTCTTGTAGCCATGAAATGACACAGAGAGAGAGCAGGCTTCGGCACTATCTTCAAGATACTCATATCATGAAAAGTGCTTAAACTTGGGAGACGGCCGAATGTAAAATTGTCCTCAGATGGTGGAATCTCTATGACGAAGAGTGATCTTAAAGAAAATACAGTTTTTGTATGGTTTCTGGCTTAGAAAGTAGCAACAATACATATATAAATAATTGTGCGTATACAAAGACAAAACAACTATGTCCAGTGTGACTATTTAGGTTTTATTACTTGAAAACTTACATGTTTCGATCCTTACGATTTTCTCTCTGAAAATGATCCGTAAGGATCGAAACATGTAAGGGTGCTAAGTTTTCAAGTAGTAAAACTTAAATAGTCACACTGGACGGAGTTGTTTTGTCTTTGTAATTGTTAGTGTGACGGACCAGAATGAAGCAAATCAAATTCAATTGTGCGTATGATACAGGGCACAGGCTTGGTCTCTGCTGTACCGTCATTTATTACGATACAGGCCAACATTTTCTGAGTTTTTTAGTATAGCTTCGCTGCTTGCCTACTAATATTAGTAGTTGCAACTTTTTAAAATAAACATTTTTCTCTTATTTGGACATCCAAATAGATAACAGATCTTCAGTCTGTCCAACCCTGTCCCTTCCAAACGGGGCGTCTTAGCAAACATGGCGAATGAAGGGCAGTAAAACTTTTGGAGTGATCTGTAAATTTTTTTATTTTTGTATCCACACGCATGGGTTCGACCTATGTCGTTTTCTTGTTTCTCCTTAACAGAAGCAATGGGAACATGTTGACAATGGAAACATTTTCATAATAAGGGGAAAGGAGAATTGAGAGGATAGCAGAGTGTTACAAAGAGTGAATGGGGGAAACAGAGAATTCAAGAAACAGAAATAGAGACAAAATATCAACGAAGATGGGAGGAAGGAAGAAAATAACAAAATAATTTATTTCAAATTTTCTACTGCAATTCTTTTTTTGTATCTCCCTATATTTGTACAATCAGTCCATTATGGGCTATAAGTACATCTTATGTAAGACTTAATCTAAAGCTTAAATACTAAGTGAGAACATGTCGGGGAGAGTAATGCTCCAGTGAGCATTCTTTATGGATCTATTTCGGGTGTGACTTTGTTATTTTGTGTATTGCATTTATATGAAGCGCGTCGTTAGGTCGTTTGGTTTATGCCTTTTCAGTCTTCTGAGCTCGTCTGCATCGTTTAGTGGTGTGGTTGCCAGTTCATTTGGATGTGCTGTTATCTTGTGTTTGTATTTACGGCTGATGTTCGTGCAAATCTTTAGAACATGTTCTTAAACACAGGCCCAGTTCACGAAGCAAGCAAACGTATAAATAATAGACTATGTACAAGCAAACGCTTTCTGAAATCTTCAGTATAATCACACTTTTATGAGTTCATTTCCCCTGAAAGAGCGTTAACTCTCATGTATATATATTCCTTTCCACTTCTTCTGACACCGCATTAGTGGGGTATATACAAGAGATCCACTTCACACTTGTGCAAATATCAAAACCGTTAGCAGCAAACATCACCCGATATTGCTGAAAATTACTCCACAGTGTAACATGAACATTAAATACACAGACACCTACGGATGGATCTTTACAAAGCAGTTAAATGTATTTAATTCGTAATTGGATACAGGCATTACCGACAATACGCAAAGTGACGGCGCCTGACTAACCGCTCATATGAAGAGTATATATTTCGTACAGTCACATAATTTGATTTTGTATACGTTCTATATGCCGGTCACGGTAGTCGAGCGGTCTAAGGCATGCACTGTCTTCGCTCGCTCGGAAGCCGGGATCGTGGGTTCGAATCCCATTCAGGGCATGGATGTTTGTGTGCGTTTTTCTGTGTTTGTGTACAGGTAGGGCCTTGCGACGAGCTGATCACTCGCCCAAGGAGTCCTACCGAATGTGTAAGATCTAGTAAATCGAAGTGAAACGAGAGATTCATGGAGGTAGGCCTAGGCCCAAATTGGGGCTGTAGCGCCACAGAAAAAAAAATACGTTCTATATACCGAGCACGATATTTCATCATTGGGAATTTATCTTATGATAACGGCAAAGGATATGAGCTGGTGTCTTCTTGTGGAGGTATAACTCCAGTATTTCTCAACCAATGACACTAGATGGAAGCGAGTGCTTAGTATCAGCTCATAGCCTCTTTACCTAGGAGGCACTAATTGGATTGGAGGTTGCAAGGAATTTACAGTCCGTGACGAAGAGAAAAACATCCGGCCCTAAAGGGAATCGAACTCCTATTCTCTAGGCGTCCAGCCTGACGCTACCTGAGCTAAAGGGCTCCTAATCTTAAGATACGGGGTCAGTCTCCTTCTTGCTTTATTTAATGACACTTTCACAATTGCGTTCAGTGACTGATTATGATTTGGACCACTGGGGTTCGATTTCCGATTAAGTAGTCGTTTTTTCTTTCCGCTACCACGTTCGGACTGGCTATGTACTCCATCAAGCTTATACCTCCAGTTCCCTACACGCCAGTCCTGGATTGGTGCTTAATTAAGTTCAACGCATTGTTAACTTCCCACCGTCACTCCACCTAATGCACTGAGCTCTGAGTTGTCACAGGTCACAGGTGGAAAACATGAGTCTCAATAAGGGACACTCAGCCTGCAGTCGCGCGACAGACAATTACCGTGACAACGAGAGCACAAACATGATGTATGAGGTCAGAGTCTATGCAGTGTGGGCCATATAATTGAACATGGCTTGTTAAGAGATCAAAGGTGTAGACGGCTGCGACAGGAGTGAACAGATCCTAGTGAGATCTCAGCGAAAAACAGGTTGTCAAAGGTAGCTGTAGATAGGAATACGGAAGATACTGAATTCAAATTTCGGTGGGGACACGTGTTGCCCTGAGTTAAGGATTTTCGTTGTTTTCTTCAGTCCCTCCAGGCAAATGTCGTATAGTACCTCGAATAGTCCACGCAATCTTCCTTCCAAATCATTTACAATTCATGTCACCTTAACATCCGAGTCTGTAAAGTCTCGATACCGAAAACGTAGTTAAGTATACCAAGGAAGAGAAGAATTAGTGATTTGTGCAGAACGCCATTTAAAGTCCCAACTGTCACCATATATAGAAGAAAACACAAAGAAAACTAAGTATATGTTGCTGTCTCGTCACCAAAATGCAGGGAAAAATCATGACATAAAGATAGGAAACAGATGTTTTGAAAATGTGGCACAGTTCAGATATTTGGGAACAACGATAACAAATCGAAACCTGATTCAGGAGGAAATTAAGAGGCGATTGAACTCGGGTAATGCTTGCTACCATTCAGTCCAGAACCTTTTGTCTTCTTGTCTGCTGTCCAAAAACCTAAAAATGATTGTTGATTGTTAAATAATTTTGCCTGTGGTTCTGTATGGTTATGAAACTTGGTCTCTGACATTAAGGGTGAGGGTGTTTGAGAACAGGGTGTTGAGGAGAATATTTGGACCGAAGAGGGATGAAGTGACAGGAGGTTGGAGAAAACTGCATAATGAGGAGCTTCATAACTTGTACTCTTCTCCAAGTATAATTACAATGATCCAGTCAAGGAGAATGAGGTAGGCAGGGCATGTAGCACGAATGGGGGGGACGAGGAATGCATATAGGATATTGGTGAGAAAGCCAGAAGGAAAGAGACCACTGGGAAGACCAAGGCGTAGGTGGACGGACAATATTAAAATGGATCTTAGAGCGATAGGATGGGATGGTATGGATCGGATTGTTCTGGCTCAGGATAGGGACCGGTGGAGGGTTCTTGTGAACATAGCAATGAACCTTCGGGTTCCATAAAATGCTGGGAAATTCTTGAGTAGCTGTAGATTTGGCTTCTCCTCAAGAAGGGCTCAGCTCCATAAGTAAGTAAGTAAGTAAGTAAGTAAGTAAGTAAGTACTGTCGCCATATTTAAGGTCATTAGAGCGAAGCGGATTTATATTACGGAAATGAAATTTCAGAGCATGACTTGGTGAATGATTGGTTAATTCATTTCAGGAAATTTTAGGACTACATTTTGTGACCATCTTTTCAGACGCTCTGTTAACGTATGTAGTACATTTCATTTGATTGCTGGATATTAATCGTGAACATTAAAGCTACATTATGTAAATGCAACATCCAAAGATTTTTTGTGCTATACAGTGAGTTATTTTCCGAAAACTCATCCAGGCGGATAAGCAGAATGCTCCTTCCGTAACGCGCAAGTTCGCTTAACGGTTGCGATGTCGAGAAAACTCGCTGTATATGCATATTAATAACACTGAGGAAAACACAAACTAATCCAGCCGAAAGTCTCTGCAGTGGTGTTTTATGACATGCTCAGGAACACATTGTTTTGTTATTCTCTTTGGTTTCTAAGTGTTTTGGATAAGGACAGACGAGAGACTGTAGCACGAGTTGCTTCCAACTCGCTGAACACTACCACGTTCAAAGAGCAGAAAAGAGGATTCCCCGTAGCTTATCCTTGCTTGCTTTTGAAAGGTGTGTATGTTCCGTCTTTCCGGGCAAGATTGCTGTCTTCCCGCTGCCAACGGTAAGAGATGTTGTCCGCTTTTCTCTTGAACATTTCTAAATATGTATTTTTTTTTTATTTCTACCTGAGAGATTCTAGAATATTTCAACCGACTTGCGGACCGCTGCTTCGTATATGGGAGATCCCGGGCTTGTCTCTACACGGAGATTGAAAAATTTGACTGAGGATTTTCACGGTTTTACTCAGTACTAGAACCAAATACAAAGATAATAATTCATATTAATACACGATCGATTCTTTCCAAATGATTTCCAATTTATTATTTATTATTCACAATATCGTTCGACAATAAAGTCAGAACAATTGATACAGTCGTTAAACTATAAATAAAGAAAAAAATATCTTTCGAGTTGGTGATTTATGATACTGGACAATGCTGCTCAATTTTCTTACATGTTGGCGTGAAAACGTTACCTTATACCGACTTTGATATGTACTCGTATAAATCCAACTGTACAATACAGAATTACTAAATATACAAACGTAAGTACTTATATACCGGTCACGGTAGCCGAGCGGTCTAAGGCATGCACTGTCTTCGCTCGCTCGGAAACCGGGATCGTGGGTCCGAATCCCACTCAGGGCATGGATGTTTGTGTGCGTTTTTCTGTGTTTGTGTACAGGTAGAGGCCTTACGACGAGCTGATCACTCGCCCAAGGAGTCCTACCGTATGTGTAAGATCTAGAGAAACCGAAGTGAACGGAGAAGTTTATGGAGGTAGGCCTAGTCCCACTGGGGCTGTAGTGTCAAGGGGGGGGGGGTGAAGTACTTATATACTCTGCTGAAAGCCAACCTACGTTTCTGACGAAAATTTCTTCTCCATCTTAAGGGTTGAAGTGTAAGCGAGGCAAGAAACAAGCATGAAGCCGACAGCAAGCAGTCTCTCAACGGACTACAAGGCTTTATATCCTAGAACTCTCCATGAACAAAGTTGGGAGAACCTCAAATCCTAGAAAGGCAAACTTATATTGCGTCCTCCCTCCACACACATCACGCTCAGTAGGCTGAGAGGCATATATAGAGTCTCAGGCCAAGTCCGTCTCACTTTATGTAGCTCGGATTTAAAGTTACAGCGCTTATAATATGATGACAGATACATTTATTTATGGTTTACTTAACGAGGCTGTCAGTAGGCCACATAAGTCAGATTATATAACGTGGAATGGTAGAATTAACAAACAACAAAAACAAAACTCCGCAGCCTGTAGTCCGCAAGTGAACTATACCGACGGAACAAATGCCGCTTGTCGGTGAAGTTAGTGCCAACTTTTGCGGATGGAGGGTGTCGCGTGGTCAGCGCAACGGATCCCCACGGCCGTTAATCTCGGTTTTCTAGACCGGAGCCGCTATTTCCTTGAAATAGCTCTTCAATTATCCTCACGAGGCTGAGCGGACCCCGTTCCAGACCAACAATTTCCCAGAAAATATGGTAGCGTCGGGAATCGAACCTAGGACCTCAGGATCTGTAGCCAGGAACTGTGACCACTAGACCGGTGATTATCAGTAAATAATTAATTGGAAAGCATGTGGAAGTAAGCGATCTACAGGAGGGTACTATGTTGTACTATTTCACCATTTGACTGGAGAGACTAAGGAAAAACCATGAAATGCCACAGCCAAGAGTGGTAGTTTCTATGCCAATATTTGAACCCAAGACCTCCAGAATACCAAGCAGGATTGGCAACTACTCAACCAAGTCTCTCGGTATATGACGAGAAATATGTAGTGTCTTAACCTGAGCAGTTGCGATCTCAAGGTCTGAGAAGGATGTTCGCTGTTTGGCTGAGTGAACCGACAGGTCAGAGTCACAAGTAAAGTTTGATAATAAAAAAACTCCTTGGCCTGTAGTCCGCAAGCGAACTATACCGACCGAGAGACCGCCGCTTTTCGGAGAAGTTAGTGCCAACTTTAGCGGATAGAGGGTGCTGTGCGGTCAGCGCAACGGATCCCCACGGAAGTTAATTTCGGGTTTCTAGACCGGAGCCGCTATTTCCTTGAAGTAGCTCCTCAGTTATCCTCTCGAGGCTTAGTGGACTCCGTCCCAGACCCACTACTTCTCGGAAAATCTGGTAGCGGCGGGAATCGAACCCGGGACCTCTGGATCTGTAGCCAGGAACTCCGACCACCACACCACAGAGACGGTCAAAATTTTATAACCATGTGCATAATAATCCCATAAGGATAAGATATAACATGCTGACGCACTAACCATAAAACTTATATGAACTGACATTCACACTGCCANGCGGTCTCTTCTCTGAGATCTATATAAAACCTACGACTTGGTATTTTAAATTTGAGACGTATCAAAATTATGATTTCCTGAGTTGTGACATCGTGTCGCCTTGTCAGCGCAACGGTTCCCAACGGCCGTTAATCTTAGTTTTGTAGATGTCAAGATATATCCAAAATATTTAATTCACGAGGGTTTTTGTTGTGACCTTGTTTCAACAAAATTAACCCAAAATCATATCCCAAAGGAACTCAAGAGTACAACCACTAACTAAATTTCTTGTCGCCTTACGTACATGAGTACTGGGTCACTAATGGAAGCATTAAAAGGCAGAGATACGACCCTAATGACAGTATCAATTTGTCGGTTGTTGTGGTTACAAAAAGAAGGTGTTTTCCCCATCTTCTTGAGGAAAGAAATTGCGAGGAAGACGTCGAAAGAGAAAAAGGGGCGTGGTACTGACACGTTATCCCATGTGCTCGTATTCTGGCTAAAGTAATGAACAAGCTTGGGAACCTGACCTTCCTGTAAGTGACGGTGCCAATGGTCAACAAACAGCATGCACGTAACCCGGTATCACTCACTTTCCTCCTTAAAGCTGTGTTGAAAGCTCCCTATTTAGGTGAATCTAAGAACAGAACCAAAACAGCAATTATTATTATTGATGAAACATATTTTATACTGAATTAATTACATTATTGAGATATTGGTTTTTCGGACTTTATCCATTGTCCTGGTTTTAAGATAACTATGAAAAACACGACGTTTCGGAAACTGGATCTGTTTCCGTCCTCAGGTGAGGGAAAACACCTATTGTGTTGGGTCCCTTAGAAAGAGCTAGCCTCAATCACTGGACCTATCCAGTCGTCTAGTGATTGAAGCTGAAGACGGAAACAGATCCAGTTTCCGAAACGTCGTGTTTTTCTTAGTTATCTTAAAACCAGGACGATAGATAATGTCCGAAAACCCAATATCTCTGTGTGTTATACACCATCGTCAGAATCCTATAGTAACTTGTTAAACTATTATTATTAACATTATTTTTATTAATTTCGGTATTATTATTATTATTATTATTCTTTGCTGCTCTATTTGAAACACAAATTCTCACATTGTGGCTCTGTCTGTGTGTATTTGTTTCTGTATCTTTATTTATGCTGACTGTGTAATTATTGTAATATAGACTATCATATTTCGTATTTTGTTTTTTTAATTATTTTTGTGCATTTCTCTCTATTCGTGCTAGTTTTGTAATTGGCCTCTTGTGCTGTTAAGTTTGCACGTAAATAAACACGAATTTAATTATTATTATTATGGTTCCCACAATAAAATATATATTTAAAGAGAAGATTAAGTAAGAGGGGGCACGGGGTAGTGTAGTTTATTGAGGCACTATGCTACAAGCCGAAAGGTCGCGGGTTCGAATCCCGATGAGGTGGATTTTCTTTTTTAATTTTCCTGATCCTTCCAGCCGCACTATGGCCTTGAGGCCGTCTCAGCCTCTAACAGAAATGAGTGCCAGGAATATTCCTGGGATAAAGGGCGGCCGGCGCGAGGGCTGACAAACTTACCGCCATCTGTGAGCCGATTGTCTAGAGAAAATGTGGAAGCTTCGAGGTCTCACAATCCTGTGGGCCTTTACGGTCTCTTACAAGGATAGTTTTACATTTTTTTTACCTTTAGCAGGTCAAGTAAGATATGGAGTAAATATATGACAAGCAACACGTCACATAATCGATTCCCCTGGAATTCTTAATGAGCTGACACGACACAGTGAGTGAACGGTTTCTGTTGAAGG
Source organism: Cryptotermes secundus (assembly GCF_002891405.2). Classification (NCBI taxonomy): domain Eukaryota; kingdom Metazoa; phylum Arthropoda; class Insecta; order Blattodea; family Kalotermitidae; genus Cryptotermes; species Cryptotermes secundus. The sequence goes on from NW_019720574.1 coordinate 1,400,762, forward strand.
ACAGAGATTATAGGCCCCGCAGGGGCTGGAAGAGTGTCATAAATATTGTTACGACTCTTCTCATTAAATTCCAGCATCATTTATCGAACTATGAAGCAAGAAAACATGAACACTGCTCGGGTGAGAGAACCACAAAATCACATGAGGATTTATTCAGAGAAATGCCTCAGGTTGCTGTCATGTTGAAGAGTAGAGATGGCCAAAAGGCTAATACTATAATTGGTTTTAATGTGACGATAAATTGAACAAACAATGTTGAAAATATGGGCTTGCATATAGACGAGATAAAGCTATTACAAAATTTTAGCAGCGAAACCTGGAGATAAGAGTGTAATTAGAAGATTTAGGAGTAAATGGGAGGATAATATTATAATAGATCTTAAATATGGTTTGAAGTTGTAAACTGAATTCATCTGGCTCAGGACGGGGACCAATCACAGACTCATGTAAATCCTCTAATTAAAATTTTTGCAACCTACAGGACAAAGAATTTCTTGGCTAGTTGAGTGTCTGTCAGCTTCTCAAAAGCAGAATTAGGAGTACGTTCCGTGTAGTTATTTCGTTGTGGTCAACCGATCCGGAAAGATCTTCAATAGAGAAATTATATCGTGTTGAACATTCAAAAAACTGTACGGAATAACCGTTAGTGTTGATGAGAACATATATCTACTCGTAGATGCTGTTATTATTTTTATGTCCCATAATTCGAAATTAACGGCCGTGGGGATTCGTTGCGCTGACCACGCGACACCCTCTATCCGCTAAAGTTGGCACTAACTTCGCCGACAAGCGGCGGTCGCTCGATCGGTAGAGTTCGCTTGCGGACTACAGGCCACGGAGTAAAAATGTCCCATAATTTGGATTAATTAATGGAATCAAATTAGCCACAATTTTGCGAGGCCATGCTATATGACGCCTAACACCTCAGAGACAAAGCATTTTGGTGATTTTGGTTACCCGGCGTTGCGGTAATCCATACATGAATATGATAACAAATTTCTCAGTAGTGCCATGGTAACACATGAAGCACACAGAGACAATTTTCCTGTTCAAAGTTTCGAGCGATAAAAACTTTGTAACAATTTGTTTTCCTTCAAATGAGTCCTCATGTATAAACTGATGATTCTCAATGATTTATACTTAAGTTGGATTTAAGCTCACCACAACGGTGGCTATGTACATTTCTATATTCTGAGATGTAACGCCGTGTGGTCAGGTAGAAGTTCATCTACATTTCGGAGAAATATATTGCCTCTGTCTTCAGGTTTGAATTTTTTTGTCTCCTGCGTTTTGTGGCTTAGAGTAAGTCGGGCAAGCAAACAGGACGCAGAAAATATTATTGCCTGTTTCGATCATTCTTCGATCCTGAAGATGGAGGCAGTATGGTCCTCCGTAACGTCGGTGGACTTATTCCAGATTACATTACGTCACGTATCCTAAAATAATATCCTTAAATGAAGATTATACATATAATAAAGAAGATTGTGACGGAGAATTCGAATCGCATTAAAAATAATAAGTAATACTTGCATCTCATCCTAACAGTCATGGTTACCGTACATATTGGAAAGACTATGAGCTACGGAATAAGTTTCATGATGTTGTGGCATGACTCCTGAAGGTCGGAATAGTGGAACCAGAGGAGACGTCCGTTGCGATGCAACGGCGAGGTAAACACTTTTCCGCAGCAACGCCCAACAATGGAATTACGTATTGTTGAGTTGATGGTTGACGGGAGTTCTACACGGGCGTCTGTGATAAGACTACCTGAGCGCGGGAAGCTGAAGAAGATTCACTGCTAGAAGCCGTTGTCAGGGAAAGGCTGGGGCACAGCAGGTTGGAAAAGGCTTAGCCGGTGCTGTGGTGATTTGTGAAGTGTGGAGATTGGCGACGGGGCTGTAATTACTTGTAGTTCCGAGTGGTGTGTATTAGTGATCAATGAATCGAGTCGCCCCAAAATACGTTGCAATATCGCGGGTGTTTCTTACTGTATTTGTGGTTGGGAAAATGAAAGAGAAATCAACAGTCACATATGCGAGTTCTCACGTTCTTACGGCGATGAATATTAAGATCGAATTTTGATTCATCAACAGATAACATTATTTCGAAAAACATGGTGCCTCCATCTTCAGAGCAGAAGAGTCGCCCTTGAGAACAGTTAAATTTTGAGCCTACTTCCCTTATTTTTAAAAAATAAAAGTGAAATTATGAGATCACCATGCTCTGTGTCTGTGAATCCCTCCTATCAAGTTTTGATGCCTGAACCAATCTTTATGAAACTTGATATGTATATCAAAGCACCAGTACCCATCTCAACTGCGTACTACATAAATCCCTCCCATAAATCTCTGTGTCTGTATGTATATCCCTAGTATTGTTGCTAGGCAACCACTCAGTAAAATGTATCCCTTCTAATGTTGCTAGGCTACGGTTCGGTAAACACGTTCCCGAGGCAACTAATACATGGAACAATAGAAGAATTTTTTGACGCGTCATTTTCTGTGTGTTCCATAGCATATCAAAAGAAAGTAGGCGATTAGTTCTTCCCAGAACTTCTTGTTTATGTATATCATATATCTATTTGAAAATAGAGTTCATTAATTTTTAATTATAAGGTTGATAAGACAAAACAAGCGAATAAATGCATTTATATCTGCAATAAGTGAGCGTAGAGTTCTGCGCAGCTGTAACGTTATTGACTTTTATTCAGGAAATACTCGTATATAGACTTTATGAGAGCTTCTGTAGTTCTTCTTCCTATCGTAAAGCAAATGCTATGATAGTAGTTTCAAATAGGCCACGACAACCTCCTACCCCGTTGATATTGAGTGGATAGCAGTCCTTCACATTCGAGAGGTCCCGGGTTTAAATCTCGCTGCGAAGATCGGTTATTCTGACTGACGTTTTAACGGCTTTCCTCAGGCTCTCCAGGATATTCACTAATTGCCCTATGATTCGTTCCCATGCAGTGTGAGATTACAGAAGTGTCTTTCAATAAATAACAATAAAATTAGACCTCCGCAAAGGAAGGAATATCATTAAATGACCTAGGAATTAACCAGTATCAAAATATCTGGGGAATATCCTTCGATCCTAATCTGATTCCACCTTAATCAATGCTTCGTATAATACCAATATGGCTGCTTCTATGTTTCGATAGCTTGATAGAAGGAGAGACATACAGAAGGAGTGGATCCACTTCGCTTTGTAATTAAATTTACAGTTCAGAGTCTGAAACTAGATTCACTTGTGGCCCATCTTTCGCATATGAACCATCAGAGATGCTGTTGAATTTTCAAAGCAAAATTGTCGCTGGTGTCAACATCATGCTCAGTTACACTGTTCTATGGCCGCGACATAGCTCAAGCGGTTAGTCGCTGGCTTCCCACCGCGGCGGCCCGGGTTCGATCCCGGGTATGGTCAAGTGGGATTTGCGGTGGACAAAGTGGCGCTGGGGCAGGTTTTCTCCGAGTACTTCGGTTTCCCTTGCCAATCTTCATTCCACCAATTGCTCCACAATCATCCTCACCTATCATCTTGGGTTGGTACAATAGGCCAGAAGTGGGCACAGTACAAGGGACTTAGTCCCACCCCACTAGCAATAAAAAAGAATAATAATAATACACAGTTTTAATTTCGACGAGATAGATTCCAATATTCTGTAGCTCTTGATGGTAACCTTAAAATTAGGACCGCTAAATATTCATTTTGTTTGTGTGCGTTTTTCTTTGTTTGTGTACAGGTAGAGGCCTTGCGACGAGCTGATCACTCGCCCAAGGAGTCCTACCGAATGTGTAAGATCTAGAAAAACCGAAGTGAAACGGAGTTCATAGAGGTACGCCTAGGCCCACTGGGGCTGTAGTGCCAAAGAAAAAAAAATATTCATTTTATTAACTTGAAAATTTAAAGAAAGGACATCTGACAACATTTGTATTAAATTACTAATTCTGATAGGATAAAAATATGTTCTAGTGGTGCTGATATCCATCGGTAAACAATGACTTTTTGGTGAAGGCAAACACCACAAGACCGATTCATGCAAACCTTCTGCTGCCGCTCATTGCTGACATCTTCTGCTCCTATTCGTAATCACTAACAATTCCTAATATTGTGACGTATTTGCGCTATGCAGGACACCCTCTCCCCCGCCAGCGGTGACATAACAGCATCGGAGCCTGCCCCTGCTACGGTAACAGTCTAGTCAACACCCTCCCCCACTCCCCCGCGGTGACGTAACAGGGGACACCGCTGGTTATATAAATGAATAAATATTATGTAGGAGTTTTGAGCATTTTCACCTATTTTAAGCTTATAAAGTGGGTTTATGAAACCACGATCCTGTGTCACCCATTTCAACTTTTAAATTAGTTTCACAGTCTTCAGGGGAATTTTATGAATGTTAAAACATCAGAGACCACTCCAATGTTGTTTAAATTTCCCACAATTAGTAACCACAATATGGCGGACTCGTGAACCTGCGAAGTGGCAGTGACGTTAACACCACTCAGGTTATGACTCTGTAATGATGCGCTGTAGGATATGTTCGAAAAATATGAAATTTTATTAACAGCTTTGCGTCTGATGTAAAATAACATGGCGACATTGCGAATATTTTCTTCAGTTTTCAGTTACATGACCTTGAGAATTGAGGGTATGATTTAATTCTTAGTCTGTTATTTAATGACACTTTAAGTATCGCAGACAATACAGCGCCGAATTATAGGATGATAGTTGAATAATTAATTGGAAAACAATAGTAAAGAAGTGGTCATGGCCTAATTGAGTACTATCCTGACACTTCTCTCGAGTGACCGATGCGTAGCAACTGACGCGGCCGAGAATTAAACAAGCATTTCCGGATCCAAGTCTTAAGAGATTTACAAATAGACCGAACTGATGAGTGAATATAATATCCGGTTCCTGGCATGACCAAGATACAGTGTCCAGACCGTCCCTCGGGCCCACCCAGCCGCGTATCCAATGAGTTACTGAGGCCAATTCTCCGGGTGTAAAGCGGCCGGGACGTGAAACTGACCACTTACTCTAATCTAATGCTAAGATTAAGTATATATGAAATTATACCTCCACTGCACCATACTTCCTGATGCCTTTGTGCTTAATTGATTAAGCACAGGAATGACTTTTGACGCATTACGGCCCTGGGGTCGACTCATCCTCTAACAGAAATGAGTACCAAGAATCTTCCTGCTGGTAAAGGGCGACCGGCGCGTAAAGCTGACAACCTTACTGCCATCGGTGAGCCCATTGTCTAGAAAATGTGCGAATCTCGACTTCTCACAACCCTGTGGGCCTTCACGGCATGTTACCGGGATAGCTTTACCTTTTACTCTACAGCGGAATGACAAATTTGGTACGAAAACAAATAATAAACACACAAACACATTATGTGTGAAATGCGGTTGGTAAGACGAGAATTGCAGACGCTGAGACGTTGCTGATCTTTGATATTACATATCTGACACACTTAACGAAGGCAGAACTCGTATTTAGAGAACATGTTTATCACAAAGCTCACACAATAGTCGTNGGTGCTTAATTAATTAAGCACAGGAATGATTTTTGACGCATTACGGCCCTGGGGTCGACTCATCCTCTAACAGAAATGAGTACCAAGAATCTTCCTGCTGGTAAAGGGCGACCGGCGCGTAAAGCTGACAACCTTACTGCCATCTGTGAGCCCATTGTCCAGAAAATGTGCGAATCTCGACTTCTCACAACCCTGTGGGCCTCCACGGCATGTTACCGAGATAGCTTTACCTTTTACTCTACAGCGGGATGACAAATTTGGTACGAAAACAAATAATAAACATACATACACATTATGTGAGAAATGCGGTTGGTATGACAAGAATTGCAGACGCTGAGACGTTGCTGATGTTTGATATTACATATCTGACACACTTAACGAAGACAGAATTCGTATTTAGAGAACATGTTTATCACAAAGCTCACACAATAGTCGTAATAGTAACAGATTTGTAGAACTAGAATTATATAGAACAAAAAGTAGGCTTTGTGAATTTTGCTAGGAACATGTTATTACCTGTAAAATCATCTAAACTTTAAAATCATATGTACAATAATCACCAGCCTCTAAGCGACCGCCATCGATACAAATATTGAGGCAGCAAAATTGTAAGCCGTAATGTGTTTGAGAGAAAATTAATAACAATGACAAGTAACAATGGATGTTATTGTAAAGGTATCCCTGTAACAGGCCGTGGAGGCCCATAGGGTTGTGAGATGTTGAGGCTCCCACATTTTCTAGACATTCGGCTCACAGATGGCGGTGAGTTTGTCAGCCTTACGCATCGGCCGCCCTTTACACCCCAGGAAGATTCCTGGTACTCATTTCTGTTAGAGGTTGAGTCGACCCCTAGGGCCATAGGTCGGCTGGAAGGATTAAGCAAATTGAAAAAAATCCACCTCATCGGAATTCGATCCCTCGACCTTCCGGCTTGTAGCATAGTGCCTGAACCAAATATGCTAAGACGTGTCCCCGATGTTATTGCAGGTGAATAAAAATTGGGGAGACATCATGGAAATGAATGTAATTTAGATTAAAAAAAGGACAAAAACTTTAATTCAGAACACTCTAATCCTTAGTTTTATATTGGAAGAGATCCATCACGCACAAAACGAAAGTTTGGCCCCAATATATTGAAACAGAATAAGCGCAGCTACTCTGACCCGGAAAGAAAAGCATTCAGTCTTTTTTTTATATATATTAGCCTCGCAATAACGGCTTTCTCGTGAAACATAATCTGACAACGAAATCAGAACAGTTCAGCTTTTGTTCCAGGCGCTGCTATAGGCGAGTGGGGGTGTGAGGCGGTGTTATATATTGTCATATATGGCAGCTTATAACGCCAAGGCTTGTAAGGAACAATGGGATGTGAGGGTGGTAAGGAAAGGGTAGTTATATAGCGCCTTGGATTCTGATGAACTGATATAAGCCTCATACCCCGGCAGCGGTACTCTGGATACTGCAAGCTTAGGGAGGATTACGACTTTTCATTTCAGAGATCAAGAACCGGAACTCCGTATTATCGTTTGATATCAAAACGGTTATGAGTTGAAGAAATCTATGTCCACAAAACGCCAGTTATAAGAAATAACAAATACAAACTTAAAAAAGTTTGAAACTAAGTCATTTTAAAATTAGCCAACCTTAAAATCATCACATCAGGGACGATATGACAATTTAACTAAATAAACTTTTAAGTTACTCACTCAGGCAATCAGTCAGTTAAGCAGAGTCCTTCTGCAGAGACTAAAACTCGCTCATCTGGTCAAGAAATTTCCTGTCCCTTACAAAGCGTCAAAGTGTCCATAACAGCAGGTCATTCAAACCTATCCTGAGTAATTTTAATCCAGTCACACAATCGTACAATAGTCCTTTTCGATTAATTTTAATATTATCCTCTCATCTATTCCTAGGACTCCTAATTGGCCTCTTTATTTCAGGTGTTCACACCACAATTTTGTATACCTTTTTCCATCTATCCATGCGTGCTGCACGTCCACCATAAAGCGACGATAGATACAGATATAAGTGAGTAAAGAGGATTGTAATCAATTTCCCTCATATTCTGTAACGAACCACGGTTTCTCATTCAGTCCCACCAGATCAAGTCAAATAAAGTGCAGTCTTACATGAATTTAATTTCGTGTCAGCGACAAGATAACACTCGAACGGAGCGAAATTTCCATGAAAATAGTCTCTAACAATTTTAATGAAACATTTCTCTCAGGAGTGCAACAGAAACACTGCTGATGTAATCAACGAAACACGTTTTGGTATGACGTGTTTTCAACCTCTGGTGATGTTTATTGAATTTCACTCGCCTTAAAGGGACCTATGCATTTTATAGAACACATCAACTCCATCTTGTATTTCCTGAATGGATTATCGATGGAAAATTCATTTTTACAGAACTTAGATTCAAGAACAGTGTTTATACGAAGATTGTAGGGCTCAATACATGTATATTGGCGTAAAAAATATGGCGCAATCTGCTATACCTCGCTCAAAAATAAAGAGTGTCCGGATGAAAAGTATCCAAAATAAAATAATTATATCTCTGAAAGCATTTATTAAACACATTTATGAGTTACACCGCTACAAGGGGAAACTATCAGAGTTTTTTTCTGAGTATTTAACTTTCTCAATAAATTTCAATATGGGCTTCCTTGGTGGCACGATTTTCGACCTCGTTCCACGTTGCTTGAAGCATGTTCGGTGTTACCGTAGCCATAGCGTCCCTTATGCGGGCTTTCTGATGATGAAGATCGTTGACTTAACCTGGTAGACAATGTTCTTCACATAACCCCAGAGGAAAAAATCCACTGGGGTTAAATCTGGTGACCTAGGAGGCTAAGCGATTGGTTCATCTCTGCCGATCCATCTCTCTGTCCAGGTGATTCCTAACATGGTGGCAGAAATGTGGCGGCGCTTGCGCTTAAGCCGAGTATGAAAACAAAAAACTTCCAGAATTTTCCTTTTCCGATGACATAAACAGGATACGTGTATAACAATTAGTTTCCGAGATATAAATTCTTTATTTTTGATACCTTTCATCCGGACATCGGTATTAGTTATTTGCTGCTGTATACTTATAACAATAAATATTAAAATTACTAGCGACGAAATTATGCATTTGGTTTTCCGAAGATTTATAATAGACAGTAACGGTTCCAATATGACTCTATTAGCTGTTACCATAACAACGTACACCGCTTAGGCTCCAAGTTGTTATTTTCCGTTTCTTCCTGAAATTTTTACTGAAAGTCTTATAATTCTTAAATAGAAAATTTCAACATCCTGTGCTGTGTTATGTTATGTTTATCGATCCCATTAGCCATTATGTTCACCATGCTGACATTATACCCATACGAGTAAGACTTGAAACAACAAGTTTTGTTCCCCAAAGACAAGATGATCATCCTCATTTTGGCGAAATTCCTTTAATCTATCCCTACGATTATCAAATGTCCGAAACACAAAGAGCTAAGGGAGAAGAAGAGGAACAAACACACACACAATTCATTCATCATGGATCAGGCCAAATATAGAAAGGTTTCAGAAAACATAACAGTCAAATAAGACATAAAGTTGCTAAATTTTTGCTTAAAATAGAACTATGTTATCCTTAAAGAACAAACTGATACTGTACAAATGCATAATTAAACCTATATGGACATATGGAGTTCAACTGTGGGGCTGTGCAAAGCCATCAAATACACAAATCATCCAAAGGCTACAGTCCAGAGTTCCACGAACAATCACAAACGCATCCTGGTACGTCTCCAATCGGACGCTCCACAACGACCTGCAAGTCCCATATGTAACAGACGAGATACGAAGATTAGCTCTACTCTACAAACAACGACTACAAGGACATGACAACAGATTAATCGAAGAAATAAGAAACCCTCCCAACGTTGTACGGAGACTGAAGAGACAGTGGCCATCCGACCTTCCGAAAAGACAAAATTAGGTTACGCAATAAATTCTAGCATCAATTGTGTTTAAGAGCATCGACGCTGGTTGATTCTCTACTCACGTTCCTACTTTTAACCAATTTACTTATTGCTCCTTACTGTAGTGAGTAGACTGTAAATTCGCAGAGAAATAAAAAAATAAAAAAAATAAAATAAAATAAAAAAAAATAGAACTATAAAATAATTCCAAATGTTATAACAATTTTGTGGGGCACGCGGTAGCCTAGTTAGTACAGGCACTATGCTACAAGCCGGAAATTCGCAGGTTTGATTCTAGATGAGGTTACTGGATTTTATATTTGGCCTAATCTTTCCAGACGCACTACAGCCTTCAAGTCGACTCAGTTTCTGAGAGAAATGAGCACCAGGAATCTTCCTGGGTGTAAAGGATGGCTGGAGCTTAAGGCTGATAGCCTCACCGCCATCTGTGAATCGGTTGTCTAGAAAAATTTGGGAGCCTTGACATCTCACAACACCATGGACCTCCATGGCCTGGTACAGGGATAACTTTACTTTTTCTATAACAATTTTCAATGGCATACTGAAGAAGTAAAGCAAGATAGCTCGGTCACCAGAGGTTAGTTTGTGGAATGAAGCTCTAGCCTGGATGACTTTAATGATATAACTCATCACCGGAATCTCGTCTATACATTTAAGGATATGAATTCCAACCTAATTAATGCCAGAGAAGAGGATTTAACGTTAATTTATCGTCCATCACCAACATAGATGCGAGTTTCCCTTTACCTAAGTAATAAGCCGTTGGAGTTTATAGGGACGTGGAGGTAGGGGCCCACGCATTCTTAATGTCGATATTGGATAGAGGCGTTTGTTAGCTTTCCGCATTGGTCTCTTTACTTCCCCTCGAGATAATCCCTATTACTCTCTTGATAGGTGAGTTTGTGGATCCCGCAGCTGGTCTGGACATGAGGAAGGAAGAGAAATATTGTGGAGTCGCCATCATAAACATCTTTTATTAAATGAGATATATCGACAATCACAAAGTGAAACCGGTTTTGTCTTATGAAAACAGATTGAACGTAACTAGTAAAACGGATCGTATCTGGATGAGTGCCATTTTAAATCTCCGTTGCTGTTTAATTTAAGTTGTATTATATCTTCTCGGACGAAGAGTCGCGCCATGGTCGACATCCGTCCTGGTGGAGGAGATACAAAAACTTAGAAAATGTCAACCATGACGGACTGATCGCCGAAGACGATTCTAATGCCCGGAAAGCTAAAATACTCTTCTACCTTGCTGTTCCTAACCCAAAGCTGATACAAAGGGAGAAGGGATTTCATTGTTAATTAATATTATAAAATATAAAAGGTAAATCTATCTTTTTTAACAGGCCGTGGAGGCCCATAAGTTTGTGATGCGTCGAGGATCCCACATTTTCTACATAATCGGCTCACAGATGGCGGTGATGGTGTCACCAGGAATATTCCTGGTGTTCATTTCTGTTAGAGGTTGAGTCAACCCCAGGGCCATAGTGCCGCTGGAATGATTAGGTAAATTGAAATTCCAATGACCTCATCGGGAATCGAACCCGCTGCCTTCCGTCTTGTAGAATAATGCCTCGATCAACTAAGCTACAACGTGCCCTAATTGATATTGTAACTAAATACAATTGTTTGGCTTCGTCTAATCTTATACAACTGCGTAGCTGCAAATTTGCAATTCTGTCCTGACGCCAGAACAATTTCCATGGGACTGCTATAGCTGCTGTTCTAGTCTTAATTTTAATTAAACTGTTGTACACACATAACAAAAGAAACTCAAACAAACGTCTGAAAGTAAATCGACAACTCATTACTATCACGTAAACAGCAACTGCATGTTCGTTACCTTACAATTCAGTTTATGGTCTCCATTACGTAATGAAATACATGGAAGTCTGTGTGTTAAAACGGAAGACCAAACATCGCCTCTGTGACACATGTCTCCGGGTTCTTGCGTTCCCTTAGGAGTCTAACGGAGTCAGTACCTTATTCAATTGTTAGAAACTAATTCAGTGTTCATTTATTAATTCATGCATTAATTAACAACGCTGTTTACACTACAGAGATTAAGCTACACATCCTCTGATGAGGTGCCAATAATTTACTGAGGTGTGAGTAACTAAGGGCCCGCCACGGTAGCCGAGCGGTCTAAGGCATGAACTCTCTTCGCTTGCTCGGAAGCCCGGATCGTGGGTTCGGATGTTTCCTGTGAGGTACGAACTGAATTCTTATGTTATTCTTATACATTGCCGGTCACGGTAGCCGAACGGTCTAAGGCATGAAATGTCTTCGCTCGCTCGGAAGCCGGGGTCGTGGGTTTGAACCCCATTCAGTTCATGGATATTTAGTGTTTGTGTATAGGTAGAGGCCTTGCGACGAGCTGATCACCCGCCCAAGGAGTCCTACCGTCTGTAAAACGATGAAAACGAAAAAAAAACCGTGACACCGTAGGGTATAAGAGAAACGGATTAAGTAAATAATACTAACTGAGGATATTGAAGGAATCTGTTATGACCTATTAGCCTGAAATGGTAGAGGAAAACAATGAAACTCGACTCAGGATCCCGGGTATCCCTGTTGTGAATCGTACAGACGCCCCCCCCCCCAACGTAGTCCCATCGGCAACGCAGCTCTGTTCAGGATGGGGGCAGCTTCAGACTTGAGGTAGCTCAGATCCTGACTGATTTGCAGGGAAACGGAAAGCTGATTTGAGCCTACTTTCTTTATTTCGAAAAAATAAAAGATAGGCTGCCTATATGTCTTTGCGTCTGCGTATTTTGGACTTGTCCGTCGTGTAGTATTCCAAACAGAGCACAGCGCTTTTCCATCTTCAGCTGACAGGAGTTAATTTCAGTCACTTGATATTGATTTAGGGTTAATACAGAAAACAAAACGAAATCTGAAAAAAAAATTCGACTAAATATTTGGAATTTGGGTGTTTATTTTGGTTATTTAAAAAGCTTAAAGCAGAGAGTAGTCACTTGCTTTAAAGCAACATATAGCATTTGCTAGGGAAACTTAGAACACTAGGGTTAGAGGCCGAAATTCGTGTTGGGACTCTCTGGAATGCGATCTAAGTTTATAATCACTGCCACGCGACGTTCCGTGGGTCGGATGTTTGGGGAGATGAAACGTCGCGCAGGATCCATGACGTGGGCGGAATTGTCATCTGCTACAGGTCGAGCAGGAAAAGGTCAAAAGTCAACGCTATAATGACACCACCGACTACAACCGCCTTAATGAAAGCTTCAAAGACTCGGAAATTCAGGAGAAGATACAAATGTATGTCAATAAAAGTCAGGAAAAAAAAAACTACAAGAAACAAAACTCAGAAAAAGGACATAACCCGAAAGAACAATAAAGAAAAATATCACGCGAAAAGAATTAAGAATCAGAAGTTTCAAGGAAGGCAAAGACGTTTCGGAAGAACCTGCTGCCCCTATACTCGGGGTAGAAATTTTCATATTTGTTCTTATTCCAAATTACATTATGGAAATTATGTTGTAAAAATATCCTTCTATATCTTAATAAATTATAAACTGAAAACTGTAGAACATGTATCCTGAAGATGAAGGAAGTAGGTATCACGGAAGGTGCGGTGACCATCTATGATACAATAGAACATCGTAATGTAAAGAAATCATTAATCAGGTCCCCAGTGAAAACCTCGAAATCTCAAACGTTATAAGTGAAGGTTTACGAAGACGATCTTTCTTTTTGCGGTAGGCGTATTTAATCAGAAGAAAGTAATCAAGAGGACACGTTATTCTGCTGTGTGTGCAGTAGACGCCAATGGGGGAGACATCTGCTGAAATGTTCTGTCAGCGATGTGACTAATACTTAATAGAGTGGAAATTATTCCAAAGGGGAAGCTAGGCAATGAGACAAAGAAGCAGAGAGACCCAAAATATTTCCTTCAAAAACCGGTACGCGTTTCCTCTTCCTCCCCTAAGGAGCAACGACATGACAGAGAAAAAACAGCCACATAAAAGACACAGACCAATTCAAATATATCTCACATACTAAACTAACAACTACATAGGGGACTATAAAACCCAACTGGTAATTCTCGTAGCTTTTCCTTTATCTCGTCATGCTCCATTCTTTGATTTCAAAACAATGCTGATTCCTATCTGTCGTCTGTTTTCCTTGGCGACTACTGAAGAGCACGCTAGCAGAACGAGAAGACGTCTGATTTATTCATGAAGAAAAGTGCGAAAGGATGGTAGGTAAAGCGTGCAATGCAAACAAAGAAACCAAATGGAAGAAAGGAAAGGAAAATAAGAGACTGAATCAGACAGATGTGGTGAAATACAGAACGAAATTAAGACGCAAAAGAGGAGAATAAGGGAGAAAATAAGAAACCAAATGAAGAAAAATAAATAATGAAAAAGAAAATAAATCAGAGACAGAGGACAAGGCGGAGAATGAAATACCATGGAAAGGAGGAAAATAAGGGAAACAAAGAAACAAAAGATAAGGAACAATAAGAAAGAAAGAAGGAAAAGAAAGAAAAAGAAGGGAAAGAGAAATAAAAGAAGAGATGAGGAAAGAATTAACAATGAGACAAAGAAATTAAGAAGCAAGGAGTGGAAGGAAGAATAAAAAATGACAGAGAAAACCGAGAGAGAAATAAATTAAAGTAGAAAGGAAGACAACAGAATATAAAAGTGAGAAAGATGTAGGAGAATGGGAGAGAGAAAAATATGAAAAAGGGTACAAAGAAAGGAAGAACTGAAACAAAAAATAACGAATTAAAAAGAAAAAACTATACAGAGGGAAGAAGAGAGAAAATAAATATAGAAATGAAGAAGGGAAGAAAAGAAGAAAGAAGAGTCTGCATTGTAGTCCTGCATTCGTAACTCAGGGCTGCTGAAAAGACATTTTTATTTTCTAAGGACAGAGACCATGCAACTGACGTGATGGCAACATGTTTCAAAATGTGTCAGATACTAACATTACTGCACAGAACCTTGTTTCCACAGCATTCATACTCTACATTCACGATACGTCGACTTTAAAAGATTTCGTATTCACCATGGGACGGTTTGCATAGAAATGCTGTTTCCTTGTATAATAGAATATCCGAAAATTTGCAAGTTAATGTACCATGTTACTTCCTGCAGTGAACCACGAGGCTTCCTTTTATTAGTTCAGGGCTTTCGAAGGGCTTGAGTTGGTAGAGATTATTTTGAAGGGTTATTATCCAGTGGGACGCCATTTATAAATCAACTCTGTCACAATACTGCTTATAAATATATTTCTGGAAAGGATGCGAAAGACATAAAATATTTGGTCGAAAATTTTGAAAGGAAGAGATCACTCGAAAAAAACCTAGTCGTAGACAAAAGGACAATGTTAAAATACATCTTATGAAATCCTGTGACTATGTGAACTGGATTCTTCTGCCTGATGGTAGTTACTAATCACTGGCTCTTGTGCTTCAGACACTGCACCGTCAGGTTGCAGTAAAAGCGGGGAATTATGTAGTATTTAAGGTTCTCACTGAGGTGGTTAAAACAGAACTGTTTTCTGGGATATAAATCCTCGGAGTCCGCTGAAAATCAGGATGAAAACGAGATGTTCCTCAGAACGGAGTGCATGGCGTTCTTTCCCAGAAGACAGAACTCTTCACTGCGGAATTTCTTGGCTGTTAGATTCATCTTTGGAGTCAGTTCAGTGTACTAAATAAGTTACCACGCGCTGCTGGCGCAGTAACCGAATAGAGTCCGCTCACGTCGAGTCGAGTCTGGTCCACTAAGATGCTACATAGACCAGATCTTTAGTCCAACCAGTCGACACAGGGTCGAAACATGTTCATTTATCAGTAATATGTCAAGACGATAGGTCCACAGTCTCTTCCAAAACAGTTCCTCCATTTGATGTGATCTAGAGCTTTCTCCTTCAAATGAAAATATCCTCTTCTGTCCTCAAGGTCATCGAGCATCTTCTTACGTCTTCTTTCTCGTCTTCTGGTCACTTCTATCCGCCCCTCTATCTTTCCTTCAATAACTTCTTTTAGAAGGCAGTTACCGCGTAAGATAGGACCAATCCAATTAGCCTTCCGTTTTCTTATTTGGAAACATGTAGCATCGATAAAAACAAATGTTCATACAATAGTGTCTACTTTGTCTTTAACTACAGAATATTTGTGTGACTGCCATACTTTTGTATACATTATATACCCAGGAATTCTACGTGTATATAAGAACACGGATCTGTCTCCGCAGCTTCTTGGCCAGTCGGACGCGATTAGACTCGATCCTGTAATTGATGCAGTATCCGTGTGCAAACCTGAACCTTTTGCACACGGCACGTATGACATAATTTAAAATACAAAAGGGAATGATATACCAAAGCCCAGTTTCGTAGTATAGATAAATCATATTAGAAACAGGTCGCTCCATGCATCACCATGTCATTATACGCTATGTATCGGAATTGGGAGCTGAATGGTGCCGAAAGCATGTTTAAGCGTTTACTAATAATCTTGCATTTCAATAAGTTATGCATGCATGTACGTAAATAAGCATAAAAGTCAGTATGATATTCGACACATTAATGGAGACGGCTACATGATACAGTATTATAATGATAATGAATGTATAATAACTAGGCCGAAGATATTTCATGAATTTCTTTTTTCGATAAAAAACAATTCGTTCATTATCTACAGCGAGTGATAAGGAAAACGAAACATGCAATTAAATCGGCATAGACCACGATTCTAAACGTACATCCGAGCTACTAGAAAGAGTTAAAACAGTGAAGAATAGAAAGACCAAATTCCTTATAAGAAATTGTCTGAAACTCCACAAACTGGATAAATCTCTAGAGGCTTATTGAAATATATATTCTGCAGCATTTCATGGTAACATAATCTGATTTATTCATACAAGTCGATAACGTATTTAGTGGTAAAAGAATAATCTTTATAAGTTCCGCTTTCTCTCAATTTCACAAGAAAGTTGGCAAGAAATATATTGTAAGCGAATTGTTTGAACGGTCTCTGTTCAGAACAAGAGAGAAACTCCTGTAGGATGAACGTTCTGAAAGAAAGGAGCCTCCTCTCGATTCTTACAGATATTTTTGCCATATAAAGGCCTAAATTATTCAATTTTTTTCTTCTGAAACAACTCTCAGACAGAACAGCGCTCGTCTCTAAACGTCTTCGAGGTCTCTATCAGGAATTCAGTACTGTCCCAATTTGACGTATGCTAGTAATTTTTAATCCGGTGAAGTTACTTGTCGCGTTACATACCCAACACGTGACAATATTATAGTGGGTGTGTATGATGGTATACCTGGCGTTATAAATATCGCTCTTAAAAATGCATATAGATATCAGTGAACGGTTATAGTACTCCCTGAGCATCAAGGCAAGGAATGCATGACATAAAAGCAGTTTATGTTCATCTGCAAATGGAATATAATATGTGTAGGACCTAGTGCCTGACATTACAAGTATCAGCTTTCCAAGTGTAGGTAGAAAGAAAGAATTGTAAGATTTGAGGCTTTCACGGCGGTGACTATGAAGAAAGCAGTCTTCTGGGATTTGGCACCGTGTATATGTGGTGTTAACCGACGTTTCGGAGGAACGTATCGCCTCCATCTTCAGGGTAGAAGATGGAGGCGATACGTTCCTCCGAAACGTCGGTTAACACCACATATACACGGTGCCAAATCCCAGAAGACTGCTTTCTTCAAAGAAAGAATTCTTTATTCCTTAAGCATCGAGACAAGAATGGTTTCGCAAAAAATGGCGTTGCACGCACGTACAAATCGAATGGAATTGAGTGTGTATGTTCTAATGTCTGACATTTCTATTATCTATATCCAAAATATAGATAGAAAACAAACAATTCATTATTCACTGACCAACAAAACAAGAAATGATTCTGCGAGAAATAAAAGTGTTACTTGCATTAGAAAGGGAATATAATAGATGCATGTGACTAAACATCTGGCGGTACTAATTTGCACGTTTAAAATTCATCTATAAAACAAATTAAGGATACAGGACTCTCAGTACAAAATACAGAACAATGATAACGTGAGTGATACAGTTGTGTGCATATTTCCAGGCGTAATGCGATGGGTACGTGACAGTATTGTCAACATCTGCGTAGAGTTCTGTCTTCTGGGATAATACACTCTGTAGTACCTTGAAAGGCAACAGACATTTCGCCTCCATCTTCAGGACCTAAGAATAAGCCATGCAAGAAACCAGCGTGAAGCAAGTTTCCAGCTGATTTGCGCTGAACATTGAGTTGATATATCCCTCCGAAACGTCCGTTGGGTTTGAAAGGTCTACACGCCACTAGATAGAACTCTTTATAACCACCACAGAGAGAACTTCAAATACTATATAATATCAACTTCTATGTTTTAAATTCAGTTTCAGAACAAAGAAAGAATACAGGCTTATTTGAGCTTTAAAAAACAAGTAATGGTGCCACAAAGAATGGTTTAACCCAGTTCCGCTTTGTCTGAGAGAATGTGATTTTATGTGCGCCCTACGAAATTACTCAATCCCGCTGTTGGGTCGAAAGAGGAGTATTTAACAAACAGACGCGGCTCTAGTACGGGTAGTTGCATCGTAAAACCGCGAGATTCTCCCTCCTCTTTCTCTTGAGGAGTAGTACAGAGTTTCATTATTACACACAGCGCAATAAAATGAACATACATGGGGGTCCTGTGATACTATTTCACGATCCGTGTGACCTTTACATGTGGATACAGTCTCGAATTTGACCCTAGCATCTTCAGTGCTTTAATAAGAGACATGGCACTCTCTAGGTTTCATATATCACGAAGGAACATGATGTAAGCTTATTAACTATTACGTTAATGGGATAATTACCGTCCCCTTACATATTTTTACGTGCAATATATCAAAATTTCAGCTATACACTGACGCTGACAAGGGTAAAGAAATTCAAAACCTTTAAAGCATCGTGTGGGAGCCGGGTTACCTAAGTCAGTACAGAGAGGGACGGCTCGAGTGCTATTTCTGGGAGGCCAAGAAAATTTTCTCTACTCCATAGAGTCGAGATTGGCTCTAGGGTCCGCTCGTTTCTTATCACATAGGTAAGGGGGCTCGTTCCCTGGGAGGGTAAAGCGGCCGAGGCGTGAAACTGATCTATCACCTCCATATAGTACCGAGGTCAAGAATGGAACATAATTGCATTCTTGCGTATGCCTTCATGGCATGGTGCTTAAGTGCCTATTTAATTAAGCACAAGGATAAATTTGTAATTTTTGTAATATCGTATTGGAGGTTAAAATTGTCTCCAAATATGGCGAAGCATTATGGCAATTATGGCATACTCATTATCCGATCACATCACCCAACACTGAGACAAAACACAAAATCCAATTTTCAAGAAGCTCTTCTAAGTAAGCATTTTTCATAAAAATGATGGCAGCTGGTGACAGAGAAACAATTGTTGGCAGATCCACCTACCGGCAGTGTTCACAACCAGCGTGTTCTTCGCTCTGTCGGCGCACTGTGTCACCATAATCTCATGCAGAAACATACGAATTTATTGCATGAAAAAATATTTCTCTAAGGACCTGCTTAACAGAGAAAAATATTTCACTGAGTTATGCAGGACATTATAAATGCTTCACTTCGAGCCTTAACCTTTGATTGTAAAGCAAGGAATTGCATTTATTGCAGTGGGTTTCTGCAGAATACATTTGAAATATTCTTCTCTTTAATCAGTTTATTTCTCTTTACTCCTGTTTGTTGTTAGACTTAATTCCACGTTATGCAGTAACTAACCGATTTACCGCGGAGTGTAAACAAATAGTTACACAGTGTTTGCTGTAGCAATTAACGCAAATCGTAAAATAATTGTGGGATGAATATTCGGCTTACATTATATGGTAACCTCCATGCTTACAGCTTCATTACAGCTCAAAGCAATTTGTTGTTCATCTACCATCTGTCCGCACAGAGGCAAAAACCATTTCTCGCTCCAGCCTCAATTCACTTTCCAGACTTCCAGTTTGCATCAAATTATACATTTTTTCTGTTCGTATTTCATTTATCTTCTTCTTCTTCCTAATTTGTTGTCATAATAAAATTTTGTGAGGCGAATAATATATGCGTAAAGCAAGTGTCACGTAACTTCGAACAAGGCCAAGAGTAATCTTGAATGCGCAGAAGAAAATTTTCAGACAAGGGGGTGGGTTCGAGGGTGTGAGAAGTGACAGGCGGCAACTGTGAAAGTGAAGTTGTGAATAATTGTACTTGTGAGTGTAACACAGATTGTTCAATAAATTCGCCAAATCCGAGACCCGTCTGAATTTACTTGTCGCGTTACATAGGTAACACGAGACCATATATTTAGTTTTCTCTGCGTTTACTTCTAGACAAACATTTTTTATTTGCGTTAATTGAAAATTCTGTGTTTTCTTTATGAAGGATTATGTCTTTAATTTAGGAAATTATTTATTGAGCTTTATTTTTATATGCTATGTGGGGAGATTTATTGTCATTTACAACTGTTGTTCGAACGCAGTGGCATCCTTATAACCATGTTTATACTCCCATTAGTAGGTAATCAATACATGCTCCGTGATCAAAGCCGGAGAATTATAGGTTCAGCAGTTTCCTGGAAATGCTGCGTTGACTACATAACCCCCACTACTTCTGAAATGAACTAGATAAGTCTTCACGTTAACTACATCACCCCTACACACTTCTAACTTGTACTAGATAAGTAAGATTTGAGGCTTTCACGGCGGTGACTATGAAGAAAGCAGTCTTCTGGGATTTGGCACTGTGTATATGTGGTGTTAACCGACGTTTCGGAGGAACGTATCGCCCCCATCTTCAGGGTTGAAGAAGTATAAGTAAATCTGCAAGCGACAACACCGTGAGACACGGTCCACATATACACGGTGCCAAATCCCAGAAGACTTGCTTTCTTCATTGTACTAGATAAGTCTTCACGTTAACTACTTCACCCCTACACTCTTCTCACTTGTACTAGATAAGTCTTCACGTTAACTACATCACCCCTACACACTTCTAACTTGTACTAGATAAGTCTTCACGTTAACTACATCAACCCTACACACTTCTCACTTGTACTAGATAAGTCTTCACGTTAACTACATCAACCCTACACTCTTCTCACTTGTACTAGATAAGTCTTCACGTTAACTACATCACCCCTACACTCTTCTCACTTGTACTAGATAAGTCTTCACGTTAACCACATCACCCCTACCACTTCTCACACGGATTAGATAAGTCTTCATAATAACTACACGGATTCAGTTTTATAAGCAATAAATGTAGGTGTCATATTGACTAACAAATAACAGCCTTTACAGAAGACTTTTTAAAAAGGGACTTCATTATTTAAATATGTATTTTACTCCCGTTCCTAGAACATTTCAAATTAACACGAAACAAACAAAAGTTAGGAAATGTAGAGACAGAGGAGCAATTCTGGTGCATAGAGACCCATATTATTTAATTATCTCCGAAGTCGCGAAATTAAGAGGCAAAGTTCATTAGACGTAGTTGTCCGTATGACAGCTGGTGGAATTATTACTCTCTCCGATAAAATTTAACGAATTACGCTCGAGATGTGAGTAAAACATATGCATGCATGCAGCATGTCCATTATTTTTGTTCTGTTTTAATTACAATAGGGTTGTGTCAAAAAAGAACTGTGAGATTTCTTTACATTAAACTGCAACAAAACCCCTTCAGCGAGTTTATAATTGTTACATGCGAACGGACGGAAGAGCAGACCGGAGTATTTTTGCAGCTTTTCACCGCGAAAGCGTCAAAATGTCTGGTTGGTAAATTAATTGGCGTGTTTAAAGGCGGCTCAACTACTGTAACTATAAAGAATGTGGAAACAAGGTATTTGATAAAAGAGAGGTACTCAATGGTACAGTCTCCTCCGTGAGAATTTCATCCTCAGCCGGCAAAAAATTCCTCACATCCATGAAAATCGAACATTCGTTAGTCTTCATTCTAAGATCAGCTCTCAGACTCTGAGTCAGCTGAATACAGCCCACTGTTTCACACACTACTCATTCAGAGTTCATTTTAATATTATCCTCTTTTTAAATGTAGTTTTCGTATGTGGCCTATTCTCTTAAGGTCTTTCGACTAAGATATTGCATTCATTTGTCACATTTAAAACGCGCGCAAACTTTCCTTCCATATCATAATCTTTCATTTAATGACCCTAATGTTATTTTGTGTTGAAATTTCCTGTTATAAAACTTACTCATTCCAAACTACACACTAAAAATTTAGCTAATATTGGCATTTCTTCAGTACTAAATGAAACTGGTCAAGGAATGCAACAAATTAGGTGGAGCGAAGTAATGAGAAATACATGCAACAATACGACAGCGAAGCCTCAGAAGAAGAGACAATCCAGACCTATTGGTAAAAGGACAATAATATAAAATGGATGTATGAATAATGTGTTTGGTCCGGACTGCAATAATCTGGTCCAGGATTTGGACCAATAACAGCCATATATAAATGTGATGACGAAATTTCTGGTTTCATTAAAGCAAGACCATTTCTTTACAAGCCGATTAACTATCATTTTTTCATGAATCACTCTGTGTCATGGAGTTAGTTAATGTAATAAAAACGAAATGAGATTTATAAGCTGAAATTGCATTGATTTGTTATTACAAGAACATACGTAGACTGTCAGCAACATGTCGAATTAATGGGTTTCTCTGTTAAAGCCGCTTGACATTTGAACAGAGCTCAAGGCAAATACACGAACGGAATGACAACGGATTGGTCTGAGATTTTAAGAATTACTGATGACAGTCTCCTCACGGGAAAAGAAATGCTTAGCTTTCCTGAAGTTTTGCCACTTGAAACCTGAGATTCAGCTGAATAATACGTATTTAAAAATTCAGTTTCTACTGTGCAGAAAACACATTGCATCTCCGTTACACAAATACCAATCTATTAATTCCGTTTAGGGAGATAATCGCTGTTAATTACGTGAACCATAAGGAATCCTTGACGGTCACGGTAGCCGAGCGGTCTAAGGTATGCACTGTATTCGCTCGCTCGGAAGCCGGGATCGTGGGTTCGAATCCCACTCAGGGCATGGATGTTTGTGTGCGTTTTTCTATGTTTGTCTACAGGTAGAGGCCTTGCTGATCACTCGCCCAAGGAATCCTACCGAATGTGTAAGATCTAGTAAACCGAAGTGAAACGGAGAGTTTCATGGAGGTGGGCCTAGGCCCAAATTGGGGCTGTAGCGCCATAGAAAAAAAAAAAGGAATCCTTATACAGACTCTGCTGGTAAAATACAGAGTTTCTGATATTATAGAGGCTGTACAAACGTGCTGACATAACAGTTTAAGGAGGCGTTAGTAGAACCATTTCTCCCAATTAGAAGTTCATTCTTAAAGACATCATTCAATACTTAAAGTTAGGTTTGTATTGTTTAAGGAAAAAGAAAATCCTAACAATATAAAGCGGAGATGGACACCGATCAGTGTCTTTAGAGCAACTCCGTGAAACACAGTTTAACCTGATAACCACTGCATTTTAAAAGATTGAAGTTGTCTCAGATTGGCTGAAGAGGGGATAAAGAGATGCACTTTTATAACTACAGTTAACTGCTCAGTGACCAATACCGGACTGCGCGTGGGACAGAATCCGTGTTCCAATGTTGCAACTTTCACTGGTCTTGCTGTCCGAGTAGGCCAAATTGGGGCGCTCTAACCGCCTCGTAAACGTACACGTCTGAAGCAAAATAACCACATAAGAATCATTAAGTCATTCGGTTATGGCTCAGGACTATGGCAATATGGGATGTAACGCAGTAGAATTTGGTAGACGGGGATAAACAATTCTGTGGAATCTCCTTCCTCCATCTTCAGGAAAAATGTAAATTCGTTATTTTGTGTAGTAACAAGTGGTGAAAGCACTCAAATTGTTCAGATGGTAAGAAGTGTGCAGGTTAGCCCTCTAAATCACAATGGTTACTTGCTTGTTTTAACATAAGAGAACGCTTAATGTTCCTCATAAAGTGTATTTATGGATCTCGCGCAATTCTCACAGGGAGCACGCAGTAGTGTATTTGGTTGAGGCACTGTACTACAAACAGAAAGGTCGCGGGTATGATTCCTGATGAGGTCACTGGATTTTTCAACTGACCTAATCCTTCCAGCCGCATTATGGCCCTGGAGTCGACTCAACCTCTAACAGAAATGAGTACCAGGAAATTTCCCGGGCGTAAAGAGCGGCCAGCTGACAACCTCATCGCCAACTGTGAGCCGATTGCCTAGACAATGTGGGAACCTCAACATCTCACAACCCCATAGACCTTTAAGGTCTGTTACAGGGATAGCTCTGCCTTTACATTTTGCAATTCCCACTATAAACAGTGAATATCTCCCTAAGCAGTGTTAAAGATTGGTGTTGTTAATGGGTACCACGGTGATTAATTGGGGTTAAGAGTTAAATTTTTAAGCAGTGTTTGAATAATTTCAGGTTTTAGAATATTAGCCCCCAGGGAAACGCCAGTCTTATTTTTTTTTTTGTTTTCAGGGAAAGAAATTTTACGTCGGCGTCCCTAAAAATCATATTCAAGATGGAAGCAGAAGTTTTTTCTTAAATTTGGTACCTATCTATCAAACTATATGGTGTCACATCGCGTAAGACTGTAATTGATATTTATTGCCGTAATAATTTAAAATTTCACAGGTTATAGTTGTTTTGAACAACACTCTAGTCTCTCATAGTACAGAATGCTCACTCCACAACTCTCTCTCAGAAGCTCTCTGGGCGAACGGACCGGCTCCTATTACTCCATAGCTTCCTGCTGCGGCTGGCTCAATAGGCTGGTTAAATGCAACCGTCACTTATACGCATATAACACAACAGTGACGTTATTAACTTAATTTTTATTAAAAACAAAATCATTACCATATGCTGGACGTCAAGTTAATTAGTTAATGAAACGGAATAGAGATCCATCAGCAATCACCCCATCTTATGAGAACAGAGAACAAACTAATTTAAAATCTTAAATAATTAAATATCTGGCTCGTCATTTTAATTTAGTTTCCTTGGCACTACAGCCCCAGTGGGCCTAGGCCTACCTCCATAAACTTCTCCGTTCACTTCGGTTTTTCTAGATCTTACACATTCGGTAGGACTCCTTGGGCGGGTGATCAGCTCGTCGCAAGGCCTCTACCTGTACACAAACACAGAAAAACGCACACACAAATTAAACATCCATGCCCTGAGTGGGATTCGGACCCACGATCCCGGTTTCCAAGCGAGCGAAGACAGTACATGCCTTAGACCGCTCGGTTACCGTGACCAGACGTCATTTTAATTACTATTCTAAATTTAGTTATAAACTATTATCTCTGACAGTACCAAATGGTAATGTCCCAAATGGTGTGACACGACACACAAAGCATGTAACCTCAATATACTACACGGTGCTCGAAAAACGCCTTTTCATTAATTAATTAACATGAGGTCCAATTGTGGTAATGACTTTGTAATTAATAAATAATTACAAAAAGTGAACAGCATCATTAGTGTTCTTAGTATCAGTGACAGCTGGATACATTGTGACATGTTTGCAATAAGCAAGAATACGGCAGCCAGAGAAACAGCCATTGCTAGCCAACTGCTGTGAAAACAAGCAGCAATACCAGAGCCATCTCTAAGTAACGTTCTCACGCAACAATGGAGGAGCTGATTAGGTCAGTTATGACTTACGCCTGTGCCACCTGGGAATATGAGGCGGGTGCTCACCTCTTGCAGCACCTGCAAAACAGAGTATCCCGCGCCACTGGAAATCTTGACAGGGGCATATGAATTTCTAAACTCCTTACATGTATGACACTATAACTAAATTATACAGGACACGGCAGAAGTAAACCGAAACCATGTAAATCCAAATGTACGTGGTACTGGACGAGGAGAAACCAAGCACAGGAAGTACAAGAGGCTTAAATTTGGAGGCGGTCAGGCCTACGACCGTTCAGCTGACTAACCGCAGTTTCAGAATAGCTGCATTAGCTAAGGCATAACCTACTGCACAAACCTGCATTGACAGGAAACCTCTGTATATCTTGTACAAATGCGCAGTGACAAAGGATGCACAGAGCCCATAGTGACCTGGACACAGCGGAAGTGCGGATATACTCGTGTTGAAACTACGGCGCAACAGACTTAGCGTCTGCATACGTGAAAGACCGAACCCACCTTCCTTGAAGAGGAGGTCCGATTTCCAAACACGTGCATGTCTAGGAGTAAATAAAAAACCTTGATCGTTGGATCTCGAGGAGAATGAAGCCAGGAATGACTGTGCTGGCGAAACCAACAAGAATTTAACTGACCGATGGACCGATCAACTGACCTTCACGCGTGAAGGCGGATTCAAACACCTTCACCGAAGCCCTGAGACTCGTAGGAGGCGACGAAAATGGAACCCAGTACCTAGGGGTATAAATAGGAAACCCTGTTCCTGGGGGATATAAATACGGGGACCTGGCCCTCCAGGTTGGTGACATCCCAAATCGGAGAGAGAAAAATATGGTCATGAGTCCCGCGGGACTCGGACCAGAGAATGACTGCGCAGGTGAGGGCCAGTAACAATTGTAAACGACAAACCCATCCTCTCGTCAGAGAGGACACCCCACATCAACGAACCCGCAACGGTCTGACAGTAATAAAAATCTAGTTTTTTTTCCCCCCCAGATGGAGACTTGACACCAAGACAGACTGGCCGATAACAGTCGTTCGTAACGAAATTAACTTATACTATTTTGAGCGTAGTTGGAGGTTTGCAGGCGGAAGGCAGTTCATTCCGGGAACTAGTAGCTGCAGGAAGTACCCCGTGAAGCCAGCGGTAAGAGTATGTGGTTCGCGTGAGATGGTCGCCACTCTGCACGGAAGTGAGCCCGGAAGCAGAGGAACGTCCGCCGTTGGAAGCCGTTACCAAGGAACGTGACTGAAAACACGCATCTCTGTGTGATAATGATCTGTAAAGTTTAGTCACAAGCTGTGAAATCACGCAATAAGTTCAAATACCAATCCAAGTCCGTCTGTAATCACTCCATCACGTGACAGTGCAACAACATATTTACATTATCTTAAATACTAAAAAACAAACTCCGTGGCCTGTAGTCCGCAAACGAATTATACTGACCGAGCGACCGTCGCTTATCGGCGAAGTTAGTGCCAGCTTTTGCGGATAGAGGGCGTCGCGTTGTCAGCGCAATGGATCCCCACGGCCGTTAATTTCGGTTTTCTAGACCGGAGCCGCTATTTATTTGAAATAGCTCCTCATTTATCTTCACGAGACTGATTGGACCCCGTTCTAGGCCCACTACTTCTCAGAAGAACTGGTAGCACAGGGAATCGAACCGCGGACACCTGAATCTGTAGCCAGGAACTCTAACCACTAGGCCACAGAAGCGGTCTCTTAAATACTAATATTTAATAAATTTCAAAATTAAATAGAAACTTTTATATATAATTTACTTATCAGTTTCACATTCATTTTATCTAGATTTATTATCAATAAACAAATAACTATAATTTTAGTCTTCAGGAATATAATGTTATGTAGCGTGGCAGATGGGTTCCTCCGAAATGTACACATCTTCCAAATTTCATGGGCTTCACAATTCAGAAGACCGCTACTTCAAGCTTCACGTGAATATCTACATTCTGTTTGAAGATTATGGGGCAAACGTAATCTGTTTCTGTACAGGGGGCAACGAAATGAAGTTCTTCTATTGTCTGCCATCTCGGAGCCTCGTAATAACGGAGGTTCTGTTTCCTACAGAAGAGTAACAGTCCATGATGAAAACAAACCCACTGCACTAAGCCAACAGCGGTAGACTTCTAAGTGTCTTAATCCATTAGGACGGTGAGGGGCCGACCTCGGAAGTGGCATGTTACATACAAATCAATTGAAGTCCCCCACGATGACTGTTCTGGAAAATTTCCAACGAAGAAATATTCCCGAGAGAAGGAAATTTAGGAGTACGACGAGGTTTTCATTTTAAATGTTATGAAACTCAGATGAATGAGCCGAGATAGTGTAGTCGATATAGCGACTGGTTACGGGCTTGATGGCTGAGGGGGCGGAGTTCGAGTCCCGATACAGACAAAAATTTTCTCCTCTCCACGTCGTTCATACTGGTTCTGGGGCCCACCCAGTCGCTTGTTCGATGAATATTGGGGGCTCTTTATCTGGGAGTAAAGCGGTCGGGGATTGAAGCTGACGACTCACGTCAAACTAATGTCGAGGTGGATCCATATATCCGCTCCGCCATACGTTTTTATGGAGAAGTGCTTGATTAATTAAGCACAGGGACTTTACCGTACCATGCAAGTCGGATGATAATCTAGTACCGCAAACTGTAAAATATACCCATTATCACTGAGCACAAAACCGTGGATGGTTTATCAGTTTTAACTCTTACGTTTAACACGCGGTTTAGTGTCTTATTGTTGTCTGATTTTAACACAAATTGGAATGGGGTGGAGAATTCTAATGAAATATATACAATTTCTTGACATTCCATTCAACGGTTGTCGAGTTGTTTCATGCGTACTGACTGTTAGATCGATGCGCAGGGATGTGATACAAGGCAAAGTTGTTCCTGTGCTTAATTCATTAAACATCACGTCATGAAGACGTATTTTTCCACTGGCTCTACAGCCCCTTTGGGCCCTGGCTTCTGATTTTCAGTTTCATGATTATACCGTATTACAGACGGTAGGACTCCTTGGACGGGTGATGAGCTCGTCGCAAGGCCTCTACCTAAACACAGGACAACATAAACACATAACAAACATCCATGTCGTATATGGGATTCGAACCCGCGATCCCGGCTTCCGAGCGAGTGAAAAAAGTTCATGCCCTAGACCTCTGGGCTACCGTGACTGGCCTGAAGACATATGGGAGAGTGAAATTAAAGCTCCAGCATTCTTTACTTCGACATTATATGGGGGTTAGCGGTCACCTTCACCCCCCGGCTGCTTTACTCCAGGGGAAAAGAGTCTCCGGTATCCATTGAATAGGAGGCTGGATGAACCGTTCTGGACGTTGGGAAGAATAGAAGAATCTCTTGCCCCTGCCGGAAATCAAACCCCAGCCATCCAGCCCCCAGTCACTATACCAACTGAGCTATTCCGACTTCCCTGCAGGGATGTGAGTACATCTGAATATGAGTAGGCTTTATTTAATCAGTGTTAATTATAACTATATTGTTAATTAGAAGATAAATATTACATTATTGATAATGTGGGCGAATGTTTAATGTGAACTGGACTTGCGACTCCATGAACTCGATTATCGAAATTAATTAACTGATCCATGTTCCTGTTTATTTTTATTTAAATATATTTTGTTGCATTTTCTAACTTAATTGTGTTCATCATTGTTTACATTTTATTCTATCTATTAAGAGTGAAGAGCATAGCTCTGTATGGGGCTGAAACATGGACACTTAGAGCAGTAGATCAGAAACATCTGGAAAGTTTAAAATGTTTTGTTGGAGAAGGATGGAGAAGATCAGTTGGACCGATTATGTGAGAAATGAAGAAGTGTTAATTAGAGTCGGTGAGCAGAGGAATATCCTACATGAAATAAGAAAACGGAA
>NW_019720574.1:1429958-1606542 GCF_002891405.2 Cryptotermes secundus
GCGGAAGTTTGCCAGTCCGTCTCTCCCCCCCTGTTTCTCCCAACCGGATCATCGTAGAAGAGATTGGTAAAGATAGTATATATTCCTCTTCGAGAAACAACCCCGGGAATTTGTTAATTGTACTGCTAAGTTCACGGGTTCGAGTCCAAACCAACTAATTTCCTTAACGCTTCTTCCGTTAGAAAGGCGTTGGGATTGCGGCAACAATATGATCATTACAACTATCGCATTTTGATAATAATACGATCACAACAATGGCATTGTGACAACAATGAGACAGCTAGGACACAATCATATGAAGGTACACTGTCGTGTTCACAGACGCCTGCCACTGAACTATGTCCCAAGCTAGAAGAATCCTGTGCATATCCACTTTAATACTAACCTGTCACGTGAGGATAAGTTCCTTCTCATCAAGTTTTCCGACTAAAGTTTCCGATGAAATTCTCATCTACGCATGCGTATTAGATGCCCCGCCTATCTCATCCTTTTTTAATTTCATCTCCGCGCAGTAACATCTGGCGAAGTGTGGAAATTACAGAGCTCCTCATTACGTAATTATCTCCAACATTCTGTCTCTTTCTCTCTTTCAGATACGAACATTTTCTTTTCGCTCTGTTACAAGCATCTTCCGTCTATGCTCATATCTTGGCATTTGGACACGCGTAGAGAAAACAGTGTCACCCCTAGCAGCACGATATTGCAAACCTCTCCTCTTAGAAACGTTTAACATTTAGCCTGGGCTATGAATTTAAAGTGGCAGCAGATATGAAATGTAGCAAAATTGCTTTATGTTTGCCTTCATTCCATTGACGTGTATGACAGGGAGACGTTATTCTACCCCGCATTTCATTAAATACTCAACGTTATCGAAAATAAATTAGGAAAATATTTGTAGGATTAAACGAAGTAAATAATTCATGCTGTACATACATTTATGGTCTGTCATGTTTCCTTTCTCTTCCTTGTGCATAGGAGGAAAAGACATTTCTTCTTATTCTTCCTTTCTTTCTTTCCTTTTTTCTTTATCTCTGTTTCTCTCTCTGCTTTCTTTATTTTGTTTATTTTCTTTCTTTCATTCTACTGTCACACTTTGCTTCATTTATTCCTTTCTGCATTCCTTCTTTTTGAGAAACCCAACTTAAGAAACGTGTAAAACAAGGATTATAATGGACCGATATGAATTAAATTTAAATCAGGTAAACGACGTTTAGTGAAGACTCCGAATACCAAATTTCATCTAAATCGATTAAGCAATTTCAGAGATGAAACATATGGGACATATCTACTAGTTTGTTATTATGTATTAATTTTACTGATTTTATGCAAAATACATAACGGGGGTTCGTTAATTAACGATATGAAGCCTGAAATTTATCTAAATAATATTTGAAAATGTAGTTCCCGCTTTACAGAAGCTTCATAACTTGTACTCTTCTCCAAGTATAATTAGAATGATCAAGTCAAGGAGGACGAGGTAGGCAGGGCATGTAGCTCGAATGGGTTAGAAGAAGAATGCATATAGGATATTGGTGGGAACGCCAGAAGGAAAGAGACCATTGGGAAGGCCAAGGCGTAGGTGAGTGGACAATATTAAAATGGATCTTAGGGAGATAGGATGGGATGGTATGAATTGGATTGATCTGGCTCATGATAGAGACCAGTGGATTTCGCTTGTGAACACGGTAATGAACCTTTGGGTTCCATAAAATGCTCCAGGTTTGGCTTCTCCTCAAGAACGGCTCAGCTCCATGTGTAAGTTTACAGAAAACACACTGCTCTTCCTTTACAAAAGCCAGTTTGTTAATACTGTGCCATAAGAATGGTATAAATACGATATGTGGGGAAGTGCAGAGTTTCTGAACATTAAAGCGGGTGGTAAATATACCACTAAAATTTGAAGGATTGAGGCTGCCTCATATTGACTGTAGATTGGATAGAAAATCCTGCCCTGTTAGTTACATCTCTATTAATCCTAATTTTTTAATGCCCATCATCAGATTAGTGTCTAAAAAATTAGATTTCGAATTGTAATTACGCGTTGTTTTTCGTTTATTACGCGAGAGAACATAACAAACTCGCAGTGAGTTCTCGTGTCATCCAACTTAAATTGGCAGCGGAACAGTGCACTGTCTCTTACATGCGCTAATGAAGTGGCTCATTTACAAATGAGCAAGAGTGGCCTATGACACAGCTAGCAAATTATGCGTATTGTCAGGAAAGTTTAATATGGTTCTTAGGGCCAGGGTACACCAAGGAAACTGACAACCGAAACACAACAATTTCCGAGAACTGTTATCAGCCTGAGTTGAACACATGTTACTGAACGGAGCAGCGCAAATTGAGGAAATGACAACGCAGTTTTCCTTTCTTTTCTGAGTAATTCTACCAACAAAAGTGCCTTCGACTAGACTCGAGAACTGATTGCTATTATGAAATTATTTCCTTGGCTAGGATTTTACTTCAAGCGCTTCTAATCGTTGCGCAATGTCAGAAGAGTGAGTTTGATGAATTTCAGTTATTTTAAATATGTGGACAGAAGGAGGTTATACATAGACTGGATGAGAGTTTTGATGAGGCTTTCAGAAAATTCTGTTTTTCACTTATTTTGACATAGGAAGCATCCGCTTTCGTTTATAGGCCCGCATTACACGTGTTCCGAAAATGTCGAATCAGCAGGTGAGGTTAAACTTCCATTAATTAAGCACCACTCTATAAAGACATGTGGAGAAGCGAATACTCGCATACAGCTCCACGTATTCTTAAACTCAACTCCGGATATATTCAACCTCATGGACCAGTCACTGTACTCCGCAAAATGTCCTCCCAGTACACATAAATAGCTGGCTGATTAGGCCTCAGAACTTTTCTGGATAAAACAGCGGTGCTAAAAGTATCTATCCATGCCGGGAATTGAATCCCTGTCTTCTAGCCCGTACCCTGCTTAGCTTACTATACTGAGCTATCCCAGATTTTGCCGAATTGCTAGAGTTAGAACTGTTATGAGTAATTTGGTGTGTTATAATTGGAAGCATTTCCTTTTCGCTTGCTAGTCCCTAGGAATGCTGCATATAAAACTGAAGCCAGAATATAAAAGATTATCAGCTCCGTCCTGTGTGATTGATAAATGTTTTTCTCTTTTTTAATCTTTCATCCTTGATATTTTTCGGTTGGAGCGGCCATCTTCAGAAGTACATATCAGTACATGCGGAAACTACTATTACATTATATTCTGCGTGTAATGATAAGTCCTTCTGAAGATGGTCGCTCCAATCGAAACATATCAAGGATGAAAGATTAAAAATGAGAAAAACATTTATCAATCACACAGGACGGAGCTGATAATCTTTTGTACTACTGATAGTATGACGAAACAGTTTGAACCAAATCAAATTTACTGAAGACAGAAGTTTACAATAAAAAGAGATGATCTCAAAAGCCTAATTTTATATTTTCAAAATAAGGAAAGTAGGCTAAAAACAAGAAGTTTTGGGAAGAATTCGACTACTTCACTTTCAAACGACACGGACAGCATAGAAAACAAAGTCTCCATCAATTCTTCGCTTTGTAGCGGAAACGTGTTTATCGAGCCATTGCCTAGTAACAATATGGCGGGATACAAACTCACGGACTAATAGGAGGGATTTATAAAGTATGCCGCTGAGTTCGACTCAGGTGCAGTGACACATATACCAAGTTTTCTAAAGACTGGTTCAGACATTCAAAAGTTCATATGGGGGACACACAAAGAGACGGAAGGGCAAACCCATAAGCCTACTTTATTTTTTTCAAAATAAGGAAAGCAGGCTAAAATATGCTGCATGAATTTCTGAAAGAAACTGTTATCCTAGTCCTCCTAAATTCGAAATCTGAATTAAATAATAGTAATTGTTAAAATAGGTCCGGATTAAGTAAGTTTTGAGGTTTTCACGGCGATGACAATGAAGAAAGTNCGGATTAAGTTCAAAAGTTCATGTATACTGATAATCGTATTATATTTATTACTATTATTATTATTATTATGTTGCTGCAATTGGATATTCACCCGGCGGTAGTAGATCTTACACTGATACAGACAAGGAAAGACTGTACATAAAAAGAAAAATACCAAACAAAGTATACACATTAAACAAGTAAACAGTAAACAAGTGCAAATCCAACATATAAAGTCACACAAGGGCAAGTGCTTGTGTTCGTTTCACTGCACCCGAACAAGGCCACTTCACATTACTTCACCTGTCTCCATTCAGAGTAAGCCTAAGACCTTTTTACTTGTAACTGTTTCCTAACCCTTTTCCTAAAGCGTTTAATTTACAGGAGAAATACGCTAGTATGCGTCTGCGAACAAAATAAAAGGTTAGGTTAAGGAACCCCATGCAGATTCATTCTACGACGTACGCGCTGTGCCATGAAGCACAGGCTTATGGATGACAGCTTCCAACCGCAGAGACGTGGGGCTTCAGCCCCCGGAACAGTCTATCTGAGATTTGTGGTTACCGAACTAGCACACGCAGCTGACAGATTCACAGGACGTTGGTTTTCCTCTGCGAGTCATTGTTTCACTAATTCTCCTTTTTATGTATCTACATAGTATATTTTTATTTAATGTAAAACGTTAGTAATAATACTTTTAGTTCTATTATTTATACTGTCAATTGTTGGAGGCTCTGTGGTAAGGCATGTTCCCAACTTCCAATCCGTACTAATTAAATTGCTAAAATTGTTATCAAATTAAACTTCGAAATCTTTAAATACTGTCACTTGTCCGGGGTTCCGTGACTAACAATAATGGGTTCTGGGATGGATGGCTGGATTTATTAATATTTCGTTTACAATCAGTAGTAATCATTACCAATTATAGCGCTATCGCTAATCTACCCACTCCACAAATCGTCAGGACACGCTCCATTCTCGCCCTTGTATTCTTCTCCATTCTTCTGTCTTTGTACTGAAAGTCAAAGTCACACTACGACTGACGGCCAGTCAGTCAGTAAGTCATGGTGTCGAGCCCCATCTGGGACTAATGACAAGATATTTATTACTATTTGAGAGTTACGGTCTTGTGTTTTTGGAGCGCCCTCTCCAACGAAAAGACTGGTCTGTCTTTTGTATATGCTCCTGGCTCTTGCCAGTGGAGTCTTTTTCGGGTAGGAGTCCCTTAGGACTCGCGACAATATTTTACTGTCTCAGATTTGAGACTTCCTTTTCTCGTCTGCTGCGACTCGCAGGGTTACGGTGGAGGTATTCGACCCCGCCTCCACACGGGTTTGTCCTTGTACTCTCAACAACTGAACTGTCGGTTATTCTAACTTCGTTATATAGCTTCGGGGAGGACCCAACAGGAAACACCGTTTCCTAGCAATTCCTCTATTATTATAGTGCTGTGTTTAAGTTTCCTTTGCATTGAAAGGGCTGTTCTATTGTTGGCTGAGTATTCGTTGCCGCGAGAATGTGTTTACCGAGTCGTTGCCCAGGAACAGGTCTACATACGTTCCAATACATTCGGCTTGAGAAGCAAACAAACGATGCCACTCAACTTAGCAGAAAGTAGACAGGACGTGCTAACAACACAGATTCTATTTCTGCCCCGAGAGACTAGTTAGGAAAAACGAGGCTACTGGAGAACGGTCAGTGATAAAGTGAGGATGTTTGTAAGGAGATATCTTCCTTCCTTTGCTCCTCTGTGTTCGCATGACGTCAGTAACCTCCACCTCTACGTCACAAATTCAGAATAAAGTATGATTTAGAAAACCTTTTCCAATATCATTCGTCAGTCATCAAGTCATTTGATGCTAATATCTGACATCATTCACATAAGGCATAAAACTAAATTTAGTGTACTGTATCTGTTTATCATTGGGATAGCTAGCTAATAGTTATCCAGCAGATTAGCTAGCCTCTCTAACCAGCTATCTAGCAAGTCATTTTATTGAGCAAATGACAACATATTCCTTAACGAACTAACCAAATAATTAATTAGTTAGCTAACGAACAAACTAAGAGCTTTTATGTTTATGCCCGTCAACACAAAAATAAAGCGGTAGATCTTCGGGTGAAGAGAAAAACAGATGTTGATATGTATCTTACTTATTTAGTATAAGCATAGATTTCTTGCTACATGTTTCGACCTATGATTTAGGTTATCATCAGGCACCTTCTATTACGCACAACAGGATGTAATCTATAAACTGCTAACTAACCAGCTGAGTATCTAACTAACAAATCGATTAAATAACTAATGAAGAAGCCAACCAGCTACCTAACTAATTAAGATGCTAAATTATCGTCTCCTTAATTAGATAATTAAATATCTAATTAACAGGGAATCTCATACATTACTTAACAAAACTACTGGTTTTAGGTAACTAACGGGATGACAAGCTAACTAACCAACTATCTATCTAGGTAACTTACTAAGTAACAAAATTACTATGGCTAATTAACCAAACAGTGACCCAAGTAACTAACGAGCCAACCAACAAAGCAAGCAAGTAAGCAAATTTAACTGCTTAAAAAGCCAAATTAACCAGGCAAAGAATTTGCGGCCTATGCACTCAACTAACAACGTAGAGGTGTAGCATTCTAGGGTAACGTTGCGCTAGGGATGTGATTTGACACGTCAGCTATTCAATATGCATTGTCTGCCCACGTTTAAGCGAATTATCAAGAGAGATGCTGTATCCGCACTTCGGTATTAGTATCAACAAACGAACCTAGGGGAAGCTGTGACTCTGTATAAGCCTTCATATTCTAGTTAATTTCCGTGTAGTGTACACCATGCTTAGTTACATAGGCGCACACTAGCTACAGTACATATCAGACCAAATTCATATAGTCACAATGGCTCTACAGCCCTTTGTTGGGCCCTGGCCTCTTCTTCAGTTTCATAGTCTTTTTTTTTCAAGCAGAAGGTAAGATTCCTTGGACGGGGGATCAGCCCGTCGCAAGGCTGCTCCCTACACACAGACATTCATGCCTTGGGTGGGATTCAAATCCACGATCCTAGCGTTCGAGACAGCGAAAACACTTCATGCCACTGAACGCGCGGCCACTCTGAACGGCGGTCAGGTTAACTAACCAATGTAAATATTTGTACTGTAAGACTACGTCTTCTGGAATGTGACGCAGTGTAGTTGGTTAGATAAGTTAGATAATATATTTTCCTCCATTATGACGCTGAAGACGAAAGAGGCAGGCTGCTCTGAAATTTTGGTAACGATTATGTACAAAACTACACGGGGTCACATCCTAAGGAACGGCAATCTTAATCTCAACCGCCATGAGAAGTTCACCTCTCAATTATTTAACATGTTTACAAATTTGCAATTAATCTTTCGAAGACTGGACTTCGTGTAAATTATGTCTGAAATTACAGTTCGTACCTCAGAGAAAACATGCTGGTTCCATTACATGAAGTAAGTAGATTAATGGTATTTAAATAAATTTTTCCGCTTTTTTTTTTAGAGATTTTTTTTTTCTTGGCACTGCAGCCCCAGTGGGCCTAGGCCTACCTCCATGAACTTCTCCGTTCACTTCGGTAGGACTCCTTGGGCGGGTGATCAGCTTGTCGCAAGGTCTCTACCTGTACACAAACACAGACAAACGCACACACAAACTAAACATCCATGCCCTGAGTGGGATTCGAACCCACGATCTCGGCTTCCGAGCGAGCGAAGACAGTGCATGCCTTAGACCGCTCGGCTACCGTGACCGGTTTGAGAGTCTTAATAAACACAAATTTACTCAGTAGGTAAAATTTAGAGATGTTTTAGTGTTAAAGTGGGGGGTACATTTTGTTGCTACGTGTTTTAATAGAAGAAGTGGTCACCTCAGTAACTAAGTAGGTAACACTGGACAGCAAATTCTCTGAATTTCAGTTAGTTATTTAGTTTGTGATCAAAGCACATGTTGTGGAAATCGAAGTTATTTTCCATTCGCATCACAAAGACGTGCCATTGAACCTTATCAATAGCTGATTAAATTCTAAGCCATTAATTTTCGGATTATTGTGTATAATGATCAGTTAGGCTATCATATTGCCCATTACTCGTCGTCAAATTTTATATTCAGACCACGGATTTCGGAACCTGGTTCTATTTCCTTCGTCAGGTGGGAGAATGAAGGAAGTAACCCTACCCCAGAGTGACTTTTAGCAGAGATGAACTGAAGGTCTGAGACTAGTTCTACCAAGAGGGAAAACGGAGCAAGATTCCTTGCTTTTCATCACCTGATGAAGAAAACAGGGCCAATTTTGGAAAATTTGGCAGATTGTAAATATCTAAAATATCAAAGAGACATGTAATATTTTTTTCACGGCAGTGTGTATGAGGGTTTCGATCTTCTGGAATGTGTTCTCCTATTCGGGTTCTTTCCTCGCTTACTTCTTCCTATACCTCATACATTCTAGTTTTATTTCTCTGTATCTTAGCCTACTTTCCTTGTTTTATTTATTACATTTTAGTCTTATTTTCTTTCCTTTCTTGTCTATTTTCCTCCTCCCGTTCTTCTAAAAGTTCTTCTTTGCACATTTCCTTACAAAGCATTTGTTTTCAGGACCAATGATTCCTCTTGGCTTCCTCACACTCGCGGTCTGGAACTTCCTTCCCCACATCCGTACCATTTCATGTGTTCTGAAGACTGATGCTACAGGTTCGTCCGAAATATTCATACCCACTGGCTAAATGACACGGTGTCACAACCCGCAAGGCGGTGACCTTGAACGAAGGAGGGAGTGAAGTTATGTTTATTATATATATATATATATATATATATATATATNTCGAGGCTCCCACATTTTCTAGACAAATAGCGCACAAATGGCTGTGAGATTGTCAGCCTTACGTGCCGTCCGCCTTTTAACCCCAGAAAGATTCCTGGTACTTATTTCTCTTAGAGGCTGAGTCAACGTCAGGGCCATAGTGCGGCTGGAAGGATTAGGTCAATTGAAAAATATAATGACCTCATCGAGAGAATCGAACCTCCAGACTTTCAGGCTTATAGCATAGTGCCTAAATCAAATATGCTACCGCGTGCTGTCTACATAAGGTAAACACAAATACAGAGTCAACTCGTTATGTAGTTCATAAATAACACGGAAAGGTTCACGTATTAGAAATTTAACGTCTGTCATTTCTAGCCCTTTTATTCCCTTAGAGATAGGCAACGTCTTACACCAATAAAAATAAAGGACACAAAAGTTTAATATACCATAACACAATATTTGTCAATTGTAAAATGAATTACAATGAACTGAAGAAAAGGACATATTAATTTTTTCTTGTCTTTATTTCAGAAGGACTTTCATTAGCCTCGATTAAGCCAAGTACCACATCAAAGTGAAGTAAATTCCCAGTTGAAGACAAAGGATATGATGTGATGTCATGCCGGCTGGGTTGGCCTGTCGACACCTCAGGGATATGATAATTGTTTTTATTGTCCAGACGAAATAGACCGAGCACCCTTGCATTTACGTATGGTCTATTGTTTTATTGTAATATATACCACGGCCGGTCACGGTAGCCGAGCGGTCTAAGGCATGTACTGTCTTCGCTCGCTTGGAAACCGGGATCGTGGGTTCGAATCCAACTCAGGGCATGGATGTTTAGTTTGTGTGTGCGCGTTTTTATGTTTGTGTACCGGTAGAGGCCTTGCGACGAGCTGATCACCCGCCCAAGGAGTCCTACCGAATGTGTAAGATCTAGAAAAACCGAAGTGAACGGAGATGTTCATGGAGGTAGGCCTAGACCCACTGGGGCTGTAGTGCCAAGGAAAAAATATATATATACGACGGGACTTCAAGTGAAGTCCCTTGTTTTGCACTGCTGATTGAAGCAACCAGTCGATGGCACGGGTCACGCTCTTGCAAGACACCGCGGTTTGTAAAATCGTGGTGACACGTTCAGGACCTTGTGTTAAACTGGGGCTTACGGGGAATTGTGGTCATTGTGAACACTCATCAGCGTCAACATTGCCCGCTCCTTCATTAAGCAGAAAAGAATCATAGTAACTGGTCTGAAAGCAATTCATATAGAAGGATCCTCTAAATAGCGATCCTGAAGGCATAAAACTCATTTCGGATGATATTACAGCCAGGCCTCTAGAAAATGTGGATCTCTTAGTGGGGAAGACACCGCTTCTTGCTTGTGTGAGGAACTGAAGCCAGCTAATACATAAAATTAAATACCGAAGTTGTGAAAACTCCATACAAATGGAAATACGTGGCTGGAAAAATCACGGGTGGCGAAGAATTTCAGTACTTTTATAAACCGTAAATTATACCTGTATTAATAATATTATTCAGGGTAAATGATTACAAAGTGCTTCAAATTACAGCCTCGTTACCCCAAGCAGTGAACGCCAGCAGAAAATGACATCATGCAATACATTCATTATGCAAAACCTTTCTTATCTTTTTGTTGATAAATGTGTCGTTTTCTCATATATGTACTGCAACAGAAAACTGTACGTTAAAAAAAATCTATTTTAAAATTGTAATTCCGTGCCTCAAAGGCAAGTCACAAACACATAAGGTAGAATTGTTAACACGCAGTTCAAAATAACTTTTAACTTTTTAAATTGTTCATTGTGCTGAGAAGAACAAATATGAATTTTCAAGTAAATCAGTATTTTTAAGAAAGTAATTTATTTAAACAGTACTTCTTTTGGCTTGTTTTGGACTTCATCGATCGTCTGGCATGTAAAAGACAAAATACCACGACGTTTCGGAGACTGGATCTGTCTCCGTCCTCAGATGGATGGGGCAAGATAGACCTACTCAGTTGGGCCCGTTAGAAAGAGCTAGCCTCAGTCACTGGACGATTGATCGATTGATTGATTGATTTACATACCAGACGATGGATGAAGTCCAAAACAGGCCAAAAGAAGTACAGCATACACCATCGTCAGAATCCTTTCAAGTCTATTTAAACAGTGTTTAAAAATTTAGTTCCTACCGTACAGAAAAGAGAGTGCGTCCCCAACACAGAGATCAATATGTTAAAGTTGCATATGGAATAATGAGTGCTCTCTGAGAACAGTAACAATCCCATACATACATACATACATACATACACTCTTGGCAAACTGCACATGTTCTAAGTGTTAAAGTAGATGGTACACTTCATAAACACCGTGCTTTAAGGCGTGAGTCTCATTCTAAGGATAGATGTGCTGAGGCCACAGGAGGGAGTCCTATACATCGAGCCCCCTCCACATCTCAACTGAACCGCTGTGCTTCACGCTCCGTACAACTTCGCAACGTCCTCTGCAGTCCAGCTACTGGGTATACACGGATGTGAGAACCACAGAACTGTCGCTAGAGAGAAGTGAGTGCTTTGGGCAGACTGACACAGGCCTGGAGCCGGAGCGGTGTGTGAGATGCCTTGCGCTCTGTCCAACATGGCGCTTTCTCCCCTGGCCTGAGTGTAGCTGGAGTGACCGATCTCTGCCGGGGGATTTCTTCAAATAAACTGTATTTAAACAATGTTTCTTATGTATCAGAATAATCTTCTGCATGCACTTTCATAGGCTTCATAAACAACGCAAACAATAGCAGGATGTTATGAGTTCTATCGCTGATCACACTGGGATCGTTAGTTCGAATCCCACTCAAGGCATGGACGTTTGCATTCATTCCGTGTTTGTGTATAGGTAGTGGCATTGCGAAGGGCTGATCCCACATCCAAGGGTATTATCGACTAAGATTAAGAAACTGAAGTGAAAAGAAGCGTTTTGCGCATGCCCTATGCTCCAATTGGGAGCAACAGGGTTGAAGACAGATAAAAGAATTATATCATCTTCCACATAAAGGCGTGTAGTCCACTGAAAGTAGAAGCTTCGGAGAAATACGCCATTTTCATTTTCAGAGTTGAAGAGTAAGGCAAGCAAGAAACCAGCGTGAGGAAGGGAGCAAGCAGAGATGATCTTTATATTCACTGACGTGACCTCAGTTCCCAAAATTTATATGATCTCTCTACCAGACCACCAGTGACATATTTCACAAGCCCACAGTATGTAGCCTCACCGCCAGGGAAACCTCATGAACCTCATATCTTACACTGAAAATTACTGGGGCTATGAAAATTGTCGTAAGGAAAAGAGAGATACAAAAAGCATTGTTCTTTTGAGGCTAAAGAACTTCCAGTAGTACAGCTGGTCGCGACGTTAAACAGAAGAAGGTGGTGGTTACATATTTCTTTGTTAGCAGCTGCACCAAGATGTTCTGTCTGTGAATGTGACGGCGATTTGTCTGACGTGACCTTATGACCCTATAGACCTCAGGTCACAACACGTTATCCTTCTTAATGACCTCACCGCACGAGCTGTCACAACTTGTTGCTTCACAACCGAATGACGATAACTCAAAACGCAGACAGTTCGCAACCTGTGACCACGCTGTGCCGGGGGTTCAGACGTGACAAGGACAGCCGGTGAGGGACTGTGTACAGAGGAAAAGCAAATAGCAGTAAAGCTGATGTGTGTGTGTGTTTGAACTTGGAGAATGATTTTAAGGATTCCAGACAATTTTAAACTCGTTATTTAACGACGCTCTAACTCTCCGGCCTNTCGTTATGTAACGATGCGGAGCGTATGAATACAATACAGTAATTAATGAATATGGAGCACTTGGCGGGGGAACTCGAAGTACTGTTTCCACCAGAAATACCACATGACCTGACCCGGGCTCGAAACCGGGCCACAGCAGTGAAAATCCGACGACTAACCAGCTGACGTATGGAAAGTTGATAAAATGACTTAATAGTTAAAAGGTCTTTTGGAAATGCGCCGATATGTATTCCAGTAGTCAGGCTGGCGAACCATGCACCCAGTTTCTTAATTTACACGTAATCATTTTATCTTCTTCACCTTTTCTTGATATTCAGTCATTTCAGTTATTGACTTTGTGTATGGTTGTGCTGGAATATGGGTCGTTAGCAGTAACATCTGGAAGTGGACATAGTGTCTACAGTAGAGTCACATCTTTGCTGAATTAAGATACTGTCACGTGTATCAGTAACTAAAGACGCGGGTTTGGATTGGTGAGTCGATTTATTTGATATTCACTAGTTATAACTACAAATAATTATAACACTTTCAAGATTACTGTAATTACAGCACATAAATAAGATCTTCTTTAATTAGTTGTTGCTAGATAACAGATCTAAACAACGGCTACTCCTCTTCAGAGGTTTCCATATCCGTTTCCTAGCAACGGACTTTAACACAGGAACTACTGTCACACTCCAGATATCACTGCACTACAGCACATATATATTCTTCAATTCACACGCTCAGTCTTCACAGGCCTACTTCTAATTCATCTTCGACTACTAATTTCCCGTGGCTATCTCCTACCGACGACTGGTAACGCCGATTGTCAAAATAATTCCTCTGCACGGATCCCACGGAAAAC
This sequence comes from Cryptotermes secundus, assembly GCF_002891405.2. Classification (NCBI taxonomy): domain Eukaryota; kingdom Metazoa; phylum Arthropoda; class Insecta; order Blattodea; family Kalotermitidae; genus Cryptotermes; species Cryptotermes secundus. The sequence goes on from NW_019720574.1 coordinate 1,443,370, forward strand.
ACCGTCCTCTTTTGTTAAGGATGTGTTTATACTTTCGTTGTCTTGCAACAGACATCATATTGTTCCGTGAATTTTCTTGGCGCGGACCGCATAGAAAACAGTTTCCCCTATATTATTGTCACGTTGTTAAGTGGGGTTGTTCACCGGCCGTCACATAGAGAGGGCAGTTTTACTGTTGCCTGTACCCGTTGCCGTGAGGATGTTTATGGACATATGTCACAATACGCAGTGTCCAAGTCCAGTGAAGCAGTGATATCGAAGTGTCCCTCAAGGGCTATAATGTACAGTAGCCCGTGAATAGAAGCATTATCTGTGAAAACCCTACATGGGATTCGCCAAGTTTCCTCGTTGAGTCTGAAACTGATATTTCTCTAGCTCTAATAGTATTCTCTTTATTACTCTTACAGCTGCAGGATATCCGCCTGTACCTCGATCGTTAGGCTATGTTCGCAACGGATGTGTCGGAGAAGTTGCCGCACGATCACGGCGAACATATAATGATGACAAACACAGGAAGTAGTGTGTCTCTAAGTTGTTATTCGCTCTTGTATAAAATGTTACACGTCTATTAGACGGGAAGGAGGAGCTTCGTACTTGTCAACGCCTCACTCAATTGTGTTAGAGTCACAGAAGGAAGAATAATAAAACGGACGAGACGTGTAGAACGCGAAGGGGAAAATAACAGTTTTTAAAATTTAGGATTAAAAACTTATACAAGAGATTTCATGGAGATCTAGGCAGAGGTGTGAGGGTAATATTGAAATGTATAGTAGAACCTGGACGATCACTGAAGCCGCGCGGTCTAAGGGATGAAGAGTCTTCGCTCGCTTGACCGCTGGGATTGTGAGTTCGAATCCCATTAAAGGCATGGATGTTTGCTTGAGTTTATTCTGTTTGTGTGTAATTAGTGGCCTTGCGACAGGCTGATTCCCGGTCCAAGGAGCCCTACCGACTGTGTATAGGATCAGGAAACTGAAAATCTGTAGAGCCATAGGGAGACAGATAGTAGAGACTGGAACTTAAATTGTGTGGACTGGACTCAGAGAGCACATAGAGAACCCGTGCAACCGTTAAAATTTACCGGACTGTTTCTTTCTCATAGGTTAATTACAGATGCTTTTAGTAACGAGACTACATAGAATCAGATGTTAGGATGAGAAATGAATTGTGGTAAACTTGAAAGAATTTTTAAAGAAGCGGCCGTAGCCTAACGGAGGAGATATCCTTGCATATGCTTGGAGGAACTAAGGAAAACATAGAAAAAATCTCAATTATGATAGTTTGTGACCGGGCTGAATTTCGAATCAAGCAGCTCCTGAATACACGTCTGGAGCGTTACCTCTAAACCATCCTGTTCGGTCTTGCCGAAATGTTACAAACATTGTGCGGAATGTGAGATTTGAGGCTTTCACGGCGGTGACTATGAAGAAAGCAGTCTTTTGGGATTTGGCACCGTGTATAAGTGGTGTTAACCGACGTTTCGGAGGAACGTATCGCCTCCATCTTCAGGGTAGAAGAAAATATAAGAACTGCTTTTACCGGTTCTCACGGTCTCTTCGCTTGCAGAATTCTTATATTTTCTTCTACCCTGAAGATGGAGGCGATACGTTCCTCCGAAACGTCGGTTAACACCACTTATACACGGTGCCAAATCCCAAAAGACTGCTTTCTTCATAGTTCGGAACTTTGAAACTTCGGAAAAAAAGTTAAAAGTCTATTTTCCATATGGAACAGAGACTTCAGCAAGCACCGCGAGCTGAGGGAACTTGGCAGAGGCGAAGTTTCCACGAAGGAATCAAGTTCCAATCTATAATATTGCAATATCTCAACGTAGGCAAACTGAGATAAAATTGTTGAATCTGGCATAGCATGACTAAAAAGATACTCCCTCCTATGATGTGATGCCTTATAGTCCGTTAGCAGTTTGCTGACGTTTCGGAGGAACATTCTGTCTCAATCTTGCATTATCGAAGAATAAGCCAAGCAAATAACCAGCAACAAACAGCCCGCCCAAATGGGGCTCGAAGACTAAGCCAATCAAATAACCAGCAAGAAACAGGCCACCAAAATGGCGCTCGACTTCCCTCCTGCTTCTTGCTGGCTTATTCTTCGATAATGCAGATGAAGGCCGTATAATCCTCCGAAACGTCGGTTGACGTCTACCGGACTATGCGGTATCACAAACAAGAAGATAGTACCCCGAAAAGAGTGTTTACGCATTTAGGACCTAATTGTATAGATGTATATTTGTTGTACATAAATGGCAACATGATTCATTTAAAATGATCAAAAATGAAGAAACAGTAACATCGCTGAAGAGAACATTTGAGAGAATATTAAAATTACGGTCTTCTGGGATGTGACAACCAAAAATTTAGTAGACAGGTATCACAGGAACCTGCTGCCTACATCTTAATATGACATCATTCCTCTACTCTGAAATGAAGGTTCATTTCTCTCAGACAAGCTGGTGCCTACCTACCAAATTATGCGTTCCTCACTCCAGGAGACGGTAACCTTAATATTCACCGTCACGAGAATATTCCACCTTGTATGGCAAGAGAATATGTGTAACACAGTGTAAGAAAATACTGAGCATATACAGGGTGTAACTGAAATGTGCGGACAAAATTTGGGCAGGAGTTCCATACACCAAAACAAGAAGAAATGTCCATATCAACGTGTGTTTAGAAACATTTAATTTGTGATTTATAGCTGAAGGAATACGTCTGTAAAAGTGGTCAAAATGTCCTCATGAAATTCAATTCACGACTCGACACGTCTCATTGTGGACCGCTGTATCAGTTCGAAGATGTCCGTTACGGATAGTCTGACAGACATGCGCACTGGGATTGTGAAGTGTCTTTATTGTCAACTGGAGCTGCATACACAAAGGGTTTTCAAGTGTCACCGCAAGTAAAAATCCATAGCTTTCAAATCTGACGAGCGTGTAAGCTATGCAGTGTGACCAGGGCCCGGATTTTGATGACATGTCATCTCTTTTTCCTTGTATCCTATGCGATGCTCTTAAATATATAAATCTCGGATATGAGCTGCTGGTTACAGAAATGTAAATTTTAGTCATTTTTGACATTTTTTAGGTTTAAGGTCATTTTTTCATTTTGGGGGGTAATTTTTTTTTGGTAAATTTTTGGACTTCTAAGGGTATTTCTTGTCATTTTTGGCCATTTAAGGGAATTTTTCTTCATATGTTTTCTGAAATGTGAATAATATGAAAGCGAAGTGTTCTTTCTTTTTTCCTTTAGGTCATTTTTCTGGATTTTTCGGTCATTTTTTTAATATTTTCAGGTCATCAAAATCCGGGCCCTGGTTATGATAGGTGTTACTCTGGACATCTCACACAGCATGGCTAAGAAGTGACTGAACACCATCATGCATGTACCACTTACATGCCCTGACTGCCAGTGGTACATCGCGGAAAAACACGCGAGCTTACCAGGCAATCACCAACAGTACCTACGCACATATTAATGCTGGACTGCTGCCGGTGTGTACACAGTATTCTTTGAGCTGTAACTCACAAATTAAATGTTTCCGGACATGCTGCTATGGACATTATTTTATTCTTGTTTCGGTAGTGGAACTCGTGTCAAAAGTTTGTGAGCACCCTTCAGTTACTCCCTGTATGCAGAGGGCGAAGTGGCAGCTAGAGAGAAATGGATGGAGTAGGCTTCGTCATAAGCCTCCCCATTCATGGTGTGACGTCAATAGATGACGGGGTTTCAAAGTGTGTTATTTTACTCAGTGTCCAATTTCGCGTTTAAATATGAACACGCTTTTCACTGTACCGTTCGAGAAATTCACTTTGGTGTAATTGATATTAAGATAATTGACGCATTTCCATACATTTTTAACGCGTCGAGGAAAGAACGTCACCTGGTATCACTGAGATCGACGTGTGACGCCATTTTCCTGGAAATCACATGGGTCACTCTTACTTTCAGACTTCACTACTAATTTGCATTCAATTTCTGTAACTTGGAGGCTGGGGATATATGAGAATTCCAAATGAGCTCGCTTCAGGCCCACTGAGACATGGATCCTAATGATGCTGTGTCCTGAAATTAATTTAGACACATAATTGTATAAAATGTTGGTGGCTTGGGAAATGACCTTCATGGAAATTACAAATGCAAAGGCAATTATTAGATCTACGCATGAACAAATTGTAAAGAACAAAATTGTGTGGTAAAAGACGAAAATTAACTTTATACTCATACTCCACAATCTACATTACACGCAATTATTTGGTTCAATGCCGAATGTTGTAATAAATTTAACGGCAAGTTATAGTAAAACCGGCCATGGAAGTCCATAGGGATGTGAGACGTCGAGGCTCCCACATTTTCTAGACAATCGGCTGTCAGATGGCGGTGACGTTGTTAGCCTTAAGCGTCGACAGACCTTTACCCCCAGAAAGATTCCTGGTTCTCATTTCTGTTAGAGCCTGAGTCGAACCCACGGCCCTAATGCGGCTTGAAAGATTTTGTCAGTTGAAAGTATTATGGCTTTTAAAGGGAGTACAGCATATGTTTATACAGAGTGTTGATAAGTTTTTAAAGCGGAGATCTGTAACCATACACACGAGTTTATTATAACGAAAATGTCACAGTGATTTTTGAACGTTCGTTTTCACATGTGAATGGCATTCAATTATATTTCAGTGCAACCTCGGTAATCCTAACTACTGAAACCACTGGCGTGTTCAGACTAATGTATCAATCGGATCACAGTTTTTCAGATAACATTTCAATTTTAGTAAAATTATTCACTTGAAATATCTATAGGCACAATTTATACGCTAACGACGACGGAACCCGGGGACGTTCGACTACAACTCGGCTTATGGGCAAGCGGTAAAGCAAATATTTGATATATTGGATTTTTGGACTTTATCTATCGTCCTGGTTTTTAAGATAACTAATAAAAACACGACGTTTCGAAAACTGGATCTGTTTCCGTCCTCAGGTGAAGGAAAACACATATTCTGTTGGGTCCGTTAGAAAGAGCTAGCCTCAATCGTGTTTTTATTAGTTATTTTAAAATAAACAGGACGATGGATAAAGTCCAAAAACCCAATATATCATTGTGTTATACACCATCGTAAGAATCCTATAGTAACTACAAGTAAATTTTTGCTGAAGACTGCTTTTAATCATTTGCAAATCGAAAGCTAAGAGGGTTTTATACTGACTGGGTGAAAAGAATTGTGATTTACGCAATTACAATCATACCGAAAATACTAGTGTGATTCTGAAACCAATCAAGTTTCTTTTTAATATTGCATTTATCTGACTTGTTATACGAATTACATGTTTTCGAGCACAACCATATCAGAGTGGAAAAATTAAGGGATCCTACACATCTTCGATTCTTTTTAAATGTGACAAGACTATACTAGGGATAAATGTTTGAACATGATGGTCAATGATTTATACTCACAATCTGTGATTGTAATCCACAAACTAATTTAATATTCTTTAAAACATCATGTTTACTGAAACTTGGAATAATTTCCTTCTGATCATTATGTAAAAATATATATTTAATGTGTTTGGTAGTCAACAACGTCTGTAATTTAATAACATAACCACACTTACGCCTTACACATTATACATGGCCGTCTGCCTATGTGGTGGCAATTCCAGAAAAGTTTATTTCTGCAGAAATACTGCTGAAAGTGGAGATCGCATTCATGAGTATTAATAAAACTTAATTTTCTTTACGAAATTAAAGCTTATTGTCAAAATATTTCAGAATCCTGTACAGTGGACGGTTTACTAGATTTGAGATATTAAGATTACGGTCTCTCTGGTGTGCCATCGTGTAGTCTTGTAGGTATGTATCAACCTTTCGGAGTAATATGATGTGTCAAGTCTTCCACAGTGAAGATGAAGGCAATAGATTTATCTGAAAAATTGGCACTTGCGTACTACAATACACGATGTCATACTCAGAAAACAACAAATGTATTAAAACGCTTATTCCAACTTCTTTAGGAAATCTCTAAACGTTATTTATTTCTTTATATTTTGTTCATTTATTACTAATTTAAAGACACTGAGAGTAGCTCGGATTATAGTGTCAGATAAGTGTTAGTGAATAATAAACTGGAAACCACGAGGAAGAAAGTGCTAATGGGTCAGCTTGAGGATGCTGGGATAATATTATCCCGGAATCTTCTCGAGCTTACACCTCCGGAATAATAAGCAGGAAGGCTACCTATCTGAACGTGTCATTATATGAAACTGCCTAAAGAGAGTCGAGTTTCATGTTCCACTTCTCTTTATAGAACTCCTACAGGAGGAAACCAGGATAACATTCTGTTACCTTGCTGCCTACGGACGTGTTCTTCCTAAATTGAATTAACTCGAACTCAAAGAACTTTCGGTGTCAGCCTTATGCCTTTCACAATTCGTAACTTAATTTCTAAAAGTTACGGTCTTTCTGCTCCTCTTGGAACTACATCTGTCATTTCTCAGGTACTTCCCACTCATATTTTGTGAGAATCATGAAGTTTGAAAACGAAACGAAGCGTCGTAACTCCAAGGAGCGCAATCCGGCTTGAGGGATTAATTGCCGCTCTGCTGATCGAGAAATGTTCCTGCTTCTTAATGGGAAGCAAACTTTCAGTACTACAGCATAGAGAGATGAATGATCAAATTCATTCGGAGAATTTTCGTATTGAAATAAATTTCCCTTTCTTGCAATAAACCGTACCATCTACTGGAGTTTCGATATCTCCAAGGAAGTGCGTCCCGAAACCTGTGTTAAAATACTATCACGTCTTGGAGTGTGATTTTCGGCGGGTTTTTGGATTGGATGTTGGGTTTACTGACTACTTCCACACACATAACTCATAAGTACAATTAAGTACAACAGTCTCGCTGAGTTACACACTCCAAATATCACTGTACTAGAGCACATAAAGTCTTCTCTTCATAGTCTCCCTTTCAACTGACTCTTTTCTTCAGACTTCCTTACAGAACTGACTTATTTACTCCAATTATCTTTCCTATAACTTTTCGGCACGACTCGTGCAGATAACACTGTTCATTCTCGTATGCGTTGCCGTTTCGTAGCAGCGGTCGCCTATTCTTACTTGTTAAGAATCTGCTGCCTGGCAACGGACATCATTCCGTTGTCTTTCTCGTGGCCGCTGCCTAGAAACGAATGTTGTTTCAGAGCCATTCCCTAGCAACGGCTGCTTCTCTAGCTCCACAGTTCTTGCTTTGAGCAATATGCCAGAATACGTCATTTCGAGGACAGTCCGTATGAACGTGACCATAACATTTCTAGATAAGGTACCAAAGGAACACTGAGCACCAACAATGATATACAACGACAGTTCATGAATTGTTGGTTATTTTATGCCGACGATTCAGATGCATATTTATAGGGCTCTAACTTTGAATCAGATGCGAAGATGACCAAGAATGATCCAGTGAGATCCAGAGGTGGACGATCATAGCTTTTCCGAAGACCCTGCTTCCATTTCTTTAATTTTAGAGCTCAAAAGACTGTCCCCTGACATTGTGGCCCCAACTGGGCCTGCAGTACCAGCACAGTACGAGAAATTAGTATGGAGCATGGATACTATGATATCCGGCAGGGGAATCCCGAAGGGTAGAAGAGAGATATCTACAAGTAGGATGTTATCCATCAAATATCGAATATGCATCAACCTGCGAATGAACGTGAGCCTCCGTAGTAAGAAACAGGCGTTATGTTCGCCTTAAAGCACGGATCTGAAGACGCTAAGCGGAAAAAATAATAAAAAAAATCTCATTAAGCGAATAACGCAGTTGATATCCAATCCGGTTATCTCTGGAATACAAATCCACAGCGCTATATCTGTATCAGCTGTGTGGGTGGAAATGTAAAAGCATATTAACCAGTTATTATTTCATACCCGAATAGTTTGTATGCTACCATGGGTTGTGGATATATGCAAAATTAACGAATTTTATGTAAAAAGAAAATATCTTTAGAATCATTTCACGTGACAGTGAAGAATATAATTAAACCAACTAACTGCGGCATATTTTATTTTCATAGTGAAATTTAATTAATTTTGACCTTAAATTATGTATCCTCTCCACTTCCTGCTGTGAGCTTTGCATACAGGGAGCGTATTGTTGCGTTCTGGTTGTTACTGTGAATAATGAATGTTCTGTGGGAAAATTTCATCATTGCTCGCTCATCATGCATGCTCTTCGACTATCAAGGCTTCTGCCCCTCTAACTCTATAGGCAAGAGTTCCTCAAAAGCTCAGAATCGCTCACGTAAACAATTAATTAATCGCATTTTATGGAAACCGAATATGCATTATCGTGTACACAAGACTATTCAATTCATTCATTCATCAATGGCTCTACAGCCCTTTGTTGGGCCCTGGCCGCTTTTTTCAGTTTCGTATATAGTCTGTAGGGCTCCTTGGACGAGGGATCAGCCAGTCGCAAGGCCGCTACCTACACACAGAACAACACAAATACAGAATAAACGCACAGACATCCATGCCTTGTGTGGAATTCGAACCTACGACCACAGCGTTCGAGTGGGTGAAGACAATCCATGTCTTAGACAGCGTGACCACTAATTTAAAATCAGACGGGTTAATGTTGCTTGTGGAATTTCCTCCATACCAAATACTGCAATGTAGCTGTGGCCTCTCCCTAAAGTCCCTATTCGATTATCCGTTCCAGGTGTCGGGACATCAGTTCCACCACGAAATTTAAAGACATGATTTATTTGTAGTTTATATGACAATACTGTCAGTAATTAGGGGTATACGGCGTATAATAATAGGATAATTACTAAATAATTAATTGAACGTGGTAGGAATCGGCCGTGGCCTAACCTGAGGTACTACCCCAGCATCTAGCTGCAGTGCCTGAAGAAAACCACAAAACCTTTAGGTATGACATAATTCTTATTATGCAGGTACACCATCAATGGTGCAACAATGAAATAAAGACACCTAAAATATATATTTTTCACTAAAATTGTAACTTTAATACTTTAAAATATATTAAACATCATAAAATGTCATTAAAATACTGCAAATATACAAGTATGATACTTAATAATTTTTTAAAGTATTAATGTTACACTTTTAGTGAAAAATATATATTTTAGGTGTCTTTATATCATTGTTGCATAATTGACGGTGTACTTGAATGATAAGAATGGTGCTTCAAAGCGACAGGATGCTGAAATATAATACAAGTATTTAGGTATGATAACCAAAATCTAAACCGGGAAAATCTACAACACGAAGCAGGAGAGCTACCCACTAGAGAGTGATAAATTCTGTAATTGTTACCTTAAAACTTGCCATTTCTTCTTCTTCTTAAGATCTGTCTTCTTTCCGCGTACTTTGCAACACATCATTAAATCTCATACAAAGTTTGCACACTATGTAAATGAAACGCGTCGCTACTTAAACCACAAATCAATCAATTATTTTCACCGGATGAAATAGACATATCAGCATGTGTCAGCTGAACGAATTAAATTGTGGGATCTTCTTCATAACATGTGTGCTGCCATGACTCGAATACCCGGACCTCGTTTGCGATAGCGGACGAAGCATTTGGACTCCTCCATAACGCCTTATAAAAAAAAAAACTTCTTCGCGAGAAACAACAGTGAAGGTGAACTTCTGGCAGATGTGAAGTACCTGGATATCTAGCGCATGCGCAAGTGAAAGGCGAGCCAGAGAACCAATAAGAAAGTTCATTTAGTTACATGGTAATATATTCCGTCATTTGCCATCTGAATGGAGCAAACGCTGGAATATTTTTCTCCTTACGGTTTTGTTCTGTAGTTATAGAAACCGTTGAATCGTGTTATTTGATAATATTTCTGCTCATGTCTGTTACATATTCGCCATCATTATTATTCCAGTGCATGATTCTAGAAAGGTTTCGTAACCATTACATCAACACGTTAACGATGTAGACACATTGTCACTCACGAAGTGGTTGGTGCGATGTTTGTTTCTAAAGAGATATTCGCTTTGAAACCAGGAACATTGATTTTAACAATGATAATTCTTTTCAGTTACTTTAGATAGTTGTGATTTTCTCCGAAAGGAATAACTCAGCTTAAATTTAATTTCAACGCCGTAAAATATACTCGTAAAATTATACTAATTTCTATAAAACTGCAGCATAAAATTACATTTTTGGGGGCTTTTGTCTATCATCAAGAAGAACAAAGTTTTTCGAGAATTAAGTAAGGGGTTGCTTAAATTCCAAACACTTTACAGAACCTCCGTCTTAAAGGACCTTAATGGATCGTGTAAGATCCTTCATTTATCCTTATTTTCTTTTAAGCGCTCAAAGAGAACTACGAACTTCTACATTTACACTAAATTCCTCTAAATTTAACAGAAATATTAAGAAAAGGAACATTTTCATTCCATTATGTTTGTGGTATTTTAAATTAAACAGTTTTTTTCTATGTTAAAAGCAGGAACTTTTACACAAGTCTGTTCAGAAACCTCTACTGCTTCCCTTGTACAGCTTTGTTATTTGAATAACGAAGTAAAAGTTTTACAGAACATTTAGTTTGAAAGTCTGATATTTCTTTACGCAAAATAAAAGGCTCAAGGAATCTGCAATATTTATATTTTAAAGAAGTTCGCCCCTTTTATATAAAGGGGTACATTGCATATCACAAACACCTTCTGGAATATGAAACAAATGTAAAACTAATAATAAACAGCAGTGGAACAGTGTACTGCAACTTGAAGCACAGGAGTATATTTTGCAGGTGCATTCCTTGTGAATATCGCCCGTAATTGCCTTGTTTTGCTAATATAAACGTGCTGTAGGGAGCAACATTATTTATCTGTAAAAATAAAATTGTCTGTGCTTAAAGAATCTGCATGTTATAAAGAGTATTTGGGGCTTGGAGTATAGCTCCATGCATTCGCAATCTCGGTATTGTATTTAAGTGGGTGGTTAGCGTGACGCTTAGACCGCTTTAGCCCTTTGGAAATATCCTCAGTGTCCATCAGGTATGAGGCTGTACTGACCCCAGAGCCGCTCTGAAATGGTGGAGAAGAGAAAAATCGAATTCCGATTTCTCGTTCATTCAGCCTGTGGGCTAGTCCCTAGTCAGCAGTCGTACAAGCAGCGACATCCTTTATGTGTTAAACTAGAATGGGTATATAAGTTTCTTTTTAGCCTGTTTTGAAAGTGGACTTGAAAACTGCGTTCTCGGGTTGGAACAGGCCGTATTTATGCCTGACAGAATAATTAAAATTTAAAATTCTGTCCTTAATATTACATGTTTTCCTATCCCTATTCAATTAGATATGGCAGAATTATGATTGATGGGAAAAGGAGAAGAGTAATTGAACGAAAAAGAAAATGAAAAGGGTGGGAGAAAGAGGACATATACAAGCTAATTTGGAAAAGAAAGTTGAAAAGAGAAAAATAGGAAGATTATATGAAAGTAAACAAGAAGTTCTGGGAAGAACTAATAGCCTAAATTTGATACGACACGAACCGCATATAAACCGTCGCCTCCAACGATATTTCTTTGCCGCGGGAACGTCTTTACCGAATTTTTACCTAACAACGAAAGGAGGGATGCATTTTACTGAGCGTCTGCCTAACAAAAATACGAAGGATATCCGGAAATTAAAGATACGAAGTCCAGAAAATATCTGTAAAGCTTTCTCTTCTGTATTCTCTTGTAGCACTTTCACAACACACCTTTATTTACTTTTCAACATAGTCACCATTGATCGCAATGCACTTAGTGAGCCTGGGATCGAGATTTTTTTAGTCCAGCATCGTAGAAATTTCCCGCCTGCTCTCTTAGTCATGGAGAACAGTTATTGACACTTCTGGACATTGTTCATGAAATTCATCGATGGCTAACGTCTGTCAACACGAAAGTCTTCATCAAATTTTTGGATGATTTCATCAGTGACAACGGATGGCCTTCATCTTGACCATCATTCCTTCCCGCTTCAAATTCACGCACCATTTTGCCAAGTTTCGCCTGTTCATAACATCTCCGCCGTGAACAGAAACAAGTTGGCTATGAATTTCAGCAGCAGTTACTCCTTTCATGTGAAAAAATCTAATTACTGTACGACTCACATTTGGCGGGATTTTGAACCGACACGGCCATTTTAAACACACACTGCCAGCGCAACGTTGCCGTGACTGTGGCCGGTGAACTCTGCCCTGTCATACGGTTCCTATCTCACACGGCAGCACTGCCATTCTAAACACAAACTGCGAGCACAACGTTGCCGTGACTGTGGCCGGCGAAACCTGCCCTGTCATACGGTTCCTATCTCACACGGCAGCACTGCCATTCTAAACACAAACTGCTAGTAGAACGTTGCCGTGACTGTGGCCGGTGAACTCTGCCCTGTCATGCGGTTCCTGTCTCACACGGCAGCACTGCCATTCTAAACACAAACTGCTAGTAGAACGTTGCCGTGACTGTGGCCGGTGAACTCTGCCCTTCATACGGTTCCTATCTCACGCGGCAGCACGGGCATTCTAAACACACACTGCTAGTAGAACGTTGCCGTGACTGTGGCCGGTGAACTCTGCCCTGTCATACGGTTCCTATCTCACACGGCAGCGCTGCCATTCTAAACACAAACTGCTAGTAGAACGTTGCCGTGACTGTGGCCGGTGAACTCTGCCCTGTCATACGGTTCCTATCTCACACGGCAGCGCTGCCATTTCTGGGGGAAAAAAAAATCCCTTGCATTTTTACTGGACTTGTATCTTTACTTTCCGGATATCTCTCGTACTTTCATGTTATCCCAAATGCATGGGCTTGTAAGAGCTCGGATTCGGAATCCAGGAGTTAAAAACAGATTCGCCTTTACTCCATGAGTTTTCCTTGTTGTGAGCACAGGAAGGATTGGACGTAAAGAACAGAAGAGACATCAAAGGAAACATCGATTCCATACATGATATATCTAACTTAATCTACAAACCTATCGATTCTAAGGCGACGCAAGATAGAAAAACAGAGGATGCGATATGTCAATCCCGGACGGACAGCATAAATCTTCGTAAGTCCCCTCCACCAGATAATGCAAAGTTTACAGACGGCATAACAAAAACTGTCCTAAGAAGTCATATTAAAATGTCAATTTGTCAAGGAATATGAAAGAAAATACAAGTTTCTCCATTCCTCTGTTGAAATGCAGTATGAAGAGACAAATCTGGCAAGTGCTTTAAATTTCGGACTACGACACCTAAAACTGTTTAAGACTAGAAATTTCTGTAGGTGGGTTTCATAAGTATTAAATTAAGCGGGTAAAAGTTTCCCTGTGCTTAAGTAAGCATCATGCCAGAAAGATATATGGGAATGAAGGCATGGCTCCAGGTATTTTTAAACTTGGTACTACTTGGAGACGGGTTCTCAGATTCAAGGACCAGACGTTTAGCTCCCTACGAAAGGGTCCCCAGTGTCATTTTTATAGGAGGCTGCGTGAGCCCTAGTGTCGGTCTGGGAGTAGTGGAAAGAGAAAAATGCCTGCCCTTGCTGGAAATCGAACCCCGGTTGTTCAGCTCGTAGTGACCGTTACCCAGGTTTCCCATACGAAATACTCGTATCTGTTTCAGATCCCAGGGACGGTCTTGTATTGATTAGAGTAAAGTAAACAATTTTTAGGGACAAAAGTTTGAGAGTAAACGTGTTCCACCAGAAGATATCGTTCCTTTGTTAGGGTTTAAATGGTTTCAGATTGTAAGTAACAATGTATGTTCGACGTAATGGTTTAGTTTCTTTGTTGTTACTAAAAGGTGTTTAAATGAATATCTTTCAATTTCACTGTTGCCAAAATTATTATCTTACTGAATATCTTTGAGTGTCTCCATGGCTAATAAAAAACAGATTTCAGAAAAAGATCTTAGTTTCCCTGTTGCTACTGAAACCCCGGTTTTCTTTGATGCCACTAAAATATTTTTCCTCAAGAAGTTTCAGTTATTTTATTGTTAATTAGTAATTGTCTTCCTGAGTAACTCTCACCTTTTGCTATTAATTCCTGCATAAAAATGCGTGTTCATCAAAATATTTCATTACATTTGTTTTCACTGACGCCTGTCTCCGTAACGGGCTATTCTGTGGCTAAGAGATGGACTACCGGTCACGGTAGCCGAGCTGTCTAAGCATGCACTGTCTTCGCTCTCTCGGAAGTCGGGATCGTGGGTTCGAATCTGATCACCCGCACAAGGAGCCCTACCGAATGTCTAAGATCTAGTAAACCGAAGTGAAACGAAGAGTTTCATGGAGGTAGGCCAAGGCAGAAATTGGGGCTGTAGCGCCAAAGGAAAGAAAGAGATGGATTATTTACAATATTTTTCTCTTTTGCATCTAACATCAACGTTCGTTATAAGTATGAGTATATCTAAACCAATTAATCTCAGTCAGTTAAGGAAAATCTCATATTCAAACTTATAATATAAGTAATATTACTTAAGACAAGAAACATTCGCATTTCTAATAAGCAGTGCAAGGCAGAAGGTAAGTTTCTCTCTTCCTAACAAACAGAATCCATTAAGAGCTTCAAGTTCCTTGTCCACCATTAAAATTCCTCAATTTTTCCACTAAACGTTACGTGTGTTACTAAGTTTGCATTCAGCACTTGAGTGGATGCAAGTGATGTCACCGAAAGAGGGTCAGAAGTTTGTAGTAATGTAAGCAACATGACGACAGAGTCAACAAGCTGGCGTCGATTGGCGGCGTCGCGACAACACATGCGTCTATTCAGCAAGAGTAGGAATGATTACGCTGCCTGATCGATAAGACACACACAAACACCTGGAGTACCGTGTGGTTAACAATAATGTCTTACAGCATGACTAAGAGGTACTTAGGGGAGGTTCGCTCGACATCTGGGGAAAAGTGCACTATTTTGCGTATAATTTTACTGAAGTTATCTACTGAGAATGAGCGTCAAGTAGCGTATATGTCAGTCAACAATAACGTCTCTGAAAAGAAACCGTATGTCGGATATTATGATACACCTATAATTTGCTTGCTGTTCATGTTGTGACATGTAGACCCATTGCTAAGAACGACTTGTAAACAAACTCACAACAAATACGCAACCAACAATAAAGCAGACCAATTTATAGACAACGCCGAAATGCACATATGCAACAATAGAACCGGTGTCGCAAGAGGTGTTTTCTACGTGGGTTCGCATATATCAATTGCTAGGCAACGGATATGTTTTCGACCAGAGGCGTTATAACGAGAAGCCAACACTAACTCATAGTTCTACTAACCCGTGTGGAGGCGGGATCGAATATCTCCACCGTGACCCTGCGAGTCGTAGGAGGCGACGAAAAGGGAAGTCTCAAATCTGAGACGGTAAAATATGGTCGAGAGTCCCAAGGGAATGGGCCCCGAGAAAGACTACGCTGGCAAGGGCCAACAGCATGTACAGTAGACAGGCCCGTCTTCTCGTCAGAGAGGGCGTCCGACAAAAACGAGACCGTAACTGTCAAACAGTAATAAAAATCTGGTCATGATTCCCAGATGGGCCTCGACACCAAGACTGACTGACTGACTGACTGACTGACAGTCACAATGTGGCTTTGACTTTGACTTAACTGACAGTTCAGCTTGAAGTCAGTATAATTCCCGTGGAGTGTCCAGGCGGAAGATTACAGTGTATCAGATAGTGATCGGTAAACTGTTGTAACCCGTTGTATAGAATTCGAATAAATTCGATCATCAAATCCCAAACCCGTCTTATTAGTCACGTAAACCCAGGATACGTGACAATATGTTTACAGGAAAACTGTAGGTATCTCCTATTGACATAACTTTTGCTTCACTGATACTTCATACAACGTTCTTTATTTTATATTTAATGAAGATTAAGAATAAATAAACTATTCACCTGAAATAAATAAAAACATAAGATGCATGATTTGAGGTTCTCACAGTGGTCGTTATGAAGATTTCTATCTTCTTGAATTTCAACGGACTACATGGTGTTCTATCCTAGAAGACAGAACACTTCTTTAAAAATAAAAGGGTTAGAATTTGTAAAAACTTAAAATGAAAATGTCATTACAATTAACTGAAATACGTAATCAAAAAAATTTAAAGACAAAGAGAGAACAAAAATGAGTACTCGTACAGATGACGAGTTACACAGCCATTCTTGACAAAGACCTTGCGCGTATGTTTGGGGATATCTGCGTTAGTAGCAGGGCTTACGGGTGATGTTAAATGTTAAAACACAGAATGCCATCTTCCGCACAGTTAAAGGCACGCGATTTTAGAACTTACTGACATTATAACCAAGCCTCTTTTATAATTACCTAATAGGGAGTGGATATAAAAGACACTCTTGTTATGGATATTTTAAGTAAGTGATTCTTAAACTATCCGAACAAAGTTTTTCCAGTTGTATCTCTGTGGGTTATACAGCGTTGATGTAGCACAAAAATGGTTTCCCACAAATTTCCTCCTGAAGTTAAATAGTCACTCACTCAGGGAACTCAGCCCTTCTTGAGAAGCTGCCAATTGTAGAGCAACTCAAGTACTTGCCAGCATTTTATGGAACCTGCAGGTTCACTGCTGTGTTCACAAGAACCCTCCACTGGTCCCTATCCTGAGCCAGATGAACACAGCCCACATCACCCAATATTTCTAAGATCCATCTAATATTATCATCCCATCTAAGTCTAGTTCTTCCTAATAGACTCTTTCGTTTTGGCTTCCCTACCAAAATCCTCTTCCCATTGTTTGCTACATGCCCTGTCAATCTCATCATTATTCACTAGATCATTCTAATTATACTTGGTGAAGGGCTTACTGATATTATTAATGGTTACTTTTTCTTATGCTAAAATAATTAAGCACTATACCATGAGGACATATAGGGGAGTGGAAATATAGTACCACCATTCTTGACCTCGGCACTAGATGGAGGTGAGTGGCTAGCTTCACGACGTGGCCGCTTTACTCCCGGGGAAGAGCTCTCGATAGCCACTGGATAGGAGGCTGTGTGGGCCCAAGAGCCGGTCTGAACGCTCTGGAGAAGAGAAAAAAATCGCCTCTGCCGGGAGATCATCTCTTAGACACGTGATATCCGTATCAATTACTTTATTTAGAATTCATTTAACGACGCTGCAAGTAGCTCAGACTCGCCCCGAATGCTAAGATGATTTGTGAAAAATATATTGAAGAATATGTGGAGGGAGGTGGTGGCTGCCTAATCTGAGGCACTCCATTTGCATGGAGGACCTGTGAAAACCACGAAAATTCTCAGTAAGGTTTTCCGGTCTCCGAGCCAGATTTTTAAGCCAGTATTCTCCAGACATTGGAAAGCTTTAAGCAGGCGTCCGTGACGTTCAATATGTCGATATAAATTTACCTAATATTCATGTACTGGTTAACAAATTTTTGGAGGGGGG
The DNA here is from genome assembly GCF_002891405.2 of Cryptotermes secundus. NCBI lineage: Eukaryota > Metazoa > Arthropoda > Insecta > Blattodea > Kalotermitidae > Cryptotermes > Cryptotermes secundus. The sequence continues at coordinate 1,460,820 of NW_019720574.1, forward strand.
ACAGACACATAGATGTGGGCATGGGCATGATGGTTGTATTCAGACATAAAATAAAGACTAACACAATCATTATAAATCATTACATTAACTATTATTTAAGCATTATCACTATATACTCAAATTTTCTCATCTACAAGTTCTACATCTGCTTAACGTTTTTCTGAATTATCTTAAACGCAACAAATGGGCGAAACCTTACAATAAACATGTTATTATAGTGTCCGCTGATAACCGCTTCACAATTGATAGTGTTCTAGTATAATTGATGCACAATTATACTAGAACACTAAGTAACGATTTTACTGAATACACGCGCTATCAACAATTAAAATGTTTCGGTAAAGGTCGGAACTACAATACCGACTGAACCACAGGTACCTCTCTCACTGCCACCCGAACTACTACTTACAATAATGATATTGTGATGAGTATAGCTAGGCAACGGCGCGATAAACACCTCGCTTAACGTCACACAACGATAAGGCAAATTTTTATAATTTGTTGTTAGGCAACAATCAGCGCGCCAATGGATTGGGGAGATAGCTATCACGTGACTTGTTTCAAAGTAGTCTGCGCCGTGCAACAATAGAGGGGCTGTGGATTCTGTGCTTGGTCCGAGCCGAGAGGATATGAGAGAATACGGGAATGTGAATTGACTTCACTTGAGTTCCGAAGTTCCAAGGGAACAGCAGTGTGGCCAGAAGCAGAACTAGAAGACTTAGTGTGTGACGTTACATGTGCTATAGTTACAGTAATCTTGAGAGTGTGAGAACTGTAGTTACGACTAGTGAAGATTCAATAAATCAATCACCAATCCAACCCCGCGTCTTGGTCACTGAAACACGTGACAATATCTACATACTGGGGACAGAATACAAACGGAACTGCAATCCTTACGCTTTTATATGTTCGGATAAAGGATAACTCAAATTCATTGCTTCACAATATAGGCCTAATGATAACCTATAAAGCTTAAATGTAGATTATGAGTAGGAGTAATACTTCAAAGTTATTATCGATAATAAATGCACTTCGTACTAACGCGTGACAGTTCATTAATCAATGTCTGCTTAAGCGTATAACATCGAACTAAACAAGAGGTATGACAGCTTCGTGTGAAGTAATATTAGGAACAGACTGTCCCAAATTTGTATTCTCATCTGACGTAAATACCGAGCATTCCCGTGATATTTCAACGGGTTAGTTGATTAGTTAGGTTAGTTAGTGGGAGTGACCAACAGTACTGAGATCCCTCTTGACGTCGAAGAGGGCGTCCCATATCAAAATATACAAAAGTCTGGGAAAAGAAGATTTCGAAAACAAGTATGACTGTGCTGGCGAGACCCAGCAGCAAATGTATTGGGCTGGACTGATATTTCGACATGGCCATCATCCATCATCATAGAAATTATAATCAGCGCGATTAAATCAAAGAGCATGGAGAGGCGATGAATGTAGCACGAATGGGAAAGAAGAAAACTGAATAAAATTTTAGTCGGAAAAGCTTAATGGAAGGGAGCAATGGCAGGTGGGAATCTATATGACTAAATACAAAGAGAAATGCGAGCGGATGGTAAGAAAGAAGTGGAAGAATGGTAGTCAGCAAGGGTGCAAGAAGATGTGTGTAACGTTAATATTAATGTATAATAGATGAATATCACACTACAGAAACTGAAATTTTAATTGGGATGCTGGAAGGTGGGACAAGGTGGTCAAATTCTAGCACAAAAAAAAAATTTAATTCGAAATGAACTAATAAAATATAAATATCAAGTAGACATATATATAGATGAGAGGATAATATTAAAATGCAAGTTAAAATATAATATAATGATTTCATATGGCTCAGAATATGGTTCAATCGGCGGGTTTCGTAACGAAATTTTGCACATTATAAAATAGGAGAATTATTTTTATCAGTTGATTGACTGTTAGCGCCTCAGGGAGGGCGGTTCCATCAAGTTATTTCAAGGAACGAGGTAGAGTGAGGCCAAGCAAGATGCTTACACAAGACAATGTTGGAGTTGGAGCCGTCTGGGTTCTGCGAAACTTCAGTAAACTAAACAGACCAGAGCCGCGTCAACAAACAAGAGCTGATTCAGGACTAGCTGTGAGCTGCAGTGAAGACATGAAGACGCCTATAAATAACCCCCTAACTAATTAGCTAACTAAGTCCATGAGGCAGAAACCTTCTCTTTTCAGTCGTCTACTGAACAATTCCCTCGCCTTTTGTTCTTTCCAGCTTCCATCACAGTCCGCAAAACAATTTCGATGTAATGTCCAACTATTTTGTTTCCTGCTATGAAAATAATTATGTTCATAATTTTCAGTATTCTGAAAATTCAGTAAAACTAAAAGGATGTAACTCCAATTCAGTTGACGTGTTACTGGCCGATGACGGCTCTGGAAAACAAATTTTAATAAAGTTTTAAACTGAAAGCACAACCAAACAATAAAGAGAATTGAAAATAATTTACAATGTGTTGTATTTGTACGTTATAACATTTAATAACATTTACAACTACAACGTCAAACTGTAGTTCAACTAAACTGGAATTCGTTGTCTCTGAAAGTGATGTAGTCATACTCAAGCTATGCAACACTTTATAATTCGATGAATGATAAAACTGAACTAAGGAAAATCATCACTGGCAAGACAGTTTTTTTAGCGATAGGTTTCCTTAGAAGATTCTGCCAGCTTTGTCTTGAATCAACCCGATAAAAATGCCATAGGATTACAATGTTGCAAATTAAACTCCGTAGCCTGTAGTCCGCAAGCGAGCTATACCGACCGAGCGACCGCCGTTTGTTGGCAAAGTGGCAACTTTTTGCGGATAGAGGATGTCACGTGGTCAGCGCAATGAATCCCCACGGCCGTTAATTTCGGGTTTCTAGACAGGAGCAGCTATTTCCTTGAAATAACTCCTGTTATCCTCACGAGGCTGAGTGGACCCCGTTCCAGACCCACTACTTCACAGAAAATCTGTTAGCGCCTGGAATCGAATCCGGGACCTCTGGATCTATAGGCAGGAACTCTGACCATTAGATCACAGAGGCGTTCCAATGTTGCAATTCAGAGAAATTTAAATGCCAAGTCCTTCTTCTCTTTGCAAGGTTAGGCCAATAACTGGACTATTTTGGAGGTCCAGTTCATATCCGTCTAAAAATGTCTGATCTTCATCTTCCGACAGATAAATAGCCAAGAAATTTTTTGAGTGTATAACGTCTTTCATCCATGTAACATGATCTAACTACTTTTCTTTATAATATACTAATTTGTATTCGACTGAGTCCTCGTAGAAGTCTTCTTTTTCTTAAATTATTTTTACATTAAATAAATGCTCTCAGACTACTAACAAGGACCTCGAGACCTCGAGAGGTGAAGAGCACGTGACTTATCTCATTACGGTACTTTCATCTGGCTGTTATCTGTTGAGTAGGGGAAGTACTTAGGGTGAGGGCACGATTCTGCCTCTGTAATAACAGGCGATCGATGCTACTGACTCGATTACACTTCTATTGAAAACGAAATTAATGCGAACTAAAGGGATTATTGATTTGGAATGAAGAGACTTGAACAGTAGGGCCTGCTCTTATCTCCTTAAGAGAAAGTCGATAGCCGATTGAGTCCGATGGTTCTCAACGGAGTAGCACAATTTCCAGGGTAGACAAGTGAAATTGATAAGGCTCAGAATTTACCCGGTCTCTCTATAGTCCGTCCAGAGTTAAGAACATACTACAAGTGTCACTTTAGAATGAGGATCCTTTAGAAAGAACTGCGAAGGAACATACTTGGGCCGCAGAGAAAGGACGTAAGAGAAGGGCGGAAAAAATTACTTATTGGGCATCTTCAGAGTATGCAATCATTGAAAAATAAATATCAGGGTAAGCAGATTAAGGAAATTGACATGACCGAGACAAAAATACTTTGATAAGTTCAGTCGGAGAACCTCAAGAGACACAGGTACTGATGGAAGGATAATAATAAAATGGATCTTAAAGACGTAAAGTGTAACTTCGTACCTAAGAAGGGAACACAGCATCACGAGACTGTCCTGTTACATATTGATTTCTTCTTCGACCCTGAGGATCGATGCTTCATTTTCAACAGACTACACGGCTTTATATTCCACAAGATAGAACTCTTCATAACTACCGCTGTGATAAACTCATTTCCTACATTAAAATCTCTTTTGTTTGTATGTGGCTTTGTCATGAAATACATTCTGAACGGTTTAACTAATATTTATAACACTTTACATGCAGTTTGTGTGGATGATGACATTTTTACAAACAGTGTCCATACACTGACAGCCTCTGTGGTCTAGTGGTCAGAGTTCCTGGGTTCGATTCCCGGCGCTACCAGTTTTTCTGACAAGTAATGGGTCTGGAACGGGGTCCACTCAGCCTCGTGAGGATAATGGAGGAACTACTTCAAGAAAATACCGGCTGCCGTCTAAAAAAAAAAAGGATATTAACGGCCGTGGGGATCCGTTGCGCTGACCACGTGACACACTCTATCCGCTAAAGTTGGCACTAACTTCGACGACAAGCGGCGGTCTCTCGGTGGGTATGGTTCGCTTCCGGACTACAGGCCAAGGAGTTTGTTTTGTATTGATACACTACATAGTGGAGGCTATTCAGACTTCAAGGCTTAAAGCTGATATTTTGTAGACTCGTTCTTAGGCTATTTAAGGACCTTACGCCACTGACTTCTCGCACATTACACATATTCGAACTATATTTATAACGTAGATATATAGGAAATCGATTAATTTTATTGTTCCTCGTGCGAGTAGGGGATCGATTTACAAGAAATCGATGTGGCCTACTTGAAAGAACTACTTCAGCATCGACTCGTGTGGCTGAATAAAATCAATATAAACTAGAGCCACAAATTCAAACCAGATCAATTTCGCTTATTCGTAACCGAAAGCGCTATTCTATATACGGAAATTTGCAGCTGCAAATACGTGATAAGAGGATGTTGTTCTCCTCCAATCAAATTAAACTTGAAGACAGAAACACTCTCTTGAACTCAGCAGTGTCTCTAGGGGGGGGGGACGAGTCCTCTCTGCTGATGAAAACATAAACACAATTACACGTAGACAATGATCTCGGAGAGGGGTAAGAAGGAAGGTCTCTCTCAGTATTGGTTACACTGCAAACTCAGAAAACAAGGGATTGAGTGCGAAGCGCCACTAAGGAGCAATAACTCAGTCCTGCTGCTCACGATCACAGCTCACGTTGTTCTTCCCTTGCCGAGCTCTGTTGTCACTAAGAATCCACTGCATGAAGTAAAATTACAACGTACTCACTCGCCCATATGAAGTGCGAGCCAGCTATAGGTTGCATAACTGTGCTTCGAGGTCGAAACCTGACAAAACAATATCGGTATACAGAAGTTTAAACAACTTCTGTTAGATAATAGGAACGTGACGTTACGACTGTCGTTGCAACACCCTACAATATTTAAATTATGTAAATTTAAATAGAGTGCATATCCACATTTTCGAACCATCTCCCTGCTTCCGGTTTCATAACCATATAAATAATAAAACTGGTACTTACGGGGTTTGTTTACGGTTAAATTAAATCTCCTGCAATTTTTGTTTTTTAATATCATCATAGGACTTAAAACACTGGCCAATCCACGAGCTAAAATAAAATAAAATGTTAATGAAAGTCTGAAGACTGTAACTAATATGTAGGTTATGTTGGCCGAAATAAGTCACTCAGATTAAATAAGCAGACAACCAACCTGGCTTCAAAATGCGGTCACTGGAATTTAATATACATCATCCGCTGTAGGAACGAGCGTGCGTCATTGTCTGTTAGTGAGGTAGACCGTTGCGTCATTATTAAAAATTAGCAATATCATGTTTTAAGCATACTTATGGTACTTATACGCAGATGGGAAATCCAGACACACTTTCACCGCACATATGTTCCATAACGTTGCCTACACAAGGTATGATGTAATATGGTTAGCACAGTGGATGGACTTAAAGACATTTTGTAATCTGCAGTGCTATTCTAACTACACCGCTATTAGTAAGATGACTGTAAATACCGACAGAAAATTAAATTAGGCTGTGGAGCTGTGTGCAACGAAAGTTTGATATATTTCCGTTAATGATAAACATCACATTATTTATGCCACCTGAAATCCTTGGGTTCCATGATGTTCGACCCACAGTTTTTAACCCACAAGACGTATCAGAAATAAAATGAAAACTGGATTATGCATTCCATAATCAAGTCCAGTAAAGAAAAAATGTAGGTGGAACCCCTTTTTGGCTGGAAAGTTTCTTTGGTTAAAAACCGTGGGTGAAACATTTTTGGCGAAACGTTTCTCGGGTTAAATGTCTCGTCGATTTAAAAAAAAATCATCATCAAGCAGACTCGAAAGGCAGGTGTAGCCGGTACCACGTATAAGTTCATATTATCTCATATAAATTATCATTGCCAACTTTAGTGGATAGAGGGCGTCGCATGGTCAGCGCAACGAATCCCCATGGCCGGAGCCGCTATTTCCTTGAAATAGCTCCTCAGTTATCCTCACGAGGCTGAATGGACCCCGTTCCAGACCCACTACTTCTCAGAAAATCTGGTAGCGTCGGGAATCAAACCAGGGCCTCTGGATTTGTAGTCAGGAACTCCGACCACTATACCACAGAGGCAGTCGACACTAACTTCGCCGGCAAGCGGCGGTCCCTCGGTCGGTATAGTTCGCTTGCGGACTAAAACCATGGAGTTGTGTTTTTGTTGTTGTTGTTGTTGTTGTTGTTGTTGCATTCATCCTATACCGGAAGAAATCTGAACCCTACTGTTCCGAAATTCGACGGAAGTAGAACAAGCATCCATTGCCGCACAGCGCGACATCCGCTTCAGCCCACATCAAAAAATAATCACCTCCTTCCTCTGCAGCATGCGACTTCATTCAATGGGCTATAAAATACATTTCTGTTGGAACTTTTTTATATATTTGCTTTAAAATTGTATGATTCCAGGAAAATTATAAGAAAACAATCCGCCAGGAGATTTCGGTTAGGGTAGCCGACACTGTACATGATTCTAGAACTGTAAGATTGTAATTCGGAAATATTGGACCTTCCTACTGAATTGAAGAGGCCTGTCGGTCGGAACAAATGCTAATCTGTGTCTCTCTACTTTCTTAGCAAGCATCAGTCTCTGTCCCTCTTCGCAATTAAATAAAAGATTTGGGGAGTAAAGAGGAGGAGCTGTGCAAGACGAGGAAGAAGACAGGAAAATAAAATTGGAATTAATTTTAAGAGCAAAAAGGAAGGAATTGATGTAAATGGAAGAAAGGAGCTTCCTTAAATAACGTATTTTAAAGTTGCTCATATGTTTAAAATGTTTCAGTTCAGTTGAAGTGGCTCTACAAGTGACATCTGCGCTCTATCTTCTTCAGAAAGAGCTTGTGGATTGTTGGAAGTCGTGTTCAACATATATATATGAAGACGCGGTTACAACAAACACCAAAATTGGCATTTAATAATCCTACTTATATATAGAGTTAAATTCCACACATTACGTCAAACAAAATGGCTTCTATGGAGCAATTGGTGGAATGAAGATTGGCAGGGGAAACCGATGTACTCGGAGAAAACCTGCCCCAGGGCCACTTTGTACACCACAAATCCCACCTGACCAGACCCTGGATCGAGCCGCGGCGGTAAGCCAGCGACTAACCGCTTGAGCTATGGCGCGGCCTACGCTAGCTTTAATGACAACAGTATTTTGTGTATATGTCTATTTGAAATAATTCAAATTATCCATATAACGTTTCCTTTCAGAATTTAACGCCCTTGAACATGATTTCATAGGCCTGAAACGTTTCAGGCAATCTAGTGATTAAAGACTGGATGTCCTACATAGTATTTTTGTATTTAATTTAGAGTAGACAGTGCACCGGTAATAAAGATTTCTGTCCGGTCTGTTCGTGATTACAGAAGAATGACGACATGTTTTGCCTCTCATATCTCATTGAATCTAAGCGGAAGACCCGTTCTTCAATTTCTTCGCTTAAAATAAAAAGTATTTAAATAATGAAGTTTCATATTTATGATAAGAAGTGTAATTATTCCTGTTGATCAAAAATAAATTACCCTGTACGCTGCAACTCTTTACAATTTAACCTTTTAACTGGAATGCCAAAAAAAAAAAAGATTGTTCTTATGTATCGTTAATGTTCTTTAATTAATGGGTTATATATAATGTATCTCTTCTGTTACATACTACCATGGCGCCACATAATTATCGCTCTATGCATTATGAAGCAGCTCAGCTTATCCAGCAACCACAGGACGACAGAATGATAAATTAGGAGCATTGAGTGATCTTTAATGCGTAACAGATTTAAATTAATACTTTGGCCAATGAAGTATGTGAAATAGCAAAGAAGGGATTTAAAAATACGTTTGCCGTTCTTGAAATACAGGCAGAACTTCTTACTCACAATTAAGGCCGCGCCATAGCTCAAGCGGTTAGTCGCTGGCTTCCCACCACGGCGGCCCGGGTTCGATCCCGGGTTTGGTCAAGTGGGATTTGTGGTGGAGAAAGTGGCGGTGGGGCAGGGTTTCTCCGAGTACTTCGGTTTCCCCTGCCAATCTTCATTCCACCAATTGCTCCACAATCACCCTCACCTATCATCTGGGGCTGATACAATAGGCCAAAAGTGGCCGCAGTACAAGGAACTTAGTCCCACCCCACTAGCAATAAAAAATTAAGAAGGGTAGCCGTGGGACTATTGCTTTACATTTCATTACGTGAGCAGTGACAACACGTAGCCATATGGACTCCGGAATATACACAGGAGAGTGGAGATGGAACCTCTTAGAAAAGGAACGCGTTCAAACTGTGCTCCCTAAGAGCTGCGTCGCGTGTCAGGATGAAAGCTTGACCTGATTTTCTTACACCACAGTGAGCAGCTTTTCATTCTGAAGGAAACACACAATCTTAAGCTGCTTGAAAATAGGATTCTGGAGAAAACATTTATTTCTCAGACAGAAAGCAAACAAGAAAAACGAGAAGTACGCTTATGTGCCATTGAGAAGTTTCAACTACGTGGGTTATAGAACACGAAACGAGTGTGAACATAACCACGACTGGTAAGCAGGAATCCGGAAGAAGGCTAGAGTGTTTCGTAACACAAGATGATAATTAATAGATTCTTAAATTATTTAAAAACGGTTGAAACCACAGAAAGTTCGTTATCACCAGATGAGACAAGAAGATTATAGCATTGTGAGAGAATAAGTTTTCGAAAAAAAGTGGCCTATTTCAGGAAAATCTCATAGTATTCGAATCGAGAGATAATATTTACAGCATAAAATAAATTGGAAGTGTATTTAGACCTTAAAAAGAGGGTAACAGGATGAAGGAAACTATATAATGAAGAGCTTCACAGTTTGTACACCTCACCTTATAGCAACACATCCATCTCATTGAGGACTAATGGAAAAGCTGATGTGTAAGGAAAATAAGAATTTATATAAAATCTAATTGAGAAAACCTGAAGAGAATAGCCAATAGACGTAAAGAGTGGACTGGAGGATAATATGAAAATAATTGCACAGAAGTCGTATGTGATGTAATGGACGGAACCCGTTTCTTAAAGATATTATACAAAGGCCGGGTCGTTGGGCCGCCCCATAGCTCAAGCGGTTAGTCGTTGGCTTCCCACCGTGGCGGTCAGGGTTCGATTCCGGGTCTGGACAAGTGGGATTTGTGGTGGACGAAGTGGCGCTGGGGCAGGTTTTCTCCAAGTACTTCGGTTTCCCCTGCCAATTTTCATTCCACCAATTGCTCCACAATGACCTATCATCTGGGGCTGGTACAATAGGCCAGAAGTGGCCGCAGTACAAGGGACTTAGTCCCACCCCACTAGCAATAAAAAAAGGGCTGAGTCTTTATCAGCATGATAGTTAAAATAAGGGTTCATTTAGGGGATGTCCTGACCTGCTCAGTAACCAGGTCTTTAAGAAAGACCCTACTCCATGGAGACAGTGAATCAGCAAATGGAAACGGTTTGCACAGCGTTGCAGAGCGACTGACAGAATCGTGAACAATTTCTACCCCGCTACAGTCCCCTTCTCTCGGTACCGAAGAAACTGAAGTTGAACTGGCCAGTCAGTTTTGCGGGATGTCTATACACTAACTGTAGGTCTCTCTGTTTTGCTAATGACCACATAAGTTACAGTAGTAATGGACAGGAAATAGCAGTTTTTATAATGACACTGTATCCCCGATAACTTCGCAATAGATACAGTACGTTAAATATAATGGGACCTCGTATATTTCTTCCTTCGAATTTATCGATCCATAATCGTCCAGCATAATGTTTCAATGCCGGTCACGGTGGACGAGCGGTCTAAGGCATGTACAAGTACTGTCTTCCCTCTCTCGGAAGCCGGGATCGTGGGTTAGAATCCCACAGAAGGCATGTATATTTGGTATGTGTATGTGTTTATTCTGTTTGTGTTGTCCTGTGTTTAGGTAGAGGCCTTGCAAAGAGCTGATCACTCGTCCAACGAGTCCTACCGCCTGTAAAGTGATCATGAAACTGATACTCAGAGGCCAGAGCCAAAGGGGGCTGTAGAGCTAGTGGAAAAAAAAAAAGAAATGTTTCAGTAAAATGATAAAGTTGTCCTTGTGCTTAACTAATTAAGCACTACGTCATAAAGGCGTATGGGGGAGCAGGTGTATAGATCCACATTTTCTTGACCTCGGCACTAGTTGGAGGTGAGTGGTCAGCTTCACGCCCCGGCCGCTTTACTCCTGGGGAAAGAACCCCCAGTACCCATTGGATTGGAGGTTGGGTGGACCCCAGAGCTGGTCTGGACGACTTGAAAAAGAGAAAATTCTTGACCCTACCGGGATGCAAACTCCAACCCCTCGATTGTCCAGACCGTAACCAGTCGTTATACCGACTACGCTATAAGTTATTCTGCCAAATCTATGTGACACTTGAAGATAAACGCAGGGACTATACTACGTTTGTGATGACTACATTTTGAAAGAAGAAAATCTTTTAAGAATATGCTACCACAGCTTCAGCACCAGTCTTTTGTGACATATTTTTATGTTGCCATAACATCCTTCTAGTTCGTCAGTTTCCTTCCGTTCTGTCTTGTTCGTTTAGCTAGGAGACCATATACGGTAGAATCCACAATGCAATCTATGCCAACCCCGTGTTATTACTTGGCAAATATATATATATACTACCTTAGAGCTATAACGTCCTGTTTGTTATCAGTAAGACTTACACGTATTGTCATGCGACAACACGGCAACATATCCCTAAGATAAAACGTGCATGATGTCAGGGCCTTTCGATTTTTTCTTTATATCTCAGTTTATTTGTACAATCAGTCCATATTAAGGACTATAAGTACATCTTACGAAATACTTCATCTAAAGCTTAAATACTAAGAGAGAACATGTCGGGGAGAGTAATGCTCCAGTGAGCAATCTCTAGGAATTTGTTATTGTATGTATTGCATTTATATGAAGCGCGTCGTTAGGTCGGTTGGTTCATGCCTTTTCAGTCTTCTGGGCTCGTCTGCGTTGTTTAATAATGTGGTTACCAGTTTATTTCGAATTTAGAAACTGAATTTTACTACAAATGTTTCCTTCTAGCAGAGCCACAACTTTTACGTGTCAGTAAAGAGCTTAAAACCCTCAAAAAATCATTAAAATATTTATATTAAAATATCTGTATATTAAGTAAATTCGTTACAGTAATCCATTTCTCAGAACTAAATAAATATAATAATATTACATCAAACTGGATTCAAGGTACATATTTATATTCAACAGAAGGTTCATGTCTGCAAAAAGAAAGTTCATAATTCAGAGAACAATGTTTTATGAAAGGCAAAATATGATTTCAAAAGGGCCTTCTCTCGAATATAATTCCGAGCTCGTAAATATAGACTTATATACATCTGCTTTCCTTAAATCTTAGTTACCTTTTGTCATAATTAGAAGAAACGTGACAGCTTCTAGTTACTAAACTATGGATTGTTACGTAACTGGAATGTTGCGCCGTGTAGATGTTGTGTTAACTGACGTTTCGGAGGAACGTATCGCCTCCATCTTCAGGGTAGAAGGAAAAAATAAGGAAAAACTGCGAGCGAGGAACCAGCGTAAGCAGGTGCAACAAATGTAGATGTTGTATTAACCGACGTTTCGGAGGAACGTATCGCCTCCATCTTCAGGGTAGAAGAAAAAATAAGAAAATCTACACGGCGCCACATCCCAGAAGACTGCTTTCTTTATGGGTTGTTACGTCTGTGAAGAAAGCGGTAGTGTTGTTATACATACTCACGATTTCATTATGTATTATTTACTCACACTGTATCGAAGACAACGATAAATGGACGTGGAGACTGACCTTAACAAAGAAGGAGATATGAAAGAGAATATTTAGGTGCAAAGAACAAAGTTCGAAACTTCAAATCATGTAAGTAGTAAGTATCTACAAATTTAACCATCAAGAGCTTGAAGTTAATCTGAATAACATTTTAATATTCACTTCCTACCTAATAAAAGCCACTGCATCTCCATTGCGAAGGTGGGCTGTTTCACAGCACGAAACTGTCCAATTAATCCTATGTGTCGGTTTCATGGACTGGGCTTGTTGGCTAGGTTTGTTGCGTAAAATTTCCACTTTTTTTCTATCTTGTCTCAGGTCTGTGCACGCCTTGACACAATTTTTAATACATAGTTTTCCTGTTATCTCCCGCTGACGAAGCCTGATCTCATGTACTTATATAGCTGTACTTATACTGACATGGATCGTGCAGCAATTGAAGTTAGCTCTTTCTAACAGACTCAACAGAGCAGGTGTCTCCGACCCTTCACCTGAAGACGGAAACATATCCAAAATCCGAAGAGTAAAGTTCTTTTAATTTTAAAATACCAGACGAAGTACAGCGTCCAAAAACACAATAACATATTGGAACAGTTTACGTCCGCATCCTGCCAAGTCCTGCACTATTCACCATTCATAATCTTTCTTTCTCGATGCTATGTAAAGGTTCGGCCACACAGACTTCCGTACGCTACGTACGCCATGTTCCCTATGTTAGCTGCGTCGCAGAGTGTATACAGCGTACGTAGCGTACTTAGCGAACATAGCGTAGCGCTGTGTGTGCCCGAACCTTAAGCCTAACCTCTGAAGCTGAACCGTACAAAGGGCAATGTTGGTTCTGTCATTGCTTCTGTCTTCCCACGTCATTAACATGTACGATCATATAATTGATGCGATGCTATGCAACATATCGTGGTTTGTAGGCCCGCTGCTAGGTAACGACCGCGAAATAAGCAATTATACAAGAGCCGTTACTAAGTAACAGATCCGCAAACATGTTTTCACAGTAACAAGAAGACACAACAATAATGGGAAGCGATGTTTTAAGTAGTAAATTTCCACATGTCATTAGCGAAAAAAAATTTTGAACCAGCAATTTTAGTTGAGATGGTTGGTGAGTTAGTCAGTTAATTCATTAGTTGGTTAGTTAGTTGGTTAGATAACTGCTGAGGTTCAGCTGTTATGAGCTGCTGCTGTGAGAGGCTGGTAGCTGAGGCCGGGGACAGTTCGGGAACTCAGAGGAAGGGGAACGTCCGCCGTTGGAAGCCGTTACCAAGCAACGGCAGTGAAGACGTGACTGTGGATGCTAGTGTGTGTGTGTATGTATGTGTGTGTGTAACAGTGAACTGTAAAGCGTAGTCGCACGCTGTATCAAATTGAGCAACAAAGCGAGTCACAATCCAAAATCCATCTATACTCACTCCAAACTAGTGACAACTGATGTCAGAAGTGGGCGATACAATATTTTTGAGGGACCCACTGTACAAGTTGGGTCAAGGTGTAACTCTTTCGACTATCGTTCGGGAGGTTCGCATTTCGAACCTCGGCAGGGAACAAATTATCGCGAGGTTTTTCACGGTTTTCATCGGTCCCTTCCACAAAATTTCCAAGCCGTTATTCACAACTTATCAAACATTTCACGATACGTCATCTAAAATTCTAACAGCGCCGCCAAGTGAACCATAAACAAATAAGAAATTAACGAATAGTCCCTCGTGGTTTCGAGTTACGGTGACGGAAATTACGAACCACAGCTGATACAGTGAAGAAAATGAAGTTTAAAACAAGAGACGGTTTGGTGGCAGGGAAAATAATTCCCGTGTGTCACATGACATTTCACACGGTGACATTTGTCTGGAAGCCGTCAGATAAGCACGTCCCAACAGACTGTCACTCTGACGGAGACCTGCAGAGTTCTGGTCGAGACAGCAACCAGGCCTACGACAGCTGAGAGCTGTCTGCTTCGGAACTGTCATACACCATAGCGATCGGAGTTACTATTTTCAAGCTCTGTGTAACAATTGGAGCTCATGAAGAAAGCAGTCTTCTGGGATTTGGCACCGTGTATATGTGGTGTTAACCGACGTTTCGGAGGAACGTATCGCCCCCATCTTCAGGGTAGAAGAAAAAGTATAAGAATTCTGCAAGCGACAACACCGTGAGAAACGGTAAAGCAGACAGCGTAGCGTCTCGAGTCGTCGAATGTGTCGTTGAGTAGCCTCCCCATAGAGGAACAATATGTAAGATTTGAGGCTTTCACGGCGGTGACTATGAAGAAAGCAGTCTTCTGGGATTTGGCACCGTGTATATGTGGTGTTAACCGACGTTTCGGAGGAACGTATCGCCCCCATCTTCAGGGTAGAAGAAAAAGTATAAGAATTCTGCAAGCGACAACACCGTGAGAAACGGTAAAGCAGTCTGCTTTACCGTTTCTCACGGTGTTGTCGCTTGCAGAATTCTTATACTTTTTCTTCTACCCTGAAGATGGGGGCGATACGTTCCTCCGAAACGTCGGTTAACACCACATATACACGGTGCCAAATCCCAGAAGACTGCTTTCTTCATAGTCACCGCCGTGAAAGCCTCAAATCTTACAATTGGAGCTCAGTTTGCTTTTCAAGCCATGGTGATTAATGGAAAATTTACGTTCTTGTAATAAGAAGTTTATTTGAACTATGCGTTATTAAATAATGAAAAATTTAATATATGGATAAGAAAGGCGAGAGAACAGCATTCATTCTTCGTGTTAGGTAGGTCAGGTTCACAACTCGGTCTGGCGATGGGCTATCCTGGAAGAGAACTTTTGTGGTTTTCTTCAGTCTCTCTAGGGAAAATGCTGCGATGGTGTTTGTAATTAAATTATAATTGCTTTCCTTTCAGATCCTCCTCAATTGTTTTTTTTTTCTTTGACACTACAGCCCCAGTGGGCCTAGGCCTACCTCCATGAACTTCTCCGTTCACTTCGGTTTTACTAGATCTTACACGTTCGGTAGGACTCCTTGGGCGGGTGATCAGCTCGTCGCAAGGCCTCTACCTGTACACAAACACAGAAAAACGCACACACACAAACTAAACATCCATGCCCTGAGTGGGATTCGAACCCACGATCCCGGCTTCCGAGCGAGCGAAGACAGTACATGCCTTAGACCGCTCGGCTACCGTGACCGGCTTCAATGGAAGCGTCATCAAATAAACCAAGAATAAAAGCAAAGAGACACGCGGAGTTGACGCTGTTCTCATTTTCACTGTCATCTGCCATTGTAATGACCCGAAGACGATGGAAGAGTACATTATTTAAGCACTAAATATACAACAATAGACATACCTAATACAATTACGGCGTAATTTTCATATAAACTGTTTCTCACATTGACGAGTCCTATATTCTGAGATATGACGCCGTGTAGTGCGTTGAAAGTCAATTTTCGTACTCAGGTTCGAAGAACAAGCCAAGTAAGAAACGAGAATGACGCTGTTAGCAAACAGAGATATTTACTTTAGACGGATAACGCGGCGATATATCCCAGAAGATAGCACTGTTCATGACTACAGCTGAAAGACATCAAATACTAGGTATCTTACTTTCTATCTTCAGTACAGGGAATATTTTATGAAACACCTCATGCGTTGTTGCGTCATAATGTGGGGCACGTCCCGCGAAGCACCTGTTTGCATGTAGCATATGTCAAACGCTGCGGGATCTGCTTTCCAAACCAGGCCAGGTTTACCCCACAGAGGAGTGTACCCTCACGGGGCTGAGTAACCCACTGAACTCATTTTCAGCCTCAAATACAGAGCCTGCGGAGTGACACGCTTACGCTGAATAGTTCAATAAGAAAATTTGTCCATTGCTAAGCAACGGCTAGGAAAACACGTTTCTACAGCAAAAAATAAACACGCAACAATAAGGAATTTTTGATAACGATGTTTTCTATGCGGCCTTTGATGAGTTTATATAAAGAGGCCACCAGAAGGGTTAGGAGGCAACACAATAGAAATGGGGTCTTCCCATAGACCCCACGCCGAGGCGTTATCTTGAAGACAATTAAGTTGAGCGCAGTGTGGAGGCGGGGTTTAGTACCTCCACCGTAGTCCTGCGAGTCAGAAGAGGCGACGGAAAGGGAAATCTCAACTCTGAGACAGTGAAGTATGGTCGTGAGTCCCACACGACTCGGATCCGAGAATGACTGCCCTGGCGAGGGTCAGCAGCAATTTTAAACGACAGATCCGTCCTCTCGTCAGAGAGAGCGTTCCACATCAACAAACCCGCAACTGTCTGACAGTACATCGTAATACAAATGTGGTCATAAGCCCCAGGTAAGTGCTTTAATCCAAGACAGACTGGCCGACTGACCGTCGGTCGTAATGTAAGACTCAGACTCAATTATGAGGCGACGAAAAGGGGAGTCTCGACTCAGAGACAGAATGACTGCGCTGGCGAGGACCAGCAGCAACTGTAAATAACAGACACGTTCTCTCATCATAGAGGACGTCCTCACATCAACAAATCAGCAGCTGTCTGACAGTAACAAAAATCTGCTCTTGGACCCCAGATGGTGCTTGACATCAGACAGACTGGCCGATAGAATGACCGCCGTAACATAACTTTGACTTTCACTTTGACTTCGTGTCATGGATAGTCATATACATTAATTGACCAGTTGATGGTCAGCTGTGAGACGATAACCAGATGGCAAAGACATAAGCACGGAAGCAGAAGTTATTAGAATCCGTTATCAGGTAACGGCCGGCGAAAACATAGGACATTTTATGTGTGTCGTAGTTAAAGCGATCTGTAAAATATGTAAACCATTGAAAACTGTTGAAATTACTTGTAGTAACGAGTTTTAAGGCTGGGGCCACACGAACGCACGAAATACGTCCGTTGTAACGAATGTACTTTATGACGGACGTTACTGAGGACACCACACAGTTGCAGAATGCGGTGTGTAGTTTTTTGTCTGCAATGGAGCCAGATTAACCTCTCTTGTTTATTTCTACAACGGACGTCACGACGTTCGTTACAACGGACGCATTTTGTGCGCTCGTGTGGCCCCAGCCTGAGTCCAATAAATCCAGTTACCAATCCAAACCCGGTGTATGGTTACTAGCGAAAATATCATTATTTCTCCTTATGTTCAGACTCCATACAACACATGCAAGTTAAACAATGTTGTTAGGCAACCTATGATTCGACCAATCTGTTAACTCTTCGCTTGTCAGTTAGCATAGAACATTTACGAAGCAGAGGGGAATTCGATTAGTGGCGTTCTATTTGCAGTCCCGTATACCGCAAATATCCGTGTTCGCGTTCTGATCTTTACGTGAAAATTTCATTTCATATCCCACTAGTCTTGCAAAACAAGCAAATTTCTTCTGATATGCAAAATTCTCTTTCACAAATACCACGGGGTCATACGCATAAGGGTCATATTTGCATGCTAGGAAAGCTTATCGCTTTGAGAAGTTGCGCTGTGTTTCTTTATTAGCCACAAAGCCTACAGAAAGGAACAGTTCATAATAAACGTGTTATAAAGAGAGCATTACTTCCAACATGTTATAGTTGTGAAGAATTATGTGTGAGATATAACGCCATGTAGTCCGTTGAAAGTCAACTGACGTTTCGGAGAAACATATCGCCTCAATTTTCAGGACCGAAGATTGTCATCTGCTTTCACGCTTGTTTCTTGTTTGGCTTATTCTTAGATCCTGAAATGGTGGAAACATGTTTCTCTGAAACATCATTTGAGTTTAAACGGACTTCTGAACTCCAAATTCCAATTCTCTATTTCAATTTCCCTAGCTACAAGCAGACTCTCGTTAGATAGCCTCGGATCGGACTCCGTAGAAAAACCATCTACTCTTGTCGAGTATTACTGTGTTACCTAGCAACGCGTTGTAGCATGTCCCACAGAGAACACAGCTCCTATTGTTGAGTGTTCGCTGGAACGTGTATATTGAGTCGTTGCCTAGCAATGGGTAGATATGTCACAGTAATAAAAACCAAAGAGTTCGGCTCCATTTTACCTCTGAATTAGATTAGACTGTTATACGGCTAAAACTATGTCAATAAAAGCCTGACATTAAAAAAAGAATAAATAAAAAAGTTCTTCGAAATTCACATCGAAACTCAATCAGTTCGAGGTAACGTTCCACTACTGCTATAACCTCCGCAAGATACTACATATCTAATAAACAAAAATGGAATTAAGCTTCGAATTAAATTGTATTACGTCAAATGATAATCATTTGCTCAGACAATAATGAATCAAACCGTGTTTAATATTACTGACTCAAAAATGCACAGAGCTGCTGGGATATAGGGTATGCTTAATGGGGTTCAGCAACTGTTCAGTCGATACAGTTGTTAAAGGCGATATACCGCAGCAACTAAACGATAAATCGATTCCCTTACAAATAGAGACGAACAGAGTGGGAAGAAAATGGAAGCGAAGGAAGAAATAAAAAAGAGAGCAATAATAAGGAACAGAATTATTCCTAAATAAACGATTTTATTCCCTTCCGTTTTAAGAGCAATACATATTGGGCGTACACTTAAATAAGGGTGTCCGGATGAAATGTATCCAAAATAAAATCGTTATACCTCAGAAAGAATTTATTATACACATAAATGGGTTACACCATTACAAAGGGAAACTATCTAAGTTTTTTCTGCGTATATAATTGTCTCAATAAATTTCAACGTGGGCCCCCTTGGTGGCACGAAAGATATCCAGACGATCCAGCATGCTTGGTGTTACCTTAGCCACAGCGTCCCTTATGCGGGCTTTCGGGTGTTGAAGCTCGTTGATCAAACCCGGTAGACAATGTTCTTCACGTAACCCCACAAGAAAAAAGACACTGGGGTTAAATCTGGCGACCTAGGAAGCCAAGCAATTGGTCCACCCCTGCCGATCCATCTCTCAGCCATCTCTCTGTCTAGGTGATTCCTAACTTGGTGGCAGAAATGTGGCGGCGCATGCGCGTAAGCCGGGCATGAAAAAAACTTTCAGAGTTTTCCTTCCGATGACATAAACAGGATACGTGTATAACAATTAGTTTCCGAGATATACATTCTTCTATTTTGGATACCTTTCATCAGGACATTCTGTATATCATTTGGAAAGCGTACTCCATTTTGCATACCTGATTGGGAAGGGCCGAAAAATGTTAGCTCAGACCATCAGTGAGACAAACATTCTACATAAGATTTGAGGCTTTGACGGCGGTGACTGTGAAGAAAGCAGTCTTCTGGGATTTGGCACCCTGTAGATGTGGGGTTAACACCACATATACACGGTGCCAAATCCCAGAAGACTGCTTTCTTCAAACATTCTACGCTCCAGAGAACTCTCCACAACAGAAGGGACATCTACCCTAGGAGTTGATGTAAAGCAGGTAGCTTATCGCCCTGTACATAATGCACAAGATATATAGAATGTTGTATCCCACATTATACAGTACATTTAATTATTGTTTGACACGTATGGATAAATACAGAAGTATGCATAGAATATTGGGAAATAAATCAAGATTTGTCCCCTCTTGGGCTTTGATTTCTAACGCGTAGCGGAGGACCAGGTGAACAAGATAATTTTGTCCTTCTCATTGACTTTAATTGGGACATGCGGTATCGTAGTTTCAATTCCCGATGTGGTCACTGAATTTTCCAATTGACCTAATCCTTCCAGCAGCACTATGACCCTGGGGTCGACTTAGCCTCTAACAGAAATGAGTACCAGAAATCTTCCTGGTGGTAAAGAGCGGTTTGTGCACAAAGCTGACAACTCACCGCCATCTATGCACCGACTGTCTAGAAAATGTGGGAGCCTCTACGTCTCACAACCCTATGAGCCCATGAGGCCTGTTACAGGGATAGCTTTACTTTTTTACATTTACATTAGCATTAAAGATGCTTCCTTCGGCTTCAATAAAGGGCAGATAATTTCTACGACAAGATAAGCGACTCTAGTCTTCCCAAAGAAGCTCCACAGAACTAGGTAGCTGGTCACAAATCTAGTGTTGCCAAGTCTATAACATTATGGGCATCATATTTCCTCCAGATAGGAATAACAGCCAAATAGAATGTCGTACGTTTATTTTTTGTGAAATTTTGTGAAATTCGATTTGACAACGTCGAATGATAGGGCGATGAGTGAAAATGCAATCAGGCAGTTCGGAAGTAAACGATCGTGGCCTAGTCGAGATACTAATCAGTAATTTTCCTGGACGGACTGAGTAAACCCACGACAAACGTCAATGCAGATTAGCAGCAATAGTTTCACAAAACAAAGAGTCCGCTATGTATGAGTGATGAAAGAAGAATTAAATTCGACTTAAAACTTTTAATATCAAGATTTAAAATATGAAATTTAATCCAACTGATAGTTTTAGGCAAGCAGCACGCGGGCAGATTAAGAGATAATTTTCTGTTATGGTTTAAATTCATGCACTTTTTGCAAAGAACGTCAAACATTTTAAAGATTAGTACTGTTTAGACAGGCTAAAGTAGATAACTGCCGGTCACGGTAGCCGAGCGGTCTAAGGCATGTACTGTCTTCGCTCGCTTGGAAACCGAGATCGTGGGTTCGAATCCCACTCAGTGCATGGATGTTTAGTTTGTGTGTGTGTGTGTGTGTGTGTGTGTGTGTGTGCGTGTGTGTGCGTTTTTCTGTGTTTGTGTACAGGTAGAGGCCTTGCGACGAGCTGATCACCCGCCCAAGGAGTCCTACCGAATGTGTAAGATCAAGAAAAACCGAAGTGAACGGAGAAGTTAATGGAGGTAGACCTAGGCCCACTGGGGCTGTACTGCCAAGGAAAAAAAAAGTAGTTAATTAGTTTCCAACTAAGTACTTGATATTTATGTTTCTTGCAGCCACAATACAACGTATCCTGCATAAAAATGTAAATGTTCTTAATAGAGAACTGTTAGAGCTGTGTAACATTAATTTCATGGCCAATTTTAAGTATCGTACCGCTAAATAAACTATGTCGCAAAGCTAGGTAGCTTAATTTACCGCGTCATGATAGCCAATTACGAACCATGTTTGAAAGCCAATTCGCGTGGTTTCATATCAAACCCTGAGGAATCGTTTCCACAAGTTAACCGACATTTTTCCTTATCTGTAGGTTAATATTTCCTTCTCAACGTGAATTACATCAATTCATTATTTCCGACCAAGAGCGTAGACAGGAAGCAATTAATCATACCTTCGGACCGCTCATGACGTGTGCCAAACGTTAAGCACGCCGATGAATCTTAATGCTTCCCATTAAAACACTTCCTTCGCTGCGGGGCCCAGCAATGAACGACAATCAATGAACTCATAACTTTATATTAAGGAAATGACTCAATTAACTCTCAAGTAATATCTAAAGCGATACAATTAAGGAAATATTTCAATTATATATATCATGTAGTGTGGGGCACGCGGTAGGGTAGTTGGTTGAGGCACTACGCTACAAGCCGGAAGGACGCGGGTTCAATTTCCGATGAGGTCATTTGATTTTCTAATTGACCTAATCCTTCCAGCCGCACTATGGCCCTGGGGTTGACTCAGCCTCTAACAGAAATAAGTACCAGGAATCATCCTGGGGGGGAGGGGGGTAAAGAGCGACCGGCTCATAAGGCTGACAACCTCACTGCCATCTGTGAGCCGATTCTCTAGAAAATGTGGAAGCCTCGACCTCTCACAACCTTTTGGGCCTCCACGGCCTGTTACAGGGACACATTTACCTGTTTTTACATTTATAACATTTTAAGTGCATTTAAATATGTAGGATTTGGGGTTCTCGTGGCGTTGGTTACGAAAAGTTCTATTTTCTCGGCTACAATGCCGTATAGTCCGTTAGAAGTAAATGGATGTTTCGGAGAAACATGTTACCTCTATCTTCAGGGTCGAAGAATATGCCGGGCAACATGGCCGCTCTGCTCTCCACCTGTTTTCACGCTGGTTTCTCACTCGGCTTTTTCTCCGACTCTGAAGATGGATGCGACGTGTTCCTCCGAAACTTCGGTTGACTTCCAACGGACTATATGACGTTATATCTAAGAAAATAGGACTCTTAATATTTTGAAAGTCTCTCCTTACTTCCAAGAAATATATTGCGTCATCATTAACGATCCGTTGGTTCATGTTTATGGAAACAGCCCCTGTATATCCTGGGAACCAAAAGAACCCAACAAGTAAATTATGCTGATTATATTTCTTTTGTTTTTGTTGTTTCTTATTTAACGATGCTGTCACTAACGACGCTAAATAGCGCCGATGATAGGCGTATTAATGAATATGGCCCAATTGTTGGAAGGAGAATTGGCAGGAGAAACGGAAGTACTAAGAGAAATCGTACCCCAGAATCACTTTCTCCGCTATAAATCCATAACGACCTGATGTGAACCCGGGCCTCCGCAGTAGGAATGCGGTGAATAATCGCCTGAGATATGGCATGGCCCTATATCATATTATTTGACGTTAAAGCAAGTGTTACGTATAGTTAGCACTGCCCTGTCGGAGAAGAAGAAGAGGAGAAGAGGAGGAGGAAGAAGAGGAGGAAGAAGAAGAGGAGGAGGAGGAGGAGGAGGAAGAGGAGGAGGAAGAAGAGGAGGAGGAAGAGGAGGAAGAAGAGGAGGAGGAAGAGGAGGAAGAAGAAGAAGAGGAGGAGGAGGAAGAAGAGGAGAGGAGGAGGAGGAAGTGGAGAGGAGGAAGAAGAAGAGGAGGAGGAAGAAGAAGAGGAGGAGGAAGAAGAAGAAGAGGAGAAGGAAGAGGAGGAGGAGGAGGAAGTGATGCCTGGGACTTGCTACCGCGGTCACGGTACAGATATTGCTTTTCCCCAACCAGACACATGTTCAACTTCAAATTGAATATGGTTAGCTCAGATAATATTTATGGACATAACACAGATATGTTATTACGACTCTGGTAAATCCTCATTTCTGTCGATCTCTCACCATACCACTCTGCAGGTTTGAAAGAGGGAGAAATATCTTGTTAAAATGGACGAAGTGAACAATACTTAAAGGAAGGAATGAGAAATCGATACAGAATTTTGGTCGGAAAATCTGAAGGTATGAGACCACTTGGAAGATCTATACATGGATGGGAAGATACTATTAAAATGGATCTTACAACAAATGGGATGTGCGAACCCTTGTGAACGTGGTAACGAACCTTTCAATTCAATACAAAGGGGAAATCGGTTCAGTAGCATGCGAACACTAGCTTCTCAGGAATGGATATGTAGGTTCATGCCATTGGCTAACCAGATATGAAGACGATGATTACGGAAGTGGTGATGACTTAGTTCGATGATGGTGATATGAGTTCAGATGTGGTGATTATGAGGAGCTATAAAACTCGTGACCACAAGAACGGTGATCATGATATTAATTAAGAAATTGCGATGATATGAAAACGATGAACGTTATAATGATGACATAACCTGACCCCGGTGATTATGGCGATAAGATTATAAGTCCACAGCACTGATGCCGGCCATAGCAAAACGAATAGTGCATAAATTGGGGTAATATTGCTAAGGTTATCATCATTATCATTATTTTCTTATGATTACCATAACTATTACACTTGGTCCATTTAATATTGTTGCATGTAAACCCGGTGCTAAGTAATGACTCGATAAACAACGTCCGCTGCTAGGCAACAGATTCATAACAAACAACGATTGAACAGCAACGAAGCAGCGGTGTTTTCCATGCGGTCCATGCCGAGGGGTTATAAGCGGGACAAGTCTAGAGTTTAGTCAGTCCCGTGTGGAGGCGGGGTCGAATACCTCCACCGTTTCCTTGCGAGTCGTGAGAGGCGATGAAAAGGGAAATCTCGAGTCTGAGACAGTAAAATATCGTCGCGAGTCCGACGGGAGTAGGACCCGAGAATGACTGCGCTGGCGAGGACCAGCAGCAATTGTAAACGACACACCCTTCCTCTCGTCAGAGAGAGAGCCCCACATCAACAAACACGCAACTGTCTGACTAATAAAAACCTGGTCTTAAGCCCCAGATGGATGCTTTATTCCTGACAGTCTGTCGTAACATAAGCCTCAGACTTAGTTTAGCCAGTTTTGAGACGTTCGCCAGCCTGTAAGGACGTAAACAGAAGACATTGTGAGGATCCATTACCAGGAAACGGCTAGTAAAAACAAACTTAAAAGCCTTAATATGTGCTGTAATGAACTGGAGAGAGTGTGAATTAGCGATTGTGCTATAGTTACCTGTAATTATGATCTGTAAGTGTTCAGTATATCTAATTATCAATCTAAACCTCGTCTGTAGTCACTCATACACGTGATAATATGAATGGTGGTAGTGTTTACTGAAGGTTTAAATATCAGCTACATGCAGCGTTTTATCCAGCGATTTTCGTTAAGAGCAGGATAGACCAAACACAAACCCTGGGTCAATATTGTGCGAAGCTCGCACGCTGCAACAGGACCGACAGTCGCTTCTGGCGCTCTGTGAAGTGCTCAGCTGAGTGGCGTCAAGAGGGAAATTCAAGCCGAGGTCAACAGGTCACAATCGATCGTAGCATATGATCTTGCGTGCATCAGGATATGTCTACTGAAGCATCCTAAGCTCTGTCTAGAACATCTTTGAGGTTGCATCATTAGAGCATTACATCTTCATGAAAAATTTATTTGATTCTATTTCCAAAATACGGTGGGCGCCGTGCCGGACATTTCAATGTACGCATTCGTATAAGTTTTCCTTTCGTAACGTTGTCTGCTCAGTGTATGGCGTACGTTTCAGACAGACAGTACAATCTGTCACGTGACAATTACATATTACCATAGTCACAAATAGAATAAAATAACGGATATTCTAATTCGGGTTACTTAAAATCATTTATGGACTTTGAAATTTCAAATACAGGCACCTGCGGCTTCAGAAAGTTAATAAACAATTACTAACAATTGCATTTGGCATGGGTACAACTGTTGATTCTCGGGGGATAAAACGGTAGGAACGTGAATCTGATCACACCTCCAGCTACTGCCGATGTTAAGAATTATGGAGCTATACCTCCACTTCCCATACATCTTCATGGCGTAGTATTCAGTTCATTAAGCCCATGGATCACTTACTCACTGGGCCTCCAGACATGTTAGAAGAAATTAACAGAAGGTACCGAGCTCCTATCCAATGAGCAACAGAAGCTCTTTAAGTGGGGTTAATGCGGCAGGTTCGTGAAGCTGAACATTCACCTTCAACTAATGTCGAGATCAAGAAAGGTGGAGCTATACCTCCATTTTCCCCCATATGTCTTCATGGCATAGTGCTTAACTACTAGTAATTAAGTATAGGAACAACTTTTTTTTTTCCTTGGCACTAGAGCCCCAGTGGGCCTAGGCCTACCGGATGTGACAGCGCTAGCTTCCGGATCCGCATAAGAGCCTCGTATTTAAATAAAGGCTACACTCATCTAACGTTTATGATGAACACAGCGGGCTATGGCAGATTTTCCTCTCGTAACTCCGTCACCATTCCGCCAGCTTACTGTCCTTGCTAATGACACTCAACCAAGAAGAACACTAAGCTACTGGACTAATGAGGCCAGGAAGGACCAGAAAGTGGCACAGCTACCTCAGTGATAGATGATGATGACCATGAACATGATGATTATGGTGATGACTGTACCTGTAGTGTGCGATAAGGCATATGAGCCAGCACGTTATCATAACCTCTAATCTTAGTTGCAGTTTCATCTTTGACCCATTACTCTGCAGGATCCAATAGTAAATTATAATAATAAAATATAAGTGTATGATTAAGTGATTTGATAATGATGCTATTCATTCATTCATCAGTGATCTGTCAGACGACAGGACCACAGTCTCTTCCAAAACAGTTCCTCCACTTAACGCAATCCAGAGCTTTCTCCTTCAAATAAAAACATCCTCTTCTGTCCCCAAGGTCATCCAGCATCTTCTTACATCCTCTTCCTCGTCTTCTGGTTCGCAATATTGAAAACTAATAGTATGACTGTGAAGATACATACACGCATTAATATATAAGTCTCAAATACGAAGGTATAAACACGAAATACAATGCGTTCAACGGTCGAGGAAACCTGTCAACAACGCACAGCGGAAATAACCTTTCTCCTAGAGTGCTGTTGTAACTTCCGATATCAGAATGAGTCATTAGACAATAAATACAAGCTGTTCAATAGTGAAATTCATTTCAGTATAAATATCGACCGCCTACAGACATCTCTAACACAAACTGAATATTAATGCGACTTACTGCAGTGACAAGATCAGACCACCTGACGGCGCTCGTATATCAGCGCTAATGACTCATTCTGCTATCGGCAGTTACAGATCTACGCTGCTGCCAGGTTTCCTTGATGGTTGAACGCCCTGTAAAAACAATATATGCATGCACTCACGCAAAGTCAGAATATAAACTGTTCAGTACACGTTATTCCACGCAACTCGTGGACCAAAAATTACAACAGAGAGGTAAAAATACAAATTATTCAATTTGGATTGAAACGAGAAGATTAATAGCAGACCATTAGCATACAGATGTCATGTTACATTCAAAGTCCGTGTTTCAACACGATTTTAATAAACCTGCCCATGTTTCAACACTACTCAGATTTAGCCCATGTTTTAGCATGTATTTAAATTAGACCATGCTTTAAAAATACATTAAATTAGTCCATATTCCCATATTGTCTTGATATATCTGGTCAAGCAAATGAACTCGGGGAAAAGACGATCATTATGAAACACTTCAATCTTATTCTTTAATGAATATTGCCCACAATATATATACATTGGAACCACCTGTTCTGTACTATACATTACAATTAAAATGAAGATTTATAAGTATACGTGAAGAACTGCAAGGATACCAACAACTTACTTAATCCGTTCCTTTTATAATTTTACGTTGTCGAGGTTGTTTTTTCTTTTTCATTTTGACCACTTTACACACGGTAGGATTCTTTGGACGAGTGATCAGCTCGTCGCAAGGCCTCTACCTAAACACAAGACAACACAAACACACACATATACCAAACATCCGTGCCTTGTGTAGGACTCGAACCCACCCTCACGGTTTCCGAGCTACCGTGTCCAGTGGGTACCAAGTTTGGAGGAAACCCGCCTTCCATATTTCTCGCTCCATTACCGAGAGAGGAGATGACGAAACTTAAGACGACCTAAACGTCGATAATGTAGCCAAGACCATCTTGGGCTTTACAAGTAGGATCCTCAAAAATCTAACTCTATAGAATTCGTGAGGATGGTGATCATGATGATGGTGGTGGTGGTGGTGGTGGTGGTGGTGGTGATAGTACAAATTTTAATCGCAGCTACGACACGGGACCCACGGCTTAAAGTCCCTCCCGGAGGACTTGTTCCCTGAATTTTTCCGCCCTTAAAAATTCCACGGCCTCCGCCGGGTTTGAACCCGCGTACCACGAGTCATGAGGTGGGAACGTTACCTCTAGACTACGGAGGCCGCTTACAGTGAGATTAGTAGCAGCTGCTGAAAAATCATGAATTTGGGGGGTGTGGACTGAATTCATCTGGCTCAGGATAAGGACCAGCTGCAGGCTCTTGTGAAGGCAGTTGTGAGTATTCGGGTCGAATAAAAAGCGTAGCTGAGCGACTATTAGCTCCTTAATAAGGATGCTGTACCATACGTTTATAAGAAAATTTAACGATTCTTTTTCAACTGTATAATTTCACTCATAACAGAATATTTATGAATGATTAATCGGGTAGGTTGGGAAAGTGAGCTCTCATGGTCCATATTAAGGGACTATTCCAGAATATTGTAGGACAGACTGAGTAAAACTATGAGAGATATATCGGAGCAGACTGTCTTGGTGCCTCGTGTCGAACCTGGTACTACTGAAGGATGACACAGACGAACTAACCACTACAAAGACACTTTTTTAGCATTATATGAAAATAACATTGGAATGACGTGAAGTTTAATGGCAGGAAGTCCACATAAAATTTAACTAGATGATTTTAAATTTATTTGAATATAAACACAGTCATAAACATGTTACCATAGTATGAAAGCCGACTGGTTATTCAACTCTGGGCTTTGATATAACCAGGGGCCGGATTTTGATGACCTGAAAATATTTAAAAAAATTACCAATAAAATGACCGAAATAATCCAGAAAAATGACCTAAAATATGACCCAAAAATAATATGCAGGGCCGGGATTTTGATGACCTATAAAATGACGGAAAAAATCCAGAAAAATTGCCTAAAGGAGAAAAGAAAGAACACTTCGCTTCCATGTTATTCACATTTCAGAAAACATATGAAGAAAAATTCCTTAAAATGGCCAAAAAATGACAAGAAATACCCTTAAAAGTCCAAAAATTTACCAAAAATTACCCCCAAAATAAAAAAAAGACCTTAAACCAAAAAATGTCAAAAAATGACAAAATATTAACTTATAAAATTTACATTTCTGTAACCAGCAGCTCATATCCGACATTTATATATTTAAGAGCACCGCATAGGATACAAGGAAAAAAGGATGACATTTCATCAAAATTTGGGCCCTGGATATAACTGATACGATGGGTCTCATACCGTTCAGCCTCTGCTAACGACAGAGGAGCTCTTAACAGACCAAGATTTGGGAAGGTGGAATACTTCGAAATTCAAATCACAGCATCTGGTCTGTAGTCAGTACACACGACGGCAAGGACTGGTGTAGGTTGTGTCTGGGGAATCCGCGTCTTTTAATGCACATAGCGTTGCTAAGGAAACGTAAGGCGAGGTGTCAGTTCTCAATCTCCTCCCCTTGACGCCACAATCCGTCGCTTCATCCCGTCTTTGTCAACAGATCTTAACCCCAATGCAGTACTGTGTTGTGTGGATGAGTGGGTGGGTAGGTTCTGTAGTAAAGAAACCGGAACTTTTAACTGTTGAATACACAATGAACAAAATGAGTAGCACCTGATATGAAGACTGTGTCAGTGGTTATAATAGTCTGCAGGTTTCCACTCCAAAAATACTTCGTGGTATTTTAATTCACGACACTAGGAGCTATTTCAAGGAAATAGCGGCTCCGGTCTAGAAAACCGAAATTAACGGTCGTAAGAATTCGTTGCGCTGACCACGCGACACCCTCTATCCGCTAAAGTTAGCACTAACTTCGCCGACAAGCGGCGGTCGCTCGGTCGGTATAGTTCGCTTGCGGAATAAAATCACGGAGTTTGTTTTTTGTTTCACATTATCACCGTTATGCTAATTACGCATGATCTCAATTACATTGAAGGTCAGTATCTTCTGGGATGCGATGTCGTGTAGTCTGCAAGTCCTGTAATCCTTTCACTTCCTTTCTTTACCCCTTACTCTGCCTTCAGCTCCTGCTGGTGTTCTGTGCTTCCGTCAATCCCCTCTGATTCAAAACAGCTCCTTGAGGATCAACATTTCCTTACTTCGCAAATCAAACACAGAACCTCTGGATCTGAAGCCGGGAATTTTTACCGCTAGACCACAGAGGCGGTTGGATGTAGGAATACATAATGATCTTCATAAAATGAAAGCGAAAGGACGGGGAGGGACGATGAAGAACAGAGAAGAACGGAGGCAGATTGTTCAGGAGGGCAAAGCTCACCTTGAGCTGTAGCGCCGAGGGGAAGGAGGGACAGTGATTAATAGATTTAACTGAATTCAAATTTGTATCTAGCGTTGCAAAGCTCAAGAGGTACAGACACAGACTTGGGAAGCTTCTGTGAAATTTATGGACGACAAACTATCACAATTACGTGTTTCTCTCTTAGAGCTTCAGTTGGCCTCTGTCAGCCATAATTTCAACATTGCTTCATATTCATCCATCACTGCCACAAGGAGTGCGAGAAGACCAACCAGACGTCACGTTACCACAACTACCGTCTTCCTCTTTACAAATTCCCTGAACTTCACTGAACACTAAAGAAGTACAGCTTAAACTCCTAAAGTTGCGTCTGGCATAAGCACTATGGCTCAGTCGCTTATACATCCGAGAATCTGCCCACATCCTCAGCCTCAGAAAAATTTCCTTGCCCAGAGAAAACATGTAATATTATGTGCAAGATAAAAGCGATAGAACAAGATAATAAGAATATTCCTCTAATTCTTTCAGATGTTTACCTTCTTTCGAAAAATGATGCAAATAAAAATATATAATTATTCATACGGAAGCCTGTTATGGATTTTAGAAAACAAAATTCTTTCACCAAAGTGGGACTGCTAATTGCTTTCATTGTGTTAATATGAACGAAACAAAAACACGAAAAATCATACAACATACTTTTTAATCTTACGGACAGAATAAACAGCTTAGTTAAATCCGGGGAAATACAATAATAAAAATCCGTACCAAGTTACCTCTCTCTCTCTCTCCAGCATCTCCTCAATGACAGTAATACCTGAACAAAAAAAAACGGGACAAAGACAAATTCAGAATCACATCTGCTGGGATGAAATTGATGAAAATCATCGTAAAATACAAAAGGAAGAAGACTATTTTAAGTAAATAAACACTGAATCTGTTGTAAACAATAAGTTAAATTACATAAATAAACGGGGACACGCAGTAGCGTAGTTCATTGAGGTACTGTGCTACAAGCCGTAAGGTCGCGGGTTCAAATCCCGATTATGTGGATTCTTTCAATTTACATAATTCTTCCAGCCGCATTATGCCCCTGGGGTCTACTCAGCCCCTAACAGAAATGGGTACCAGGAATCTTCCGGGGGGGGGGGTAAAAGGCAGCCGGCGCGTAAGGCTGACAACATTTCCGCCATCTGTAAGCCGATTGTCTAGAAAATGTGGGAGTCTCAACCTCTCACAACCCTATGGGCCTTCACGGCCTCTTACAGAGATAGCTTTACTTTTACCTTACCTTGAAATGAATGGATTTTCTACGTTTACACAAATATAAAGACATCAATAAATTGCTAAATTAAACAGAATACTGAAGAGTTTATTAAGAAAAAGAGGTTGGAATGGGCCAGCTGCTTAATATCCTGGTGGTGATGGCGGTGGTATTGGTATAGTAGAAGAAGAGCTTACATGCTTCTCGCCTTAACGACAAATTTTCGCTCTGTCGATTCCAATACGGCTGAAACTGTACAAACCGGTTTAGCCACAAACACACAATTAGCGTGTACTCTACTATAAACTGTCTGCTCCAGTAAATCTGTATTCAGGATTTCCTACAGTTCGAAAGAAACTGATTCGAGCAGGCGGACATCTCCTTTGAAACGTTAAGTCCGGCAAAAGGATTTCTGATAGGACCCCTTTACACTTGTATTATTAGGCCGGAAGGAAGTTTCAGAACTGGGCTCACTGAAGGACGAAACTGATTATTTAAAGCCAAAAACAAATTTAAGGCTGAAATAGAGGGCTGTCGTCTAACTTATAAAATTGTCACACAAAATTTAGGGGTCCATTTTAAATGTTAGTCTGACAGAAAAAGTTTCTGAGTCTGGCCATCTCATGCTAAAATTTCGTTGTGAAAATGTCAGAACTCTCGCTTCATATCCGGGACTTAATGGATAGATTGTATAATTATTGGAGTAAAAAAAAAAAATATCCGGGAGAACCCATGATCAATTCTCGGCCTTGAGACAGGCTACCTTTGTGTGATTCTTCGTGGTTTTCCTCATCCCCTCAAATAATTTAGGGGGAGTACCTGAAATAATACTATAATTTCGCCCGACATCATTTCCGAGTCATCATAAACTATCATTCTACGGTTCGACGAAACATAACCTATACAGATGAAAAGTGTCACTAAACGAACTATGAAACTGCATGAATTGTTAACATCCGTGTTTCCTGGGAAGAGCTGTGAGGAGTGCAGTTAAGTCTTAACAACTAAAGACGCGATAGCAACATGAATCAGCAACTACTCCCTGAGCCAAAACATTCAGTAATACTATACAGTGGGTGTGCAAGCTCCATCAGGCGCAATATTATTGCACTAAGGGTCAGTTTAGCGGCCTCAGTAGTCTAGAGGTAACGTTCCCACCTCATGACTCGTAGTACGCGGGTTCAAATACCCGGCGGAGGTCGTCGAATTTTTAAGGGCGGAAAAATTCAGGGAACAAGTCCTCCTAGAAAGACAGCCGTGGGTCCCGTGTCGTAGCTTTACGGCACGTAAAAGAACCTCATACCTCCAAAGGAGGTCACTGAGCAAAATTGCGGACGTTTGCCTCCCAACAGCAGTCTCTAATACCTCCGGTAGATGGGGGAAGCATTATAGATACTTCTCAGCCAGTAGAACCGGTCTCGCTGGCTGGGCGGGACTAATGGTAAGCACCAATACCGGTAGGATATAGAGGCTGGTAGAAATCATAGAGGGAAGCACAATGGACCACTACAGGTCTAAGTGCATGGGGAAACCAATCCTCTCTAATAACTAACTAACTAACTAAGGGTCAGTTTCCTGCTGAAATGATGATTTACACTATAGAGATACAAATACCAATTGCTTTAGGTTCAGTTCAGCTGAGCGCTACACAAATATGGTAGCCGCCAATGTGTTTTGAACTAATGTTATACACAGTAGATACGTCTGTTTACAGCCCCTCCTTCCTGTCCCAGCAAGTGTCAAGGTCAGAGTCGGTTTCAGTAGTTTGTTGGGTAGGTTCTAACGTTTCAGAGGAACCTGTTATCTTGTACCCTAACGTGTGGGACAGCAGGTTCTGTAGAAATATTGGAACCTATCCAACACATCACAAGGCATCAAGTCCCAGAAGATCCCTTCTTAAGAAGCTGCTCAACAAAAGTGGGTCTGTGTAAGTACAGCGAGAAAAGCGGAAGTGCAATTGGGAAGGGCCAAGGAGTCAAGAGCCAAGTGAAAAGTGAAGCATCGCATTTTGGATTTAGGACCATCGTGTGACCAGGCTATTCCACATTTTGGACACACTGGATAATTGATATTTTTAGAGTAAATAACACACATTAAAGAAGGATAAAAATACCATTGAACTCCTTTCAATGTATTTAACACTTTGGAAGGATGAGAAATTAAATGTTCGAGAAACATTTAGCTTATTTTCCTTCCTGAACGGAAGCAAATAGACATGTAAGATCGCACTGCTGCCTGTGACTCAGTTTCATCTGCTGAACGAATTAACTGAGTTTTACAAAACGTTGGACTGTAGCTATGCCATTCCAGACCTCCCTAATCTTTTATCTTTTAATTTCCTACTACCAGCAATAACAAAATGGAACACGAATGAAGATGGGGCGTCAGTAGCAACACTTTCATAATGGGCATGATGAGTGGGTGCCAATGTTTCAGTACGACATGCCCCCCCCCCCCCCACTAACTTCACCTGGTACAGATTTCTAAATTTATTTGTGGTAAAACACGTGCAACTTTTATGAATGCAATTATCTATCTATCGAACAAACAAAACAAACAATGTGGTTTTAGTCCGCAAGCGAACTATACCGACCGAGCGAACCGCCGCTTGTCGGCAAAGTTAGTGCCAACTTTAGCGGATAGAGGGTGTCACGTGGTCAGCGCAACGAATCCCCACGGCCGTTAATTTCGGCTTTCTAGACCAGAGCCGCTGTTTCCTTGAAATAGCTCCTCAATTATCCTCGCGAGGCTGAGTGGACCCCATTCCAGACCCACTATTTCTCAGAAAATATGGTAGCGCCGGGAATCGAACCCGGACCTCTGACCACTATCTATCTACGGTCCTTTTGTTGAAACTTGGCCGCTTTTCCGGTTTCTTAATCCTATACACAGTCGGTAGGAGTCCCTGGACGTTGGATCATCCCGTCGCAAAGTCGCTACCTACAAATAGAATAAATGTTCACAGACATCCATGCCTTCAGTGGTATTCGAACTCACGATCTCAGCGTTCGAGCCAGCGAAGACAGTTCATGCCTTAGATCGCGCGGCCACCGTGATGGGCTACTAATGCAATTGTTACGGAATATTAATCAACATTCAATATTAAATTTGAAGGTCATAACTAATAAAGGATTAGAACTTAAAATAGCGAATATTTTATGAAAACGATTCATAAATATATCAACAAACTGCGTACAAAATGTTGTTTATAAGTCAGTAGTTATAAGCATCTGAATGTTTTTAACACAATCGTAATGTGCTCCTCTCACGAAGCCTGAATTAAGTATCGTAGCATTTGGCGGGGGGAAATAAGTTAAACCACTGAAATCCTCCATTTGTATAGGCGTTCTCATGTCCAAGGTTCGAACCTGACACCCTTAACAACTGCATTCTAAAATTCAGCAAGGACTAAGCCTACATACTGTTTGTTTTGCTGGTTGCATTAGCGTTGATAACATGTAACTCGGGACACGGCGTCTGGACACAGCGGCTGGTATGCTCTATAGGAGCGACTGCGGGGTAGAGATGTGTGCGTCAAGAGGGGGCGACAGTGAGACGCCACCCTGCAAAATAATGTCTCTTTCGCTGTCACCTCAAGGTGTAGCTCTATCATTAGCTTCAGAGTGTTTCCACCCAAGAACAGAACTTCATTTCTTTTGTTCAATGTTTCTGCTCGTAACGGCATGGAATATAACACAAACTGGGGTTAATTTATCTAGCGGGTATAGAATGTTTTATTTAAACAGAACGCATAAAATCAAATTTATAAACAAATAATTTTAAAGGAACAGCACAAAGCAATTCAATGAAACGGTCCCTCTTTAGAAGCTAACAGTCGCTCAGCTGGTTAAAGAATTCCCAGTCTCTTTATAATAGATATAAAGTGTGAGTCTAAATTATTGTCGTGGTTTTCGTGGCCTATAAATCTCAAACCGTAAGTAATAAAATATAGGCGCACATATTGAAGTTGTTTAGCATTCTACAATATTGATCCTATAAAAAATAAAACTTTTTGAATAACATTTTCATATTCCGTTAACAGTTTAATTTTGTTACTTCCGGTTTGAAAATTATATGCCACGGAAACTCCGACAATAATTTAGAATCGCCATGTACTACCGTGATCGCAAGAGCTAATGGCTCTATCGTAAATTGAGTAAGATGATTCAAATACAAACGTCATATGATATTCCTTTAAGAGCTGTTTAACTGTTATAATCAGGGCCCGGATTTTGATGACCTAAAAATATTTTTTAAATGACTGAAAAAATCCAGAAAAATTACCTATAAAATGACCGAAAATCCAGAAAAATTACCTATAAAAATGACAGAAAAATCCAGAAAATTATCTAAAAGTTAAAAAACTACATAAAAATGTATCATGTCATGGAAAATCTACTAATTTTAAAATGAATTTTTAATCTTTATTAACACTGTGAACTCAATGTTACTCCTTTAAGTTCGTCCTCGTTTTTATGTTGAAAATTAAGCAATATATGATTGAGTTCGAAGATAATTTTTTTTATTGCTAGTGGGGTTGGACTAAGTCCCTTGTACTGCGGACACTTCTGGCCTATTGTACTAGCCCCAGATGATAGGTGAGGATGATTGTGGAGCAATTGGTGGAATGAAGATCGGCAGGGGAAACCGAAGTACTCGGAGAGAACCTGCCCCAGCGCCACTTTGTCCACCACAAATCCCACTTGACCAGACCCGGGATCGAACCAGGGCCGCCGCGATGGGAAGCCAGCGACTAATCGCTTGAGCTATGGCGCGGCCCTTGCTAAATGTTTTAATATGATTTTTTCTACTTGGATCTGGAACGGTTATCAGATGTACAGATACGGCATATATTCCAATATATTCCAATATTTAGGTGCCACCTCGTTCAGAGTTGCAATAGATGACAGTCAACATGCGGAGATTCTCGAAGGAGAGAGAGCGCCTATTGTCTGACAGCACATTCTTGTACTTGGAGAAACTCCTTTCTACATCTGCAGACACAATGGGAGCATACTTGAAGTGTACCAAATTACTAGCAGTAAGTTCCTCTTCAATACTGAAAGTGCTGAAGAACTCTCCTGTCAGAATTCGAGAAATGCTGCATAATGGTTTATCTAGAACATGTTTCATTTTTTCTTGACACCATTTTACCAATGTCCCCTGACACTTTCTCCAAATCACTGGCTATTTTTTTCACCAGAGCGAGCGAATCTTCTAGCGTTGCTCCTTTCTCCTGTAAGCATTTGATTCCTTGTCAAGGAACTGAAATTTGCCTCTATGAAGGCCAGCTGTCCTTCAGGTTTCCCGAATAAAATTTTATAGGCACTTCACAGTTCACTTATGCGCATTACATCAACTGTCCATCTCATTCCCATGGATCTGATTATCCTAATGATATTACGTGAAGATTACAAATTGCGAAACCCTCGATTATAAACTTCTCTGTACTGTCCCGTGTATTCAGCCCACTTACGTGTACGTACTCCTCAGTGCACTGTTCTCAGACAGCCAATAGCAAGTGCCATGCCGATGCAAAGCAACAGAACAAATGCACTTTTGTACACATTAAGCTTTTATTTTTTTAGATTTGAGGCGTAAAGAAAAGACATTCTGAGATAAATATTATTTCTAGGTTCCCGTAATTTATTTTGCTGGTAATGTCTTAGTAAAATGTAATTTTGACCAATTACTGCCTTCCCGAAAATATTTGAACATGGCCATATATTCTGGCGAATTACAAACTTTCTTTTTTACGATGTCATGCATTGTGGTGAACATGAGTAAAAAAACATGTACTTAAAGAGTCTCTGTCTTATTTCTAGACCATTCTCCTTGGTAGTGTCTAACGGAGCTAACGTCAGCTAACTTTCAACTGACCAGACGGCGTCATACCCCAGAAGACACAACTCTTCATCATCACCGCCGAGAGACATTCAAATCCTACAATTACAAATTTATATTCAAATATTTTAGAGACCGATCACAGTGACCGCGCGGTCTTAAGGCATGAACATTCGGATCGTGGGTTCGAATCCCACTCGACGTATGGATGTCTGTATGCGTTTTTTCAGTGTTCGTGTTGTTGTGTGTGTAGGTAGCGGCCATGCGATGGGCTGGTCCCCCATACAAAGTATCTTACTGACTGTGTATAGATTTAGAAACTGAAAAAGCGGCCAAGGCCCAATGAAGGGCTGTAGAGCCATAATAAAATAGTTCAGAGTAGGTTAAAATGTAGAGCTTTTGTGGGCGCAGTAGTGAAACTTCGGGTTACATGAAAGCAATAAATATCTTTGAAAACTAAATTTCAACTTTTCAATAAAGACATGACACCATACAGATTAATCCTATTTCTACAGTATTACCGATATCTGGGTTAGAGGTTTACTTTGTTCGATCTCAGGTTCTCGCGGTCGGGACTAGGATATGACGCTGTATAGTCTGGTAGAAGTTTGCCTGTTTAGAACCTTCCTGTCATGACAGGTTACTTCATTTTCCGCGGCCTCGGCTTCGCAGCGATAAACCGAAGTAATGATTCAATTTTCCTCGCTCGGAGTTACGTCTTGTGAGTCCCCCTTTTCCGGGCAACTGGTGTCCTCCTTTTCAAGAGACTGCGAAGAGCACACGATTTATCGACAACATGCACAGAACATGAAAGTCGTAAAACAAGAAGGGACAGCCAAAAGACCACACTTATTCGCAGAATTGTCTGGCTAAGACGCTGTGAAAGGCCGTGCAGTAGCTCAGGCGGTTAGTCGCCGGCTTCCCACTGCCGCGACCCGTGTTCGTGCCCAGGGCAGGTCATGTGGGATTTGTGGTGGACAAAGTGGCACTGGGGGCAGGTTTTCTCCGGGTACTTTGGTTTCCCCTGGCAATTCGCATTCCACAGATTGCTCCACAATCATCATCTACCATCTGTGGCTGATAGAATAGGCCAGAAGTGGCCGCAGTACCATGTGGACTGTCTCAACCCCATAAGAAAAAAAATGGCGCTGTGAAGTAGTACAGGATAAGTTGAATTTGAGGATCTTATGGTCACATATATGCAAAGTACAATTTTCTGGGTTGCGATGTTTTGTAATTTGATAAATTGCCGACGTTTCGGAGGAATTTATGCGAAAATACAAGCAACTAGCAAGAAGTGAGTAAAGTGGAGTCATAAGACGGAGACAGTACGTTCCTCTGAAACGTCGGTAGGCTTACTTCAAATTAAATGACGCCAAAACAGAAAAAGTCATATTTCGATTTTCAGGAGGATTTTGTGTCTTTCGCCGCCATTGCGAACGGACCGGCTCTGATGTCCACTTAACTCCAATCCATGAAGGAAACAAAACATTTCGATATATGCTGCCAAATATTCATCATCTGTTAATAAATAAACTTGGGATTTCCTTTGAAAATTTAATGGGAAATTTTGACAAATTTCCATCCATAGCTACGGTGTCAAGGGCGACGGAAAATTCTAAAGCGCCCTCATATTTCACATTATGATTGATGAAATATACCTGACTGAACTATTTATCGGTCCGACAATTCATTTGTGTACCCCTTCCTCGCCGCTTTATCTCTGTGTTGCCCCCCAACTATCATTCCAGAGATACAGCAGAAGGGTTTATTTTGCTCCCATATCAAGCAGGCAATGTATAAATGCTCCCTCATGAAGAACAATCGCGAAATGTATCAAGAAACATTCGCGCTGCAATTATTCGCTTTTGTTGTTTATGATTTGAAACGTGGAGCGAGATTACATTGAAACAATAGCGTGCGCACAAAACCCTCCAAATGCTGGGATACCGTCCTCTAATCTTACTTAAATGGCATTGGTTTTGACGGTGCCCCTAGTTAAGCTATTTAAATTCAAAAGCAGAACAAACGAAATTCGCTGCCAAACGGATAGCATTTGTCATTCTGATTCGGGAGGTTCTGTTTTCAAATCTCGGCCCAAGGAGCGGCTATCCTGACTCCGTGTCTTTTCTCAGGCAATCCTGGAAAGTTTCGGGATTGTTAATCAAGTTTTGTCACAACTTCTTCTTCCCACATATCCCGAAATTTCTTATTCAGTTATCTCTTACAATTCAATATTATCAGAGGCACAGACAACATAAATAGATAGTTAAATATATACTGTGACGTGCTGCCTGAAAGCCGGACTATAAGACTCCATCACTAGTCAAAGGCTAGCAATTCCTAGGCAGTGAAACCTCGGAAATCGTTGCCCCAGGGGCAGATTTGCAGAGGAAACCGAAGTACTCGGAGAAAACCTGCCCCAGCGCCACTTTGTCCACCACAAATCCCACTTGACCAGACCCGGGATCGAACCCGGGCCGCGGTGGGAAGCCAGCGACTAACCGCTTCAGCTATGGAGCGGCCTCATCAGCATTGTTAAAAAACCAAAAAAGAAATTAACTAGGAGAACCAGCACTAAAACTATCGACTTCAGAACCACATTTCCTAACAAGGGAAGTGTTAGAACGTGAGTTCACAATTACCAAAAGAGAAAAAGTGAAATGAGTGTCATAAAAAAGGCAATTCGTGTGCTGTAAACACACCCTCCCCCTTCTAGTCCAGTATGGCTTGTTTATACTTTGTTTACACTGAAAGAGGGAGAAGGTCACTAATATGTTTGGCCAACGAGTTATTTAATTAGGACAGAAAATGCGCAGCATCTTTCCATATTTCAGTTATGAGCTTTAAAATGGATTTCAATGCGTATTCTGCTCACATTAAGAAAGTGCCGTAACATTATATTAGCTATTATACAATTAAAGCCAAATTAAATTACACAAGTTTCGAAATTTTGCCCTGAAGAAGGAGGCAGCATATTTCTCAGAACCGCCGGTAACCATCACACAAACTACAAGGTGTCACATCACAAAAAAACAAAATTCACCATCGTGAGAACCTCAAATCTCATACGTAAACGGGCATAAAACAAAGGGGTATATATTCTGGGACATAACGCCGTTGAAAATAAACCGACGTTTTGGAAGAACAGTTTCCACCTTCAGGGTCGAAGAGTAAGCCTAGGATGAAACCAGCATGTGGCAGGTAGCAATGCTAGACGTTTTTCCGAGATGTTGGTGGATTTTTAACAGAGTGTATGGCGTTGTATCCCAGCAGAAAGAACTATTCAATATCAACTTTTTGGGAACTCCAAATTCTACATGCCTTTGCTTTCAGACGCCATTCCAGCCCTGATCCCAACAGAAATGGATCTCTTGGTTCCGTTAAGTACGCCTACACATATGAAAACTGCGGACACACAAAACAGAATGGGACACTCTGCAGAACTCGATGCAAACGGAAACCCGGAGTCTCCGATGGATTGCTCCATATTATTCTTTTGAATTTGGTGTTTTCCAGTGCATGAAGTGAGCTATGTCAAGTACGCAAGTTGAAATTCACTACTGAAAGAACTATTTGTCCAGTTTTCTTTTCCTATATTTTTTACGGGTTAATATTTACTTCCATTGTGTAAGATTTGAGGTTTTCACGGAGATGACTATGAAGAAAGCAGTCTTCTGGGATTTGGCACCGTGTATATGTGTTAACCGACGTTTCGGAGGAACGTATCGCCTCCATCTTCAGGGTAGAAGGAAAAATATAAGAAATCCGAAAGTGAAGATACGGTGAGAACCAATAAAATAGATGGAAGATGGAGGCGATACGTTCCTCCGAAACGTCGGTTAACACCACATATACATGGTGCCAAATCCCAGAAGACTGCTTTCTTTACTTCCATTGTTTAATTCATATATTCAGGAATAGTATTATTTTATTCCATTAAACTTGAGCACATGCAACGACAAATTGCAGCCCTTTGCCATAATTGATTCTCTAAGATATAGATTATCAATACGATAATTTAATGTAAAAATTAATTTTGATGACAGTATATAGGCGATGTCACTCTGATGCTTTGATTTTAATAAATATGATATATTGTCACGTGTTTCAGTGAGTAAGACGCGGGTTTGGATTTGTAATTGGATTTATTGGATACTTACAGGTCGTAACTACAAATCATTGTAACACTATTGCTGATTTACACAATTTATCATCACTCCACACTAATCTTCTCAGTCTATCTGCACTAGTTCTCACGTGTTTATATCACGGGAACTCCTAACAGTCTCACTGAATCACACACTCCAAATATTACACGTAAATAAAATCTTCTAATCACAAGTTAAGCCTTCACAACTTCAACTATGAACTTCCCGCGACTATCTCCTTGCTTGCTTGTTCACGTGCTTCTGCCGCTATTGGTAAATTGTAACTGCTTTACTTACATAGCCGAGGAACGGACATAGGCCTATAGTAAACACATATCACGTGATCGCTATCCAGCCAGCCTATTATCGCGTCGGTCGGATCTTCAGAAAACATATGTCATGAAATCACTCTCCACTTTTGTAACGTCATCGCAGACGTGGGAAACGCAGTTTCCTCTATTTTCGCTTATCCTAGCAGCGGACTGTTTTCCAAAACTTTGTCTTAGCGGGAACTTGTTTACCAAGACGTTGTCTAACAATGGGTGTACATGTAACAATATTTAGTGCTGCATGTAATGGCATTGTTACCCATATGTTATAGAAGCATTATTATGCGCTTTCCTGCTTGGAACTTACAGAACTTTTTATGTTCCTTTGGTCCTCCAATCGCCGTCTCTGCTGCCAATGCACTATATAAAAAAACTTATGTTTCTATTACAATAGCATTAATCGATATTCGTCATTTTGTTTCGTTCTTGTGTTTCTTTTTGTCTATTGTTGTTTTGTATCCTTGTTTACTGCGTCATTGGCCTCTGGCTGTTTTGTTCAGGATATAAACAGATAACGACTTGAACCGAATTACATTTCACACCATGTTATACAGTGCATGCTGTCCATGAGTCGCGGTCACACCTTGCCCCTAATCTCATCACATAACAGCTTCATGCGAAGTAAGTCTCCGTCTGCAAGGCCGCGCCATAGCTCAAGCGGTTAGTCGCTGGCTTACCACCGCGGCGGCCCAGGTTCGATCCCGGGTCTGATCAAGTGGGATTTGTGGTGGACAAAGTGGCGCTGGTGCAGGTTTTCTGCGAGTACTTCGGATTTCCCTGCTAATCTTCATTCCACCAATTGCTCCACAATCACCCTCACCTATCATCTGGGGCTGGTACAATAGGCCAGAAGTGGCCGCAGTGCAAGGGACTTAGTCCCACCCCACTAGCAATAAAAACAATGCAGACAGCTGATTCCAGGCAAAATACTATGCAGCTTTTATAGAATGAAGAGGAAATAATTCATCCGTAGATATTCCTCCAGTATTACTAGCCAAATCAAAGAATTTCCCAGTGACATGCGTGTCAGAAACTGATCATTAATAATACTCATAAGATCAGTGCGCTGCAATTTCTTCGAAGAATATCTTACCGTACTTCAGTCAGAATCAACCATTCCCGATTATGTCATTGGATTTCTCAATTGACCTAATCCTTCCAGTCGCACTGTGGCCCTAGAGTCGACTCAGTCTCTAACAGAAATGAGTACCAGGAATCTTCCTGGGGATAAAGGACGACCGGCGGGTAAGGCTGATAACCTCACCGCCATCTGTGAGCCGATTGTCTAGAAAATGAGGGAACCTCGATGTCTCATTAGCCTATGGGCCCCCACGGCCTGTTACAGGGATGGCTTTTGCCATAGACCGGCATACATCGATTTTCCGGCTCGATGAATTTAATGAGAAACCCCTGAATTACATGATGTCGTTATTACGAAATACAATAGAGATTGTTACTATGCTCAGCTTAGTGGAAAATCATAGGTAAGAAGGTCAGAGAAGTAACGAAGATGCGACTGAGCACGGAAACTGATTAAGGGATTTGAGTTTTCTGTCAACAAGAAAAGTAAAAAAAAAAGTAAAGGTATCCCTTTAACAGGCCATAAAGGCCCACAGGGTTGTGAGATGTTGTTAGAGGCTTAGTCGACCCCAGGGCCATAATGCGGCTGGAAGGATTAGGTCAATTGAAGAAATCCACCTCATCGGGATTCGATCCCGAAACCTTCCGGCTTGTAGCATAGTGCCTTAACCAACTACGCTACTGCGTGCACCCCAAGAAAGTAACAGAAAAATTTAAAAACAAAATAACAAATGTGGTAGTAGGAGTAGTAGTAGTAGTAACAGTAGTAGTAGTAGTAGTACACCAAATAACCGAACATGATCGTTCAGCGCTTACTTCCAGCTCAGAAGTCAGCTTCGCCGACAGAATATTCTGATTCTCCTATGCTCAAGTCAAATGCAGACAAAATGTATTACAATTACGTACGAGTATGTTTGGGTTATTTCACGAATTCTCGATCACCTTGTATTACATTCCATTAAGTGATAGAATGATTTGGCGAATAATGCATTCAAAATACTGTAGACGGACGCCATCTGGAATAATTTGAGATTCTACCCGACTTTTACCTAGAGACTGAAAGAAAAACACGAAAATTTCGATCAGAATAGCGGTCTGCAGACTGAGATTTGAATCTGAGACCTTCAGATTACCCACCATGATTATCGTTATCATCAGAAATAAATATTTTGTAAAGAGACGGCAAATACCATTAAATGTCTTAGTAGCCGCTGTAACCTCTGGCTGTGATCTTCTGGGTTAGGGCATCGTCTGGTGTTGTAAATAGTTACCGATGTTTCAGTGGAATAAACTGCCTCCATCTTCAGTGTAGAATTTTACCTTTAAAACGATACAGTAAGTTCCACCGAAATTTTGGCATAACCCAAAAGATCACAATCGAAAACTTACCGCCGTGAAAACTCAAATCCACACACCACACAATTTATTCTCATGCTGAAATAATCGCCTTGTTTGTATACATAAAATCACTTATCCCAGAACATACTCGTTTTCTGTTAGTACGAACGGCAGTTTCAGAATCTCTAACATTAAAATTGTGAACACAAGGCACGATCCTGGACCAATTCCAATCACCTCTCCCCCTCACAATATCTTCACCTTATCGTGCTAGCTCCTTGGTATTCAAGTTGGCTACAACCCAGGAGGGTCATAACAAAAATTCTATATGCATTTCTTGTCCTCTGTATTCGACATGCACGCAGAGACCATAGCAACTTCCTTAATTTGATTGCTCTGACGTCACAAGCTGACCTACATACATGCGTACATATACCAAGAAATCCTCAATATGGAGCTTAATACCATAAATGTCGTATTTACGTCATCTCTCTTATATTTGAATATGTTCTTCGACACTTTTCAAGCACTTGTAGTATATATTCTTCCCTAAAGACGAGAGATAAACTTTCACAGAACAGAATAATT
This sequence comes from Cryptotermes secundus, assembly GCF_002891405.2. NCBI lineage: Eukaryota > Metazoa > Arthropoda > Insecta > Blattodea > Kalotermitidae > Cryptotermes > Cryptotermes secundus. The sequence continues at coordinate 1,505,411 of NW_019720574.1, forward strand.
TTTAAAATTATTTGATTGTACGTATATTAATCTTCGGTGTTCTTCAAAGGAAATTTGTTTGCAACAAAACCTTTCTATGGCATCTGGAGACGTCACGGGGGTCATAATTTAGAAAACTGTCTGGCTGTGACAACGTGTATTCTTGTAACTTGTTATCAACCTTTCGAAGGAAGTTACAGCCTCCATCTTCAGAGCAGAAGTTGGTATACAATGCAGTTTTATTATTTATTTTCCATCACTGACAGTGTTTCAGAATATTTGGCGTTGAATGATAGGATGGGTGTTCGTATAATGGTTTGGAATGAATTTATCGCGACTTATCGAAGTACTGCTCCGGTATCTGCTCGGAGGAACTAAGGAAACTCACGATAAAACTTCATGATAGAAAAGCCTGTGTCTTGGTAGAGATCAGAATCGAGCGCATCTCCCCCCCCCCAAAAGAAGTCCAGAACATTACCGTTACAACAGCCTACAGGAAGTCATAACCCGGAAGACGATAATCTAAAAATATTTCAAATTATGACACTGAAAAGGATTTGTGAGCACCATTAATTGCTCTTTTATCAAAGAATGAATTACAGATTGACCTATTCGAGATGTCATGAGATTTGTCCTATATGAATGAAAGCGCGTAAAAGACGTGTTGACAGCAAGTAGAGGGAGTCCTACCTGTGCTGATGCAGTGTACCGTCCTTTCACCACAACGGTCGCCCCACGGACTGACTCATTCCATCGACCGCAGCCACCAGCAAGACCCTCGAGCACGCGCCTCATGCTTCGCCAACGGCGTCGCTCCCTTTCCACAATGTGACTTGTGACAAATTTACTAATATCCATAGAAACGTAACGGAAAGGCAAGGCCGGGGCAGCGCGTGTCGGAGTTCACGACCGTTTCTATAAACATAAGCTTCGGGTAACGTCTGTTGCCATTCAATTCTCGTCTGTCTGAAAACGTCGAAATTAAACACAAACGTAAAGTAAAGTTGTACCTGTGCTTAACCGTGCTATGAAAATGTATGGGGGAGAGGATGTATAGACCCACGTATTTTTGACCTCGGCATCAATCAGAAGTAAGTGGTGAGGTTCACACCGCGGCCGATTTACCCCCAGAGAAACATCCCCGGTCCCCATTAGATAGGAGGTTCAGTTGGCCTCATAACCGGTTTGGACGACGTGCAGAAAGAAAAATCTTGCTCCCGGGACTAGAACTCCGATCCCTCGGCCGCCCAGCCCCTAACAAGTCGCTATACCGAACGCGCTATCCCGGCTCCAAAAAGTAAAATACACAAGAATATACAAGAAAAGCAGATCCCTCCATCATAACAACCTGTATAGCTGAAGATGGCCGGTTAGGCAGAAACATGCAGTGACAATAAACAGAAAACGACGAGATAATATTAACCGACGTTGCACACACCCCCCCCGTACGTACAGGAGCCGAGTAGTGGGGAGGAGTGGGGCAGCGACCCCACCCTTGCTAGGAGATATGGGGGAAACTATTCTCCACAAGCCGTGTTCAGACACTACTTTATTGCGTTTGATTATCTTTCATTATTTATTTCTTATACTGTTGCGAGAAGTTGAAAAGAGTTTCTTCTAACTATTCCTTGCAAAGCATAATGGGCCAATTTCGGCGCGTGAAACTCGACTTTTCTGACTGTGAGGCCTATTTTATTTCCCTCGAATTTTATGTGTTTATAGCATCTGCGTATACTAGATACGTATTTCCATGCGTAAACATGTTGCCCGCCGGTCACGGTAGCCGAGCGGTCTAAAGCATGTACTGTCCTTCGCTCGCTTGGAAACCGGGATCGTGGGTTCGAATCCCACTCAGGGCATGGATGTTTAGTTCGTGTGTGTGCGTTTTTCTGTGTTTGTGTACAGGTAGAGGCCTTGCGACGAGCTGATCACCCGCCCAAGGAGTCCTACAGAATGTGTAAGATCTAGAAAAACCGAAGTGAACGGAGAAGTTCACGGAGGTAGGCCTAGGCCCACTGGGGCTGTAGTGCCAAGGAAAATAAAAATGTTGCCATATCTTCTAGCCCCTTAATTCTCATATTTTATTGTTTCGTGAGGTGTTTAAAGTAATTAAATATAATTGGATTCGTGATAAAGATAAAAGAGACAGTCATTCTGAATCCAACAATTCACGTCAACGTTGGCTATTGAAATTAGTGTAGTGATGTTTCTAGAGGCTCGGATGCACGTTAAGGCCCATTTCACACCAAGCCAGTCCCGTCACGTCCAGTCCAGTCGAGTCTGACGCTCTCGGATTCAACACACGGTCAAACAAATGCATTTGTTATCGGGACTGATCATGCGCTTTCACACCGAACCAGTCCCGTCCAGCTCAGTCCCGTCCAGTCATACAGCGTCAAGTCCGTGACTCAGGAGGTTGAATTATTCTTCAGTCTTGGCCCGTCATCTGTCGTGCTGATACCGTGAATGTCGAACGACTTTGAGTATTAATTGTAGAATTGTAGAATTGTAGAATTTCTTTTCGTCATTTAATAAGTCCGGAAATAGATGACTGAATGATCCTAGCATAGGTCGTTTCATATTTATAGGATGTACCCAAAATCTACGTCGCTGAAGTCTTCGTCTTCTCAACCTTCGAATTATTATTGCACTTAATATGACATCCATCTTCAAAGATACTTCCCAAAAGACTGTCGATGATTTGACTTATTCAGTGTGAAAGCTTTTGACTGGTTTGACTTGACTGATCTAGACGTGACTGGACTGGACGTGACGGGACTGGCTTGGTGTGAAATGGGCCTAAGGGTTTATGATCCCCTACAAGATTATATACTTCACATCCCCTGAACCCCTTTTGAATCTGACATTAAAGGAAGAGCACAGACTGGGGGTCAGAATTACTGGGTTTTTGGACTTTCTTCATCGTCCGGTATTACCCGGTAATTCTGAGTATTATACACCACTGGCAGAACCTTTCAGAATTTACAGACTTAGAGTGTTTGGGAACAGGGTGCTGAGGAGAATATTTGGATCAAAGAGGGTTGAAATAATTTTTAGAAGTTTGCATAATGTGGAGGATTCATTGTTTGTGCTCTTCGTCAAATATAATTAGAACTGCAAAGTTCTGGATGATCGGATAGACCGTGCATGTAGAACGCATAGGGAGAAGAGGAATTGAAGTAGGTTTTCGGTGCGAAAGCCACACGGAAAAAGACTACTAGGAAGATCTAGATGTGGATAGGAGTATAATATTAAGACTTATCTTACAGAAATAGGATTGAATGGCATGGACTGGAATTATCTGGCTCAGGATAGGGACCAATTGCCAATTCTTGTTAACACGATAATGAACATGATTTATTTAATCCGTCTTGCAGTGCATACACTCATTTATCTCCTTCTCTCCCTCGCACTACATGTTTCGGCATAATGCCATCTTCAGGTGCTTACTTATCCACGTCAAACCAGTTCATTGCATGCCATGTTCACACATTAAAATAACTAAAATATGTATCTATCATATACATTGTCAAACGTTAAAAATATTAAAATTGTTCAGTATACCACATCGCTACGTCGCCCCTCACTACGTCAGTCACGCCCATTCTCCTTTGTTGGAGCACTCCTTCATTATCTTGTGTGTTGTGCTTTTGTTGTGTCGTGCTCCTGCGACTGCGCGTGTTATACTGTTGGGCTTCCTGGGTATACACATACCCAGTTGTTTCTAGCTACTGCTGCTATATGCAGTGCTGAAGCTGGAAAGCTCCACAACCGTGTATTTAAATGGCAAACATTTTTAATCTACGAGTATAAAGGTTACTGGATAACCATAAAGTCGCCTTCTTACGACAGTTTCGTTTTATCCTCATTTACTTATTTTATTTTTAATTTCGCGTTTATTATTTAATTACAATGATTAATAGTACTTGCAGTTAAATTACGGTTCTCTGGAGGCAAAAGAGAACTACCAGAGGCTGGACAGAGCCCCCGGCTTATATAAATCTAAGCACTGAATACTTGTTCCTATATGTTTAATCCTGAAATCCAATATTGGCCTGATAAGCCACTACAAAGAAACATGCAGACACACATAGGACGACACTGGTCGAAAAGTAGACTACAAGAGACAGGATTCCTAATTTCCCCAGACTATTCCTCTAACCTGACAGTAAACAATGTTGGACATGACCGTGTAGTATAAGAACAGATTGTGTTTCCACAAGATGTTTCAGAGCAACTGAAAACAAAAGCATTGTGTCGTCCACTCAGCATTCTGTATGCGGAAATCGATGTAAGTCACATGATAACACAACGCCATATTTAATGCCTCCAACTTGAGTCAACAACGCGTTGAAATACATATAGGGCTTTTGGTTGGTCCCTTCCCCGTAACCTCGTTGCAGAGAAACGCCTTTCACATGGTTCCTCGCAGGAAAGTATTGTTTGCGTCCCAAACTTCTCAAATTCAAGACGAAAGTCGCACTCGATAGAAGGAACCTGTCCCAACGAAACCACACGCTAAATACTGGGTTATATGCCCATAGTACCACGCTAAAACGGTGTTATTTGAGTGAAACTATTACATCTATCTATCTATGGCTCTAGAGTCTTTTGTTGGACCTCGGCAACTTTTTAAGTTTCTTAATCCTATATATACACAGTCGATAGGACCCCTTGGACGGGGGACCAGCTCATCTCAAGGCCGCTACCTACACACAGAACAGCAAAAAACACAGAATATACGCACACACACACACACACACAATATCGATGCCTTGAGTGAGAATAGAACTCACGACCCCAGCGTCCGAGCGAGAGAAGACAGTTCATGCCTTAGACCGCGAGGCTACTTTGACCGGCACGGCCCTACCAGAACCCATACTAATCACATGAATAGCTGTGTAAAGTGATTCAGGTTTACAAAATAAAATGCATGCAATAATGAGAATACTAGTAAAACTGGTATAGTTAGTACAGATGTCTGTCCCGGCGTCCATAAAGAGGACATACATTGACTGTCCAACCACGTCTCTCAGATGCAGGAGAACCATAACCATCCAGGGAGCAAAACAAGAAAGAGAGAGAGAGAGAGTGATGGTCACAATATGACAAGACATTATCTCTGTACTCAGACTTTTTTATAAGCCGAGGTGTGATAGTGCGTCCCACAGGTCTCCGTGGGCACACCACCTCGGCTTCCGAAGACAACAGAAATGGCAGTGGTAAATCGCGGGTTAAGATGGAGGCGGGTGATTACCTGCTCAGCCCTTCATCTGCCAAAACTTCCAGTCCTCTGTCCGAACGGTGACATCAAATATACAAGCAAAGTCACCGATTACCGACACAAGGTCGAGACGAAGAATTTCTCCTGCATCACTGAGGCCTGTCTTAGACGTAATTACTGTAGCAATTTCTTTATTGGTGTATTTTTTGTCTTTACACTGCTCATGATGTACCTTGTTCAAATCTATCGCGTTGCCGGCTCTCCTGACGGAAGTTTTTGTGTTTTCTTTCAGTTTTGCCAGTCAAATACCAGGACATTACCTTCAAAATAAGCACACAAAGTCTCCTTCCATATCTTTACTCATTTAGGGTTCATTATCTTCCCATATTATTTATTTAGTGCTAACTAATAATTGCAGTTGGAGAAACTTCATGAAACAGCAAAAAAAAAAAAAGACAATAAACCAAAGAAAGGAGGTGTCCTTAGAAGGTCGGGCTATGGCAGTGGCAACGCGTTAATCTGCCACTCATTAGGTCCTTTTTTCCAATCTTGAAAGGTAATCAGCTATCCTCGCTGAAAGTTTTCAAATCTTTCTTCAGTTCGTCCAACTAAAAGCCAAGATAGTCCCAGTATATTAAAATATGTCCTTCCACAGCCTTATACGTTCACCGTTCATAATATTTCTAATGGGGGTGTTTGAGAACAGGGTGTTGAGGAGAATATTTGGACCGAAGAGAGATGAAGTGACAGGAGGTTGGAGAAAACTGCATAATGAGGAGCTTCATAACTTGTACTCTTCTCCAAGTATAATTAGAATGATCAAGTAAAGGAGGATGAGGTTGGTGGGGCATGTAGCACGAATGGGGGAGACGAGGAATGCGTATAGAATATTGGTGGGAAAGCCAGAAGGAAAGAGACCACTGGGAAGACCAAGGCGTAGGTGGGTGGACAATATTAAAATGGATATTAGAGAGACAGGATGGGACGGTATGGATTGGATTGATCTGGCTGAGGATAGGGACCAGTGGATGACTCTTGTGAACACGGTAATGAACCTTCGGGTTCCATAAAATGCTGGGAAATTCTTGAGTAGCTGCAGAATTGGCGGCTCCTCCAGAAGGGCTCAGCTCCATGAGTAAGTAAGTAAGTAAGTCAGTAACTTATATGGCGGAGTAAAATGATAGAATAAACAATATACAGGTACTCACGAAGCTGGGTACATTAGAAAGCCATAGTTTTAAATTAATTAGTTGTCTCAATTTATCAGTAGTGTTTCGACAGTGGATGGTGCAGCATGATAAAATAACAAAATAAGAACAGAGTAGTGACGTAGTGGCGAGCTAAACTGTTGCCTCATTTTCTGAGTATGAAAGTTGAAGTGTAAATTTGCTTTCCCATTAACAATTAGTGAAGCGTGTCGCTGTTTACTCAACAGATGAGGTTAAAAGGGACGGCAGGTCAAACTGCTCTATGGAGTGTTTTGTGAATTCATAATATTCCACTCCGAGACGAATGTACTGAATCTTCAACCATCACTAAATCCCCTGTGATCTGCATGAAGCCTCGGAGCCCCCAGGGAAACTCGCCAGACTCGGAAAACACCATCCAATTCTGCATGAAACTGAATTTCAACCATCGTGTTGGCTACCCCAAGAGGATTTGCTGCTATCTCACTTCAACTTACGATAGATGTAACCCAACAAACACGATACGTTTGTTGGTAAATACAATCCGCGAGGAAATATGTGAAAGCATGACAGAATTATACTGTACATATGCAACAAGCAATGATGGCGAAGTCAAAGATTAAAAGTTTGAGGTTATACTACAAATTAACAAAAGCCGAAAATGAATGAAAAGTAGCAGAAAGATATGGAGGAGGGCAGAATGAGGAATCAAGGAAGAAACAAAACCACAGGACAAATGTGGAAAATTAAAGAAAAGTATGAGGAATAAATTGAACATGATCAAATGCAGCCTGAGGACAGAAAGCAGATGGAAGCAATAAAAATGTGGAAAAATCAGTAAGAGGAAAAAGAAGAGGAAAGGGGCTGAGAGAAAGAAAGAAGACAACATGAACAGGAAACATGTGAGGAGCAAGTAGGTGAGCCAGAAAACGGATGATGATGGTAAAAAGATATGAGCTAGAGAAAGAAGTAGAGGGCTCATAATAAGATTGCTGTGGAGCTTATCTCGTAACAGAGACACACTGTTGCTTGTTTACCAGTCCTTTGTCTACCACTCAGCATACGTATCGACTGAGAAAACGAGAGACCGATTAAGGGGCACAAATGTCACACAAACTGAATTTGGTCAGTCACGTGGGAGTTTCTAAAACCAGACATGCTGGAGTTGAATAGGGACTTGACAGTTTCCTTAAATTTAATTTCACTGTATGTTTCACGTAGCCGGTCACGGTAGCCGAGCGGTCTAAGGCATGCACGGTCTTCGCAAGCTTGGAAACCGGGATCGTGGGTTCGAATCCCACTCAGGGCATGGATGTTTAGTTTGTGTGTGTGCGTTTTTCTGTGTTTGTGTACAGGTAGAGGCCTTGCGACTAGCTGATCACCCGCCCAAGGAGTCCTACCGAATGTATAAGATCCAAAAAAACCGTAGTGAACGGAGAAGTTCATGGAGGTAGGCCTAGGCCCACTGGGGCTGTAGTGCCAAGGGGAAAAAAAATATGTTTCACGTTCGATAATTATTAGAGTTATTAGAGCATCTGTAAACATTTCGTGATTTTTTTCTTTTGGTTTTTTGGAGTTGGGGTGAAACTGAGTCCGCTTGTTACGTCGGCCACTAACTGGTCTATTGTACCAGCCCCGGATGATAGATGATGATGAATGTGGAGCAGGCGGTGGAATGAAAATCGGCAGGGGAAACCGAAGTACTCGGAGGAAACCTGCCCCTGTGCCACTTTATCCACAAATCCCACGTGACCTGAACTTGGCTCGAACCCGGGCCGCAGCGGTGGGAAGCCGGAGACAAACCGTCTGAGCTATGGCACGGCCCTTCATGACAATCCGTGTACTGAAAATTCTAGAACGTATGAGACCTGAAGTTCTCACGGCGGTGAGATAATAAGATGCGACGCCATATTGCTTTATTGATAGTTTCCCTCGAAAAGTTTATACTTAAGTTGTAACTAATTGTTAACTAAATGTTCTACATATGCACATTTTCTTCATATTGCAGGTTCTAACTGAATATTATAGCAGTATCCGTCGCTAGAGATAGTTGGTTGAGGGGCTATGCTACAAGCCAGAAGGTCGCGGGTTCAATTCCCAATGAGGTCATTGGATTTTTTCAGTTGACCTAATCCTTCCAGCCGCACTATGGCCCTGGTGTCGACTCAGCCTCTAACAGAAATAAGTACCAGGAATTAATTAAAATAATTTTCCTGAGGAGTAAATTGCGGCCGGCACGTATGGCTGACAACTTTAACGCCATCTTTGAGCCGATTGTCTAGATAATGTGGGACCCTCAACGTCTCACAACCCTATGGGCCTTTACGACCTGTTACAGGGATAGCTTTACTTTTTTCTTTTTACTATCTGTCGCTAGAGAACATCCCTAATGCTAACGCCCGCCTCTACACTCGACCCCTGATTCAATCCATCGTCCTTCGATCGTAGTAATCTACACGCGTTTCTTTCAGACCATCTTCAGTCTTCCAGTCGGTCTTCCATTCTGCTGTTCCACACAGATTTCCCTGCCAAATCTATAGTCATTTCTTGTCTCCCCATCCCAACTACATGTCTGGTCCACTACAGTCACCCACGTTTCACTAACCTCAGATAATCAAATAATTTTAACATGTTAACTTTCTCTTTACGTATGAGTAATATCCTAAATGCTCACCTACTTCATTCTAAGGCCGTGCCATAGCTCATGCGGGTAGTCGTCGGCTTTCACACAGTGGCGGACCTGGTTCGAGGACAGTTCAGGTCATGTTGGATTTGTGGTAGACAAAGTGGCACTACGGTAGGTTTTCTCTGAATACTTCGACTTCCCCTGACAATTCTCATTCCACCGACGGCTCCACACTCATCATCATCATCATCCGGGGCTGGTACAATAGGTCAATTAGTGTCCAACGTACCAAGTGGACTCAGTCTGACCCCACACCAAGAACCTATTTAAAAAAAAAAAACTACTTCGTCCTTAATCCATTGGCGGGTGGGGGGTCATTTCAATATCGGGCTCGCCTAATGTAAATTCCTCCCTCGAAACAAGAGACCGCGTTTTACGCTCATACAAAATACACAGCAAAAATATCGTGTCGTCTGTGCATGGTGGTCTTCAACGCTTTGGAAAGTAAACAGAAAGACAGCAGGTTCTGAAGTGAAAAACAAGCATTTTAAGTACAAATATTATGTTTTTTGACATAATGCACCGTCTTGTCTTTATCTAAACGCCGTCCTGTTTATTTTTCAAAACACAGGGTTTCGGAGACTGGATTATGTTTCCGTCTTCAGGTAAACCCTGCTCATTTGGGCCCAATCGATTGAACTAATCCCTATCTCCGGAGATAGAAGGAGATGGAATGTAGTCTCTGAAACAATGTTTTGAAATATAAACGGGACGGTTTCTACATAAAGACAAGACGATGGATAATGTCCAGAAACATAATATCTGTGCTAATGTACCATTGTCACAAACTTTTAGATCTTATAAGCATTTTCAGACTTAACTGGAAAAAAAAAAACTTTTAATAAAGTATCAAATTATGGATGTGTACATTAGAGACAGCCTCGTTGTGAGCTCACAATCTCTTTCCGTCGCTCCTGGAGAAAATATCCATATATTCCGTACATTGCGTGATATACTTTCTTGCATCAGTCTGACAGAAGCTTTATGTTGATACTTGCAGCAGATACTCCACACCGTGAGTCAGCGTGATACTCGGTCAGATGTTTCAATAAAGAAACAAAGAACTTGCAATAAAGTTATCCAGCCACTTCCCCAAGATTTATTGTCTCCGCTGACAGTTTTATAGCGCTTCCTACTCAGACCACATAGAACAGTTTTATGTGCTGAAACAAAGAGGTGTGAAGACCACGATTGTGATTCAAACACATGAAAGGAAGAGACTTTTTGCATGACCTAGGGTTAGATTTGATGTAATATATTCCTTGTGTGTTGTTTTATAATATTGTCAGTATCTGGAATAGTATTTTTTATTGCTAGTGGGGTGGGACTAAGTCCCTTGTACTGCGGCCACTTCTGGCTTATTGTACCAGCCCCAGACGATAGGTGAGGGTGATTGTGGAACAATTGGTGGAATGAAGATTGGCAGGGGAAACAGAAGTACTCGAAGAAAACCTGCCCCAGTGTTTCTTTGTCCACCACAAATCCCATTTGACCAGACCCGGGATTTAACCCGGGCCGCCGCGGTGGGATGCCAGCGACTAACCGCTTGAGCTATGGCGCGGCTTAGTCAGAACAGCAAGATGGTAGAAAAATTATGAATTTAGGACTTTGAAGGAAGCAATCGTGGCGTAATCTAGGAAATATAATAGCATTTGCCTGGAGGGACTGAGTTAAACACGAAAACCTCAGTCAGGATAGCTCAGTTCCTGGCCGAAATTAGAAATGAACGCTTCCCAATTACGAGTCTATAGCACTACCGATAATCCGGCATTCCGGTTTTCAGAAGTTAACGGGTATGGACACATAGATAGCAAAGAGATCTCAGAGACATCCTTTAATTTTCTCAAAATAAGGAAATAGACTAAAAAATGGAGGCTGTGTAATAATTGTCTTTGTGGTGATTACTGCTACAGTGCCTATATTCTGGTGCAGTAACCGATCCACCTCGGCCTCTTGTGGGTGATGCGAAGCTGCGCTTAGAAGTCGCACTGTGTACTGGAGTAAAAGAACCGTATCCTTAAGCTGGGACTTACGGCGCCGCTTGTAATTATCCATTACTTCTCTGATAAATCTGTCGAAAAGGGCAATGTGAATTTTGCAAAGCTATACAGACGGCATAGAATAACCAAATGCATTAACAACTTAAAAAGAATACATATGTATATAGTTCGGAGAAGTGTAAGTGTGTGTGTGTGTGTGTCGTGGTGATGTCAGGTGAATGGTAAGCAATATGGCGGGAACTACCACGTGGCACCTAACTGCACCAGTAATCTCTGCGTTTTCCACATGCAAGCACAACAAAATGAGCACAAGATAGTGGGGATTACTGACGATATACGTTTAAAGGGGGTACCAGACTATTCAGAATCATGTATGAGGAAATGGGGAGACAAAGCTCCTTCCATGTTTGGAGGTGAAGTGTCTGTGTGCATAGATTTCATCGCATAACGCACCACGCATTTTGACTGTCTGATGTTTGAGGAATACTTCGTGGTTACAGAGACTTCTAGATCTTGCAGTTACTCTTATTAAGGCTAACAAAGTGTATATGTCAATGCAATGAGTGAATGTAACCATTATTATTTCAAGTGCAACAATCTCATGATTACGTATTCTGGCCCTTGTCCATAGACGAAAATGTATTATGTTGCTTTCCGATGATGTATCTTTCCTACAAACATAAACTGTTTTGGACAGACGTTTTGATAGTGACTCTGCATACCACCTCCATGACTTGTGCTCCACTCTCTCTGAATATCTCCCTTCTTCAAACGACAATACTTGAGAACAACATTGGTTTCCAACAATAACAAAGGCAGTCTACTTTATGCACCTGTTCCTCAGAACCTACTGAAACAATCTGTGATTCTCAACTGAAACAAAATTTCAAGGAACTTCTACAAGCTAATTTTTGCTTTTCTTCTCTTTTAAAGCTAAAAGAATTATTTTCAAATACCTAATGTTTATTGCAACTTCCTCTCCGTCTTGGAATGAATTTATATACTTACTTATGTAGCTGAGCCCTTCTTGAGGAGCCGCCAATTCTGCAGCTACTCAAGAATTTCCCAGCATTTTATGGAACCCGAAGGTTCATCACCGTGTTCACAAGAGCCTTCCACTGGTCCCTATCCTGAGCCAGATCTATCCAATCCATACCATCCCTAAGATCCATTCTAATATTGTCCACCCACCTACGCCTTGGTCTTCCCTGTGGTCTCTTTCCTTCTGGCTTTCCCACCAATATCCTATACGCATTCCTCGTCTCCCCCATTCGTGCTACATGACCTGCCCACCTCATCCTCCTTGACTTGATCATTCTAATTATACTTGGAGAAGAGTACAAGTTATGAAGCTCCTCATTATGCAGTTTTCTCCAACCTCCTGTGACTTCATCTCTCTTTGGTCCAAATATTCTCCTCAACACCCTGTTCTCAAACACCCTCAGTCTATGTTCCTCCCTTAATGTCAGAGACCAAGTTTCACACCCATACAGAACCACAGGCAAAATTATAGTTTTGTATATTCTAATTTTTATGTTTTTGGACAACAGACGAGAAGACAAAAGGTTCTGGACTGAATGGTAGCAAGCATTACCCGAGTTCAATCGCCTCTTAATTTCCTCCTGAATCAGGTTTCGATCTGCTATCGTTGTTCCCAAATATCTGAACTGTGGAATGAATTTATATAGATGTAAAAAATATTAAATATTGCATTTGTTAGTGTGTTAATTTATGCATGTATCAAGGATGAACATTTTGATATTATTTTCCTTTGATCTTTAACGCTATAGAAACATTTGCACTTTTTTACAATATACGTATTTTTAAAATCGATTTTATTATTGTTTCATGTCCCATCAGTTGGTGCATTTGAATATACAGGATTAAAGGTCTCCCTTGGTAGCGTAGAACTTGAAAGTGATTTGTGGTCGAATTAGTTTGGAGAAATGATTCTGTATTTCAGCATCCCGTTGTAATTGTTCAAATTAGCGTCCACTGTTTATCTTCCATCAAAATTACAACACTTTTACATTCTACACTTCAACACTACATGTTTCGGCCCCAAACGGCCATCTTCAGGTGTTCCTATGTTAGAGATATCTTACTAAAACTGTGCTAAAAACTGCCACACTGTCCCTCTTTCGTGTCAAAATCACAGGCTGTACCAGACAAAATCCTTTAAAATTTCTGTTGAATATTATTTCACCTTGCCCAGGGTGTCGTCATTTTCATAAATGTATTAAGGTGTTTTTCTCTGCAGCCTGCCCCTCCCGTTAGTGGTCTACCTTCAGTTTTTGACTGCCATATGCTCCTGGTTTGTGTGCGCTTCCTCCACAGTGTGTGGCGTTGTCTTTACTAGTGGGAAAAACTTCACTACCAAGAAAGGTATTTACTCCTACTTTCCTCCTGTGTATTGAACATATTTGCAAAGTCACTGGCTGCAGGATGTAACCCTACTTAAATGTGATTAACAGCTGAAGATAAGGATTATCTTCTCTAAGATATATACATTTCTTATGTATCATAGAGATATGGAAACCATACAATATATTTGCCCAAGGAGTGTGTGGGGTTTTATCATCTGCAAGTATTGTCATATCTTGAAGAAACTGATTTTCATCTGTAGAACCTCAGACAGTTTCAGTGGTAAAACTTTGGGAACAGAAGCAGTGGACAGGCAGTGTACACTAATAGATAGTTACCATTTCTGTGCATACAGAACTCTTTAATAATTTGGAAACAAATTCAGTGTAGCTCATTGAAGCAATCGACATTGATTAATTGTGGTCGGATCCAGCTTAGCTTTAAGGTGGAGACAGACTCTGGAACACTTCTTCTGCTCCATCAAGCAGCATGTCTCCCTGATAAATGAATGCAAGTTGTTTATTTTCTCACTTTCCTTCTGATGGCGGGAAGAAATGTAAGTGGAAGGCAACATGACAGTGGCAAGGTGGGTAGATCATGACCCTATAGCAATATAATACTGATAAACTAACATTCTGAGAAAGGAGACTGCAGTTACATGAGAGCAAGGGCCTCTAATTTCACTCACACACATGTGATATTTCCTTTCAAAATGATAAAGTGAAGAAATAATGCGACTGGTCCACTTCCTTGCAAAACAAAAATCGAGAACATGGAATTTGGAAAGGGTGTCCAACAAACAACTTATTGCAAGCAGCACAGTTTAAATTTTGAATGATCTTGTTAACTTTATCAGGGCTTGCTGAAAACTCTGTCATTTAATTACAACACAGGGTTTATTTAATCATTGTGTTTCTAAATGTAATGACGATGGTAGAAGGATTTTACTGTGTTAACTGACATTTGGAACTCATGCTGTGATTGCTATAGATATTTGAATTGATTTTGACACCACATGATTAATGAACCCTTTCCAGCATCATGCTCATATAAATAATATTAAAGAAAAATCAGTTCCCTGCCTTGATCTGTCTCCATTGTAAAGGCCAGTCAGTTATGCTATGTAGGGAAATTATTGATGTTTACTCTAACAATCATATGAAACAAAAAGTACACTCTGCAGATTTTCTTTACTATTAAAGGGCTTTAAGCAGGTAGTTCTCACATAAATGAGCAAAAAAGTCCAAGTAAATATATATCCAGAAATCAATGTCTGCTGAGATATGGGTGACATTTATGTGATCTCTACAGCTGATGCTGCGTGTGGTTCTCATGTGTTTCAACACAACTTTCATTACACAGAGGTGTGCAATCTGTCAAAAACTCCTGGTTTCACTTGAATCTCCCAACAGGCATTCTTTACTTATTGCTGTTGTGGGGACACCCCACATAGCACGCTGTTTCCACCGGTCTTTTAGGCAACACTCACTCCTTAGTGAATATCGCATTGCCGGACGTTTCATTCATATTTATACCAGCACGCACTGCAAATTTCTGCTCCGCATTTTCGCTAGCCAATCAGCGCTCTGCAAATTGTTGCTCTGAAAATGCAAGTTTCGCTCCGCCCACCGAGCATCGTATAAAAGGCGGAGCACAAGCTCGCAAGTCATCTGACAAATGACAGACCTGACCTCTCGTCAGAGAGGGCGCCCCACATAGACAAGACAGTAACTTTCATTCAAAAAATATCTGGTCATGAGCCCCAACTGGGGCTCGACACCAAGACAGACAGACTGACCGACCGTCAGTTGTAACATGACCTTGACCTTGACCTTGACCTTGCAAGTCATCAGTTCATCAGCAGTCTACATGCAATCAGCACACTTCGTCGCCAGCGCTTAGTCTTCGGAGGCATCGGCGCTTCGCTGTGCCAGGCATGACTGCCACGGCTGTCTGGCGGTCGCACCCGACTCAGTGGACAACTCGGCCGCCCCGATTCGCCGGTAGTCATGTCCGACACACTGGGCAACTGGCGTAGCTACCGCCTCTCCGCTCCAGCGACCGCGCTCGATGACCAGACTTTCACCAGCAGCTGCCACGCTGCAATCAAGCAACCTCCACCATCTGCCGCACTACGATGAAGCAACGGCCGCACTGCGGCCAGTCCACACACTGCAACAAACATCCTTTCCTACCGGCGTGCGCCGCGCTACTTCACCGGTCAAGCATCTCAGCAACCAACGGTCCTTTTCAGGACCTACAAAACTGTTCCGAAGAAGTGGGTTGTCAGCGAAGTAATGACATAAAACCTCACACTGTAATACTTTGTAATACTTATTGATTGGCACTGAATATAATGAAGCCAAGAATTCAGAGGATTAAGGACAGGCAATCATCTAGGCCAACTGATTGGGCCTCCATGTCCTATCCAGGGTTGACCAGAATTCTGATTCAGGTGCTGTCTGATAATGTAGGGAAAATGAGGTGGTGCCCCATCATGCATGAACCACATGTGTGAAGAAGATGCACATGTTCCAAGAGTAGTGGTAACTCATTTGCCAGAAAACGATGATAAACTGCACCCATTAGTCTGTGTGGTAAGACAAGTGGCCCTAAATTTGATCACCTAAGATGCCCACTGAGACACTGACTTACCAATTTTTCAACAAACAATGATTTCTGGACATATGTTAACTGGGGCTTTTGCTCTTTTAAGCGAGTACTATACCCCTTTAAAGCCTGTAACCCTTTTTAACAACGTGCATAGAAACCTCAAACCCTTATATGGCTAAGCATCTTTCTGCAACAGTTGTTTTAGAAGTTCTGAAGACATGATATGAAATGTATAAACACTTTTGGAAAGATGAGAAGCTCAAGTTTGTCGTAGGCAAATCTAATGCCCTAGCATTTAACGGTGTGTAGTTCGGTTTCGGAGAAACTTCTGCCTCCATCTTCAGAGTAAATGATGAAGGCAGAAGTTTCCCATGAAAAATATACAGCATCTCCATTCCTTTCATATTCACCACCATGAAAACCTTAAATTTCAACAGTGATTACTAGTTTAATTAACCACAAAGTCATTGGTGATTCTTTTACAAACTCAGACACTGACATAGTCATTGGAATGGTAATATCCCTAATAAGTTGTTTTTAAGTGGAATTGTGATAAGAAACATCTTAAAAATTACTGATAGTTAAAGTTCCAGATAGAGATGCATACACCAGATACAACAGATCTGTGCGTTTAAAAAAATGGTCTGTGAAATAACATGTTGAGGCGAATTGTGGAGATGATGAGTATTATTGTACTTTTTCAAAGCTGTTAAACAGATCCTGTAGCTTCGAATAAGATTTGAGGTTCTCATGGCTGTGACTGAAAAGTACTATCATTTGGGATGCCATGTAGTTCAGTAGAACTTTACTGACGATTTGGAGGTGTAACATCCCAGAAGAGAACATTCCTCTAGCTTTGTTTCATCTTACTGCAGGGACTGGGAGTGTACTACTATTTGTTTTGAAATTACACTATGCGGTAGCATAGTTGTTTGAGGAACCATGCTATAAGCCGGAAGGTTGCTGGTTCAAGTCCTGATGAGGTGAATTTTTTTTAGTTTACCTAATTCTTCCAGCCACACTATGGCCCTGCGGTCAACTCAGCCTCTAACAGAAATGAGTACCAGGAATTTTCTTTGGGGGTAAAGGGCAGACGGCACGTAAGGCTGACAACCTTACGGTCATATATGAGTCGATTGTCTAGAAGATGTGGGAGCCTTGACCTTTCACGCCCCTATGGGCATACATGGCCTGTTACAGTGACAGCTTTACCTTTTTTTACTGATATGTGGTCCAATATGGAAACATTTAGGAATTGTTCTACGTGTATTAGTGTAGTTCCTTTATTTTGAAAAAATAATCTATGATGATGTCACCTTGCTGTCTGTATGTCTGTGTATCCTCTTAATTCTTGAAAGCCAAAAGTTGTTCTGTTCATATAACTTCAGGGTGGATGGAAGAGAAAACACTGGCTCCAACTGTTCCTGTGTTGTAAGCATATTTCTTCCATGTCTCTCTGTGTGTATCCCACATATATTTGCTATGCATTGAGTCGATTACTAAACAACAGCTTGGTAAACACATTCCAGCAACATATACACATTCAACAACAGAAGACTTGCCAAACACATTATTTTCTATTCCATCCATGCAGTATCAAAGGAAAGTAGGCAATTAGTTCCTGCCAAAACTCCTTGTTTGATTATTATATTGTAATCTGAAGAAGATAAGTAGTAGAACAGTACTATTTGAGTCAGGGAATTTGTACTACGGTTATCTTTTTTTTTTAATACTGAAAGTATTTAATGTTCTTAGCCTCATCTTTAAAAGAGTGAATATAGATGGTCTTCTGGGTTATGGCACCGTGTAGTCTGGTAGGTGGTTACCAGCATTGCAGAGGAATATACCGACTCTATCCTTAGGTTAGAAGGGAGGCAAGTTGGGAAATGGATAGGTGGACAGTGTGGCCATGGACTGGATCTATGAAATGAGATGTAAAGATGTTGGCTGCCATAACTAAGTCACACATGCTGGATATGCTGTGATGGCAGGGCACACATCCTGTTAAACCTGAGGGTAAACAATGTGAGGTTGTCAAACATGACTTGCAGGGTCTTTCAGTATCTTCACAGTTGAAAACAACCTGAAGTTCACTGGTACCATATGTGGGAGTTCATAGCTACTCAATTACTTTACTTCTATTTGCTCTTCCTGCTGTTTGTCATTGAGTAATATAACTGTAAAAGCAGAATTCTCTGCCCACAACAGCCACAAGTACCATCCATACAAAATATGGTACCACAGTATCATCTTGGAGTGACATGATATAGCTAAAAGGTCATGCAATGACAAAGAAGGACCATTATGGAACCAACAGTAGTGTCAGTAAAGGATACAGCTCTACAACTACAGCCAACTAGAAGCACCAGTGAGGAGCCAACAGCAACAGTAGTAAAAACTACGGTTCTAAAACCAGAGCCATTAGGAACTGCCACTGTGGAGCAAACAGATGTGACAGTACATGATATGGCTTCACAGCTAAAGATAACCTGAACTGCCACTGAAGAGCCAACAGAAGTGGCAATCCAGGATGCAGTTCCACAACCACAGCCATCAGACACCATCAGAGTGGAGAAAAGAGTAGTGGCAAACCAGGATTCAGTTCCACAACCACAGCCATCAGACACCATCAGAGTAGAGAAAAGAGTAGTGGCAAACCAGGATACATTTCCACAACCACAGCCATCAGACAGCTTCATAGTGGACCCAGCAGAATTTGCATTAGAAAACACAATCTCACAACTGGAGCCAACAGAGCTCATCAGAGTAGAATCAATGAACATAAGTGATTTTCATTCTTTCCTTCCTTAAAGAGAGAAAACAGGAACTTTGTCATAAGTTCAATACTTTTACAAAATTTGGTACAAATATTCTGTCATTCTAGACCATCACAACCACAAATTTTCCAATATTGTGCAGTCAGTAATGACATGGTGGATGCATCATAATTAATGGACCATTTAGCTAGAAACAGATTATACATATTCTTAAAATGAACATTATTTATATGCCAAAATTTACACACATGGTGATGGCAACAACTTTGGGCTCAAATGCGACCAGTTTAACTTACAAAGAAGCTGTACTTACTGGCAAGCAATAAGTTACTTCCAATGTAGTGAAGCAATGTGACACAAAGACTTCTGACATTAAAACACATACCGAACCTTTTTTCATGCCACTGTAACTATGTATACATGGGACTGACACAAAACTGCAGATTCAGAGAAATTTACACACAGAATCTGGAAAGATTTTTAGGCTCCCAGCAGGTTACCTGAGTCACCACAACTAAATATTACCTCAAAACCATACAGGAAGGTTCCTGAAAGTTGAAAATCATAGAGATTGTATTTTGAGACCATTACCATTTCAATCATATGTAACAGCATCACGTACATAGCCAGAAATAAGTGGTAGTTGTAACTTCCTGGATATAATGTGATGTACTCCCCTGAGAATCAACCATCATATCAGAGGTACATGTGCCCCCATCATCAATTTTGATGAGTAATCCAAGCAACAAACCAGCATGGAACAGGTGGCAAGCAAAGCTTTCCTTGATATACACAGTATTATAGCCCAGAAGACAGAACTCTTCATAACCACTACTGTGAGAACCTCAAATCCTAAACATGGTATGCTGTCAGAGTTAGAGATTGTTTTTATATTACAAGAAAAACAAGGTTTTGTTTTGGAATTAACTGTAAATGAGCAATGGTATAAACAAGACATGAAAATCTAATAAGTTTATCAGTGGGGTAATTTCAGAGTTATTCCTTAGCCAATGTAGCTATGAATTGTCATTTCTCTACAAGTGAAGAAATGTGCATATGGTGAAACAACAGTTCTCTAAGCGTGAAGAGATGTGTATCTAGTGAATGAACAGTCTCCCACTTTAATAACCAATAGCAGAAATAAAGGGACTGATGCTGACAGAAAGGAACAGCAGGATGAAGAAAAAGATGATGCTGATACTGGTGAGGAAAGGTATATATAGAAAGGGCAAGAAATGTTGTATTATAATAGTATTATTACAGAACAAAAATAAAGTGCTTGAGAAAGAGGGAAGAAACATTCCTGTAGCCAGATGTTCTACATTACTTCAGCTCCACATATGACACACCAAATTTCCTTCTGCATCCCCATTCTTTAAACCCACTTGACACATTTACCTTATGAGAAACTTGTTCTGTGTATAACTTGCATTCTTATCAAATTTTGGATAGCCCTGCACTATAACGTCCTTTGTTGTTCTCCTGTAAAATTTACATTTGTTTGATTTATCATTCTGCTATGACAGAGTGGTCCAAAGAAATATCATGGAACTTCCTTATTTGTGAGAATGGAATATGTAATGTCATGTCAAAGTTTACATGTGACAAATTCCAGGCCAGAATAACTATGACAGATACATCAGTAAAGTTATCATTACTAATGGAAGCCCAATTCAATTACCTTTTCTTTCCTTCATTTTCTTTACACCTGAATTGAATATCTGTAACTCAGACCTGCTTCATCTGCCAACGAGAAAAACTTTAACAATGAGAAAAAAATATTAGATTCCTCATGACTTTACATTGTCACGTGTTTGGATTACAGTATGCCCAACATTGAGAATGGGTTGCTTAACAGTGGTGCAGTGGTTCTGGCCATTTTCCTTTTGCATGTTTTACAAAATGTTTTGTAACAATAGACACTTCCCTTCAAAGAAAACCTAACAATAGTTCCAATCTCTAGATTACAATAAACTGACTATGTGCATTAAGAATGAAAATTTGACAACAATTAAAAAAGCTATAATGGGCAGGGCTATTATAACACCATGATGAAGTATATTATTACTGAAACAAATTTATACAAGAAGTTTTGTCTGCATGACTGAACTATAAACTGCTCTCTTTCTGTCACCATCTTACAGAAGAATCAAAAGGACATACATTATTGGTCAGTATGGAAGAACTTGATTCTGCATAGGTGACATCACTGGAATTACCAGAAGAATAGGAACATGTCCTCCCCAGTCAATGTCCTGAATCTGAGACTTATTTTTCAATTTCCTGACATCCCTAAATTCTCTGCATATGTGCAATTTCATTTTACTAACCTTGACCATGACCATGAAAAACTGCTGGTGAGATTATGCCTTCCTTCATTCATACTATATGCGTGGCATATCACACAGTATCTCCATTTCATTTATTTACTTAGTCCATGTCTCATTGCAGGATACAACAAGGTCTGTAGTGAGTCACTACCGGAAGACACACGGTTCTGTTAACATAAGTGGTCAATTGTATGAGATAAAGATGGTAGCCCTGCTATTTGCTAGGGCACTCAATGGGACAAAGGATTTCTATCTTGCCAGTAACATGGAATCTGCTGATAAATTTGATGATATTGTTTTCAAACTTCATGATAAGACAGCTTTCATCCAGCTGAAATATCGCAGTAAAGCCAATGCTAAAATAAGTAAACAGAACCTTCTTCAGGAGGAAGGAGCCTACAGCCTTGAAAAATACTTCCAGTCATACTGCGAAATCAAGCAACAGTGGCTACATGATGAAGATCTGAAACACTGTGGCACTTTTGAGAATGCCACCTTCATTATCTATACAGACTGTACAATGTCCAAGAATGTAGGGAATGATGATGTTAACAGTTACTGGCATGAGATTCTCAGCTCTGGGGGGAAATGTGTCTCTTTCACTAATGAGAGCTTTCTGACTAAACGTTGTGAAGAATCACCAGGTTTTAAGAAGTTCCTATCCCAGTTGTTATTCTTCAGTGGGCAAGCAGCTCTGGATAAACTCGATGAGTTAATAAAAGGGGAACTTAAAATTCTGTATGGGACAAATGAATTATATAACATGTTTCATGATAAGGTATTAGAATGGTGGAAAAAATCAGAATGTTATCTCACACATCAAGAACAATTCTGGAAGGACATTCTTCAAACTTATGTTGAAAAAATTTCAGAGCAAAAGCACAAAGAAACGGAAGAACTGCGTATAAAATTCAAGAAGTCTGTATATGATGTAATGCGAACACTCATTATGTTCAACCCAGCGGTACACATTACATCTGCCTCACCCATCCTCAGCTGTATCAAGGTACACCACAGCTTACGACATCAGCATCACCTCTTAATAGATGACAGAACCTTGCAATCACGACAGAACGAGGTGCTGGCACTGTGGAGCAGAAGGTGCGACTTGCTTGTTGTAGAGGAGGCCAGCACTGTGAATATGGAATTTGTGTTTAAGATTCTCCAAATGTATCCACAGAAGAGACTGGTTCTTGTAGGCGGAACTGTTGCCTTAGATAAGCTACAGCACAAGTATATCACATTCCACGATCATATCATAGTGGGGCAGCTGGATGAGGCAACACAGGCCCGAGTGCTGGCTATTCAAGTGCACTTCCAGGGTTATGATGCCTCTCTTGGAGAAATATCTGGCAGCAACCATGACTTGGTACCTGCTAGTATAATCACACAGCTATTGAGAGACAGAGTGGTGCTGGGAGATTCTCTGACAGGTGACATAAGTTACTATATACCTCGAACTTTATACGATACTGTTCAGGACAATGAGCAAGTTCTGCCTCATGGAATGACAGATTTGCCTGTCACATCGGCTGTGAGTGGCTTGTGCTCCCATGAACTGTCGCCTCAAAATTATGAGAACATTGATTCAGTAACAGACATTACTCAGCGTGTGGTACTAGTGTCCGCTGAGCCTGGAATGGGCAAGTCAGCCCTCCTCACACATTTGGCACTGGGCACAAAAAAAGCCAAACCTAATATGTGGGTGGTAAAGTTGAACCTCAGCGACTTCACCCAGCACCTGAAAGAACTGCCATCCAACTTACAACTGCATCATATAATAGAGTTCCTACTGGAAGTTTCAGGAATCTCAGAACTGTGGAAACCTTTGTTCAGATGCAAGCTGGAAACAATGGAAAATGTGTGTGTGTTATTTGATGGGTATGATGAGATATGTCCAACCCATGCAGAAAAAGTAGCTCTCATGTTGAAATTTCTACAGGCAACCAAACTGCAATACCTCTGGGTTACAACACGGCCAGTTATGAAAAAGAAACTGCAAAATAAACTGTCCACATTGGCTTTCACATTTCAACCATTCTTAAAATCTGACCAGCAAAACTTCCTAGCTAAATTCTGGAAGAGACGTATACCTGACATTGAGGATCGTGTGTTGAATAACTTTGTAATTAGGCTGCTACGGTTAACTGCAAACAACCTCAAAGACAGAAACAGGGACTTCATGGGCATTCCTTTGCATTCCATGATGCTGGCTGAGGCCTTTGAAGACAACTTGAAAACTTACAATGAGAAAGGTGTGCTGGAACTTCCACCAAAGTTTGACATGTTCCAGCTTTACAATAGGTTTGTGGAACAAAAATTTAAAATTATTAATGACAAAAACAAAGTGGATATGTCAAAACCTCAAATGGAAATTTACTGCAGATTAATGGAACAAGAGTTCAGAAAAGGTCATATGATTTCTGCTGTGTTCTTGCTTTTGCCTACTGATGAAATGAAGAACCTTCCGGATTTAGATCTCATGATAGACAGATTTAAATCATTTTTAGCTACCCTGGAGGAAGGAAATGATCCAACTGGAATCATTAAACAAATTCAGTTTTTTGAATCATTTACAGATATAGGGCATGAGGGTAAGGAGCTTGCTGGAATTACTGAAAAGATTCTGAAAATTAAACCTGTGTTCATACATAGGACCTTTGCTGAATATTTTGCTGCTCTCTGGTTTGCTAAGAATTTTGAAAAGTTGCAAAGTTACTTGAACATAAAAATGTTTGAACCAAATTTCCAAATGGTAAGGAAATTCTTTGACCAAGTTCTGGCCCATAAATTTCCCTTGCACCTTGCTGTTCTGAACCTGGACAAAGTTCTAGTGGAGACCCTGTTGTCAGAAAGGAAAGTGGATGTGAACACAAAGGATGAAGGTGGAAGGACAGCCTTACACCTGGCTGTGATGAGTGATATTGGTACACGAGATGATGTTCGTACCCATAGTACTGTGCAGCAGATCATAATAATTCTGTTGGAATATCAAGCAAATCCTAATATCGAAGACAAAGTCTTGTTCTTTCGGCCAATCCATGTAGCTGAGAAGCTCAGGGAGTGGTCAACTGTTGAGCTGTTGTTGGAAAAACAAGCTTGCACTGAGGATCTGGTTCTCACCAGGCAACGTATTCATAATAAGGAGAACATACAGAATGTACTGATATCTGCCGCAAAAAATGGGTGTGTGAAGCTTGTGTCGTTCATGTTAAAATGTGGTGTACCTGTGGGACATGCCATTGAGGTTCTATATGAGGGATCTTACTGCATAGCTACAATGTTACATGAAGCAGCAAGACATGGACAGGTCAGGTTGGTACAAGAACTCCTGAGCCACGGAGCCAACACTGAAGCAACGGACAGTAGGTATAATAGAACTGCACTGATGTGGGCAGCTGAGCAAGGTCACTTACAAGTTGTACAAGCCCTCCTGCGCCACGGAGCCAACATTGATGCAAAGGACAGCAGTTATAATAGTTATAATAGAAGCACAAGAGCGTGGGCAGTTGAGCGATATCGCGCCGAAATTGTAGGCGGATTTATTGATCCTGGTTGCTACGACATGTATGGTAACACTGCATTACTGTTAGCAGCTAAGAATAAAAGGTGGGATGTAGCTAAAGTGTTATTACAATGTAATGCAGATGTGACAATTTGTGACTGGTCAGTTAATAATGTGCTGCACTTTGCTGCAGAGTCTGGTCCTACAGAATTGGTGGCTTACTTACTGGACATGAGAGAGATGGATACTGAGTGTCATAACAGTGATTTAAGAACTCCACTGTGGCTTGCAGCTCATTCTGGTCGCTTACAGATCACAGAGTTGTTGTTAAATTATAATGCAAACTTATATGTGAGGGACAGGAATGGACACACACCTCTACGGGCAGCAAAGGGTCGTTTTCATTTGGAGGTAGCACAGTTGCTTCTTGAACATGGAGCCACAGATGAGAGGAGCCTCTGCAGACTGATATTCTCTGACGATTAACCAGCCTGCATATGTGATACTGCTCATTATGTACCAAACTGTGAATGATATGTGCCATATTTTCAGGTTATAAGGTGCACTTGGATATTAGAGGGAAATTTTTGGAGTAGAAACTTGCTATATCTTTGAACTCTTCAAGATGAAAACTGATTTTGGACATTACTTTCCAAGGAAGGAGTGCCTTATAGTCTCCAAGATAGCAAATTTAGTAATATGTAAGACTAAATATATAAAATAAACATATAATGGCATTACTCAAACCTTTCTAGCAGCCTGTGCACAATGTCTTGTCAGAATACCATACAATATAAATGTTTGAATTTAACAAAGACATTTCTAAAAGCTTGTGGTTTAGGAAAACATTCATTGAAATCTAATGATCCTACTTGCTTTGAATTACTTGACTGAGAGAGCCCGCCAAATTAATAAAATTAGAATCCATAAATTGATTCTTACAACTGTACTACAAGACAAAACATGAACATGCTCCATGATTTTGGTACATTTGTGATTTTTCAACTGACTAACCTGATCCTATAATCATACAATCATAATACAACACTTCACATTCACAGTGATCCATGATCTAATGTCATTTCTACACTGGAGCTTTTATGCTTTACATGGCAACAAATTGTAAAAGAACATGGAATGTTATAAACATCTTTACTGTTAAGAGTATTTCATTCAAGCACTGAATTAATGTATAACAGAGTTTATAATTAAGACACCTCAGACATAACACTGAAAGGGTTGAAAAGAAAAAAATGTCAATATGACTGCATGAGGACTGTGCTTTCCAAATAATATCTCACAGTGCCCAACCCAAAAGTTTTAGAGGGAGTATGCAGAGGAGCATCCTGTCTCGTTATAAAAAGTTTCAGTGCTTAGTGAAATTGTTACTCGTATCATGAAAACATGCCACATGACATGAGCTGCTCTGACAGTATCATTAAGTAAATCCCAAATAAATAAATCATTATTTTAATGAGATTCCTGGTTTATGATTTAGTTTCCTTGTAGTTTCCTACGTGTGTAAAGAATAGCAGCGGCACGCACACAGAAAGACTACACAAGATAACACCTATACAGTGTGGTAACAAGAACTAGCCGCTGCAGCACTTTAAACATAGGGCGAATAACCCTAACAATTTAAAAAAAAAANGGCCGAAACATGTAGTGTAGGGGAACAAGATCAAAGACACAAAATATATTGTTTGCACTTGAGATGGAGTTTTTATCATTATAACATTAATGAAATCTGTTGAACTCTTCTTTTTTGTAAAACTGGTCCCAGAATAAACAGCGTTGTAAAGAATTGGTAGCGTTAAACGGGCAATGACGAGTAAAGGGAAAAGGTAACAAGCCGTCGAGGCTCCCACATTTTCCAGACAGTCAGCTCACAGATGATGGTGAGGTTGTCAGCCTAATGTACCGGCCAAACTTAACCCCCCCCCCCCAGGAAGATTCCTGGTACTCATTTCTGTTAGTGGCTGAGTCGACCCCTGGGTCATAGTGTGAATGGAATTATTAGGTCAACTGAAAAATCAGATGACCTCATTGGGAATCCAACCCGCGATCCTCCGGCTTGTAGCATAGTGCCTCACTGGAATTAACAGAAGCATAGGAACATGACCTCCACCCAATCATTGTCCTGAACCCGAGACTCAATTTTCAATTTCCTGACATCCTTAAATTCTCTGCATATGTACATTTTCATTTTACTACTCGTAACCTTGACCATGACCATGAAAAACTGCTGGTGAGATTATGCCTCCCTTCATTCATACTACATGCGTGGCATATCACACTGTATCTCCAGTTCATTTATTTACTTAGTCCATGTCTCAATGCAGGATACAACAAGGTCTGCAGTGAGTCACTACCAGAAGAAACAAGGTTCTGCTAACATAAGTGGTCAATTGTATGAAATAAAGATGGTAGCCCTGCTATTTGCTAGGGCACTCAATGGGACAAAGGACTTCTATCTTGCCAGTAACATGGAATCTGCTGGTAAATTTGATGATATTGTTTTCACACTTCATGATAAGACAGCTTTCATACAGCTGAAATATCGCAGTAATGCCAATGCTAAAATAAGTAAACAGAACCTTCTTCAGGAGGAAGGAGACTACAGCCTTGAACAACACTTCAAGTCATACTGCAAAATCAAGCAACAGTGGCTACATGATGAAGATCTGAAACACTGTGGAACTTTTGAGAATGCCTCCTTCATTATCTATACAAATTGTATAATGTCCATGGATGAAGGGAATGATGTTGTTAACAGTTATTGGCATAAGATTCTCAGCTCTGGGGGGAAATGTGTCTCTTTCACTATAGAGAATTCTATGATGAAACGATTTGAAGGGTCACTAGATTTTAAGGAGTTCCTATCCCAGCTGTTATTCTTCAGTGGGCAAGCAGCTCTGGATAAACTCGATGAGTTAATAAAAGGGGAACTTAAAATTCTGTATGGGACAAATGAATTATATAACATGTTTCATGATAAGGTATTAGAATGGTGGAAAAAATCAGAATGTTATCTCACACATCAAGAACAATTCTGGAAAGACATTCTTCAGACTTATGTTGAAAACATCTCAGAGCAAAAGCACAAAGAAACGGAAGAACTGTGTATAAAATTCAAGAAGGCTGTACATGATGTAATGCGAACACTCCTTATGTTCAACCCAGTGGTACACATTACATCTGCCTCACCCATCCTCAGCTGTATTAAGGTACACCACAGCTTACAACATCAGTGTCACCTCTTAATAGATGACAGAACCTTGCAATCACAACAGAACGAGGTGCTGGCACTGTGGAGCAGAAGGTGTGACTTGCTTGTTGTAGTGGAGGCCAGCACTGTAAATATGGAATTTGTGTTTAAGATTCTCCAAATGTATCCACAGAAGAGACTGGTTCTTGTAGGCGGAACTGTTGCCTTAGATAAGCTACAGCACAAGTATATCACATTCCACGATCATATCATAGTGGGGCAGCTGGATGAGGCAACACAGGCCCGAGTGCTGGCTATTCAAGTGCACTTCCAGGGTTATGATGCCTCTCTTGGAGAAATATCTGGCAGCAACCATGACTTGGTACCTGCTAGTATAATCACACAGCTATTGAGAGACAGAGTGGTGCTGGGAGATTCTCTGACTGGTGACATAAGTTACTATATACCACGAACTTTATACCGTACTGTTCAGGACAATGAGCAAATTCTGCCTCATGGAATGACAGATTTGCCTGTCACATCTGCTGTGAGTGGCTTGTGCTCCCATGAACTGTCGCCTCAAAATTATGAGAACGTTGATTCAGTAACAGACATTACTCAGCGTGTGGTACTAGTGTCTGCTGAGCCTGGAATGGGCAAGTCAGCCCTCCTCACACATTTGGCACTGGGCACAAAAAAAGCCAAACCTAATATGTGGGTGGTAAGGTTGAACCTTAGTGACTTCACCCAGCACCTGAAAGAACTGCCATCCAACTTACAACTGCATCATATAACAGAGTTCCTACTGGAAGTTTCAGGAATCTCAGAACTGTGGAAACCTTTGTTCAGATGCAAGCTGGAAACAATGGAAAATGTGTGTGTGTTATTTGATGGGTATGATGAGATATGTCCAACCCATGCAGAAAAAGTAGCTCTCATGTTGAAATTTCTACAGGCAACCAAACTGCAATACCTCTGGGTTACAACACGGCCAGTTATGAAAAAGAAACTGCAAAATAAACTGTCCACATTGGCTTTCACATTTCAACCATTCTTAAAATCTGACCAGCAAAACTTCCTAGCTAAATTCTGGAAGAGACGTATACCTGACATTGAGGATCGTGTGTTGAATAACTTTGTAATTAGGCTGCTACAGTTAACTGCAAACAACCTCAACGACAGAAACAGGGCCTTCATGGGCATTCCTTTGCAGTCCATGTTGCTGGCTGAGGCCTTTGAAGACAACTTGAAAACTTACAATGAGAAAGGTGTGCTGACACTTCCACCAAAGTTTGACATGATCCAGCTTTACAACAGGTTTGTAGAACAAAAATTTAAAATTTTTAATGACAAAAACAAAGTGGATATGTCAAAACCTCAAATGGAAGTTTACTGCAGATCAATGGGAAAAAAGTTCAGAAAAGG
Source organism: Cryptotermes secundus (assembly GCF_002891405.2). Classification (NCBI taxonomy): domain Eukaryota; kingdom Metazoa; phylum Arthropoda; class Insecta; order Blattodea; family Kalotermitidae; genus Cryptotermes; species Cryptotermes secundus. The sequence continues at coordinate 1,534,709 of NW_019720574.1, forward strand.
TCATATGATCTCTGCTGTGTTCTTGCTTTTGCCTACTGATGAACTGAGGAACTTTCCGGATTTAGATCTCATGATAGACAGATTTAAATCATTTTTAGCTACCCTGAAGGAAGGAAATGATCCAACTGGAATCATTACACAAATTCAGTTTTTTGAATCATTTACAGATATAGGGCATGAGGGTAAGGAGCCTGCTGGAATTGCTGAAAAGATTCTGAAAATTAAAACTGTGTTCATACATAGGACCTTTGCTGAATATTTTGCTGCTCTCTGGTTTGCTAAGAATTTTGAAAAGTTGCATAGTTACTTGAACATAAAAATGTTTGAACCAAATTTCCAAATGGTAAGGAAATTCTTTGACCAAGTTCTGGCCCATAAATTTCCCTTGCACCTTGCTGTTCTGAACCTGGACAAAGTTCTAGTGGAGACCCTGTTGTCAGAAAGGAAAGTGGACGTGAACACAAAGGATGAAGGTGGAAGGACAGCCTTACACCTGGCTGTGATGAGTGATATTGGTACACGAGATGATGTTCGTACCCATAGTACTGTGCAGCAGATCATAACAATTCTGTTGGAATATCAAGCAAATCCTAATATCGAAGACAAAGTCTTGTTCTTTCGGCCAATCCATGTAGCTGAGAAGCTCAGGGAGTGGTCAACTGTTGAGCTGTTGTTGGAAAAACAAGCTTGCACTGATGATTTGGTTCTCACTAGACAACATATTCATAATAAAGAGTACATACAGGATGTACTGATATCTGCCACAAACAACGGGTGTGTGAAGCTTGTGGCGTTCATGTTAAAATGTGGTGTACCTGTGGGACATGCCATTGAGGTTCTATATGAGGGATCTTACTGCATAGCTACAATGTTACATGAAGCAGCAAGACATGGACAGGTCAGGTTGGTACAAGAACTCCTGAGCCACGGAGCCAACACTGAAGCAACGGACAGTAGGTATAATAGAACTGCACTGATGTGGGCAGCTGAGCAAGGTCACTTCCAAGTTGTAGACACCTTAACAAAGCAACATAGTGACATTGATATTCGTGAAATGCATGGTTACACTGCATTACTGTTAGCAGCTAAGAATAAAAGGTGGGATGTAGCTAAACTGTTATTACAATGTAATGCAGATGTGACAATTTGTGACTGGTCACTTAATAATGTGCTGCACCTTGCTGCCGAGTCTGGTCCTACAGAATTTGTGGCTTACTTACTGGACATGAAAAAGATGGATATTGAGTGTTGTAATAGTCATCAAAAAACTCCACTGTGGCTTGCAGCTCAGTCTGGTCGCTTACAGATCACAGACTTGTTGTTAAAACATAACGCAAACTTACACGTGAAGGACAAGGATGGACGCACACCTCTGCAGGCAGCAAATGCTTGTGGTCATTTGGAGGTAGCACAGTTGCTTCTTAAACATGGCGCCAGTATGACAGCATGTAATGCGCACCACTAGAAGTAAAGTGACTAATCCCATGTGGAGCCAAAATTGATTGGAAACTGTGATTCTCTGACCATTAACAAGCCTGCATATGTCATACTGCTCATTATGTACCAAACTGTGAATGATATGTGCCATATTTTCAGGTTATAAGATGCACTGGGATTTTAGAGGAACATTTTTGGAGTAGAAACTTGCAACATCTTTCGACTCTTCAAGATGAAAACTGATTTTGGACATTACTTTCCAAGGAAGGAGTGCCTTATAGTCTCCAAGATAGCAAATTTAGTAATATGTAAGACTAAATATATAAAATATACATATTATGGAAGTACAATATGACATCAAGTATGTCACTCACTAAAAAATGTATTTTAATAATTTTAATATTTTTAAAATCATTAAAATGTCAATAGGACACTAAAAGTTGGCTGGCAGCTATGATATCCTATGGAAGTAACAGCCTACTTCTGCTTGTAACTGAGGGTTGCAAATTTTTGTAACCTCATCGGTTCGAACCAGCATACAAATTTTTTTTGAAATTGAGGAAACACTCTTTCTTCAAAGCTGACTGGCTACATATCCGCAAAAGATTTGTGTTACAGAGATCAAATGTATCCAGGCCTCACTTTGACAATAAATTCTGTGTCTCCAACTTAAGTATTTCCACCTTATGGACAATTTACCCAAGATATAGCTTAGCAAATACACGTATAAGTAATTCAAGCAAACACAGCTCCAGAAACACATAATTTACGTTTTACTTAACTGCCTCCATTAATTTTAGGATAAATCTCCCTTTATCCTTCAGTAAACACTCCAATTATACTATTCCATACAAAAAATGAATGAAGGGTTGTAACTTAAAACTCATTAAATTTTGTGATGCCTGACAATAACTATGGCTAACTACAATTTCCAAGACTGCAAACTGTGCCAGCCAGAAAGTATTACCATCAAAGGACTGCTCCTGTATAATAAAGCCTCTTCTGAGATCAACGGGTCTAAAGTACAAGCCCTTAAACAAAGACCCTTCCTATTATCCTTCACAGACTGTTCTTGCATCTTTACATCTGGTAAAATCATGTCTATTCTTGTCCACCTGTTACCTTCCTACTTCAATCACATATCATCATTCACTAACCCAATTTTAAAACCAGGTCTTAAAAGCTGCCAAAAAAACTGTTTCTCATTCCTTGCATCTTGAAATTCCACCTATACCCTCTCATAAACTGTTTTCTTTTGTAAATTTCAGAATTTTTCTCAATATTCAATGAAGACTTTATGTTTATTACCTGTTCTCATAGCTATTAATATCTGCTGTGACAAAGACCTTAAATCGAACACTCACTACAGCCACTAACATAATGACTACTGTTTTAACAGTCTGTAGTTACTTTTTTAACATCACACAATGACTGTACGCTCCACATATCAATTATTATAAGATTGGAAGTTTTCTATCATTACTTTTACTCAGCCATGTTCTGTCCTGGCCTTACATTGACCTGCATATCACTTGGTGGGTCCTTATGCCCTGAAAGACTACAGAAGACAGCTCATTTCATACATGAAATCCCATACCACTGTAAATTTCAGAACTTCTTTAGTGACTGCAGCCTACTGGTTCAATGTGGGCATGTAACAGCATATCCAAGGAAACTATTCTACGTGAAGATACATATTTCTAAGAATAACAACTGAAGTGAATGCAAAGCTCAAAGTATCTGCCAAATTCAGTAACCTCTTCATGGAGCTGGGCCTTTCTTGAGAAGCTACCAATTATGTACCTACTCAAGAATTTCCCAGCAATTTATGGAACATGCAGGTTCATTACCGTGTTCACAAGAACCCTCCACTGGTCCCTATCCTGAGCCACATCAATCCAGTCCATACCAACCCACCCTAAGATCCATTTTAACATTATCCACCCAATACGACTTATCTTCCTAGTAGTCTCTTTCCTCCTGGCTTTCCCACCAATATCCTATATGCATTCCCCTGCTCCCCCCAATTCATGCTACATGCCCTGCCATCTTATTTTCCTTGACTTGATCATTCTAATTATACTTGGAGAAGAGTACAAGTTATGAAGTATCTCATTATGCAGTTTTGGACAACCTCCTGTCATTTCATCTCTCTTCGGTCCAACATCAAAGCAGTGGGTATGCCTCCAAACAAATTATCCAATTTCCTCTGGCCACTCAAAGATAGCCTGGGACTAAGGACACCGGGTGTATACAGTATCCCATGCGAGTGCGGCTAGGTCTATAGTGGGCAGACAGGCCGCTCTGTGGACATGAGGTTGAAGGAGCATCAGCAGCACATCTGTCTCGAACATCCGGACAAGTCAGCCATAGCTGAACACAGCATCGATCTGGGACACCGTATTCAGCTTCGCCACCAAGACCCGCTATATGGATCGCATCATTTGGGAAGCCATTGAGATTGAACTCCATCCCGAAAATATGAATAGAGGGGGGGTTTGCCTCAGCAAGTCATGGAAGCCTCTCATCTGTTCTCTTAAAAAAAACCCCAGGACGACGCCAGATCCAGAAGGCTACACAGCCATGACCGACTAACATAACAACCCCCACCCCACCTTAAGGGTTAGTGCCCATCCTTTAACCTTGCCTTTCTCTCTCCCAACACAAAACCCTGGTTCTCTCCCTGCTCCTTTCCCCCCTTCCCACTCCACTGATTTCACATGTAGACCTGCCCTTCCCCCCTTCCTTCATTGCTCACATAGCTGTGCATATTTCCAACACCAGTCTGCTTGTACCGGTTCTCACAGTCTCTTCGCCTGCGAATTTATTTTTCCTTCTACCCTGAAGATGGAGGTGATACGTTCCTCCGAAACGTCGGTTAACACCACATATACACGGTACCAAATCCCAGACGACTGCTTTCTTCAACATATACATAGTTTTCTCTGTTTACTTCATGGGTGCGCGAGCTCTTTTTACCATGTTTGAGGCCACTTTGTGGAGCACCTGTAAACTGATGCTGTTGATCGCCGTCGTAATGTTCCTCTTGAGGTCATCTACTGTATGTGGATTGTTTTTATAGACAATTCCTATGAGGTACCCCTAAAGGAAAAAATCTGCAGTCGACAAATCAGGCGAACGTGGGGGCCACAATCCTTTTGAAATGAGACGGTCATGGAAAAGCTCGTGCACAAACTGCATGGTTTCATTAGATGTGTGACATGTGGCACAGTCTTGCTGCAACCAACGAATACCTTCATCAACCTCAAGACACGCAGCGAACTGTGTAATCTCGTCTTGGTACACTGGACTGTTCACTGTTGTTTCAAAGAAAATTGGGCCCACTATTTGACATGTTACAGCATACCAGACTCCAATTTTCTGACAGTGCGTGGGCTTTTCATGTAACATGTGGATATTCAGATGACCAAATACTATTGTTTTGGCTGTTCACGTAGCCACTAAGGTGAAACCACTCTTCGTCGGTAAAGAAAACCCAATCAAACTCTTCAATTCCATGGTTGCCAACAAATGTCTGAAACCCTCTACAATACACTAAACGTTTTTCTTTATCCAGGTCCTTAAGTTCCTGCATACAGCAAACGCAATATACATGAAGGTGTAACTTCATCGCTTTCTGAGCCCTTCTGTACAAAATCCCTTATTGCGCCGATAGTCTCCTCAGGCTTTTTGAAGGGAAACACTGCAACATTTTTTCCACATCACCCAGTTTAGCTTCAGTCAAAATGGCCGGTATCCCAGATCTCTTCCTATCCGAAACTGGTCCACATTCCTGAAATCGGTTGATTATTCTCGTTATCGTCAAATTGTTAGGAACTGCAGAATCCGGATATTCCCAACGAAACTAGTCTGTGACACATGCAAAAGAGCGACTGGTGAAATAATGTTCCACAATGAAAACTCATTCTTGGGAAAACAACATGTCTGTCACACAATAAACAAAGATATACCACAGATGTCGTATGACCAATACAAGACAGATGCCATTTCTACTCGTTAGTATTCCTACAGTACCATCTAGTGGTAGATATAACTATATTAACTACAATACAATTTATAACAACTTTTAGTTTGATGTGCATGACTTTTCGAGCTCCCTGTATTTGAATTGCGCCTCATTTTCAAAGCATCTGTTAGCTATGTCAGGAGTCTGCCTTGCAAAATAAAATCAACACTACATACATTTTTCACATGTCACACACCCCAAACTGTGGAAGGAAGCAGCTACTCACAGATGAGAGTGGGTTATGTAAATAACACAAAACTCAAAGGCACAGTGACATAAATATTTATTAAATAAAGTTCACATGGTAATAGTGTGAACAGAAATAATAATGACAGTAAAATAAAGAAGGGGGCCATAAGCACAAATCAGAACCTTCTGCAGCTCCGGAGCAAAGGTGGTGCACTCCCCAAACACAATCTCGAAGCCAGGAAAAAGCCGTCTCCAATTACTGGTGGGATCTGAATGAGCCCTGGAAGAGAGTCACAAGGGACCAGGTAAAGGGGGAAGAAAGGGAAGGTTAAGGTAGGGTGGGCAAAGAGGGAAAAACATCAGAGAGGGAGGCAGTAGATATAACATTACACCATGATGGAAAAGTAGTAAGAAATAAATAGTGTATAAATTATTTTATTTACTCATCTTGGACTTTCTAGCGATTATGCAAGTCCATTTGGACTATCAAGGATTACACAAATGCACGTCAATACTTGTCACATTTACTGATAAAATTTTATGCATGTAAAATGAAAATAAACTTTTACATTAATGACTTCTTCGTACAAACATGGAACATGAGATGAAACTGCCAGTTTACACATCCATACAATTTATACAGAGTAACATTCAGCAACATAGTCAGCAGAGTCTGAGTCTCCTTTTACTCAAGCATCCCGGGAACTGAAAAAGAAATGCAGGTCAGTATTAGTATCTCCCCACAGAGGTGTCAGGTATGCATATCTAGGGACAATGCTATGTAACAACAATGAATACTCCTCTGCCACCATGTTCATGTCATTGTTGGCTGGCCACCACTTCACAACTAACTTGTCCTATTCATCCTCACTATACAACCTCAGCATAGACCACAGAGAAAACACCAATTCCAACAGCTCCTCTACTGTTGTGTGTCAATTTGTGGCTCAAGAAATATGTTTACCAGCCACTGACTACCAATGGACTTCGCTTGTTAAACTATTCAGGCTTTCAATCTGCAAGCAGATCACCATTCTCATCCTTCCCTAAGTTCCTGCTAGGCTGGTAACCCCTCTTAAAGTCATTTATTCCTCTATACAGGGCTCTAATGTTCTTGTTCTCACTGTTCATTACAAGCTCATCAATTTTGTCTTTCAGATATTCCCTCTTTTTGTTCCTGAAATGCCTGCTGGTTTCACATCTTATATTGTTCAGATTATCCCCATTTAACTCGCTTGGATCCTGTAACCATTGCAATTTGGCCTGCTTTCTTTGATCTCTTAACTGCAGATATGATTCTCGTATGTATGAAAAAACGTGTCCCTAATTCATGATTTTCATTCCACTTTCCATCGAAAAATGTATGGCCTCCTGCTGGTGTGATGCCACCTCCATCCCATCTGACCTCCCACTAAATTTAACTTATATTTTAAGATTTCTTCTGCCACTGCTCTGAGCAAACCTGCCTTATACAAACTTAACATTATAACACCTAATTACATACTCGTATATTCTACTTACTTAACAAAATGGATGAACTTGGTGTCAATCTTCAGTCTCTTTACCGTCCTTCAACTAAAAAGGAAAAAAAATCACTGTAATCTGTGTACACATATCAGACATCACACACAAAGCACAAGAATCAGTGACTGACAAGACGAAACTAAAGACAAGATAAAATCTTGTTATATTAAATGCCAATACAACTCAAGATTAACTGTAATGTAACAAATGTGTAAGCCTTACATCAAAGTTTTATTTCAAGGAATATGCACATATTTAAATCTAAAGAGAAGAGTTCCAAACAAGCAAAACTTCAGTAGTGATGATGCACGTATGATATCTTGGATTTTTGGAAATTCATCACATCCTATCTTTGGTTGTCTGATGAACTCATTTGAGATTACATACAGCTGCAAAGTCAACCACAAGTACTTCTCCTGGTAGAAGAAAACATGACACTTATTACAGAAAACATTCTTTCAAATTTTAAATTCTGTAAGAGCAATGAAGTAAATGTACTAGATCAGATCAGCTCTGATCTGCTCTAGAAGCGCCCCCCCCCCGACAGAAAAAAAAAAGACTTATGAAGCACATGGTTAAATCTGTATGTTTTAGAAACCTTCATATTACTCCTACTTCATTTCAACTTAATCAAATCTAGATTACTTCAAGGAAAGCCAGTCACCCTAATCATAACAAAACCACGTAAGGGCACCAAAATGTTTTACAACACCAGCACCTAGTAAATGAAAGCTTGGTTAAATCATATTGTAACGTGTTTGCAATCCAGAAGAGTCACTTCTATGGAAACGCTAGAACAGACCGTTGCATAGGAAGTAACAATAGCGATACTGTAATCCCAACAGTGAGCCATTGTGTCGAGGACATTGAATCTCCACGGTCACGACGAATACGCGAAGCGTTCCCCCAGAGACAACGCAATAACAATGGGTCATTGCGTAGGAATCGCGGAACCAACAAAGCAACGTTTCCACTGTTATAACAGAGGGTTCATTTGCATAGCAGTGGCCGACGGGATAAATAGCCCAGCTTCAACAAGCAGCAGCCAGTCTTGCAATATCCGCCGCAGAAGAGAGTCTGCTATAAACCGCCAGAGAGGGCAGTCCAGTACCACCGAGATATTGTAAGCAGTATTTGTAACACTGCAAGTGGTAATGATTGTAAGGTGTGGGTGAGCGGAATAAATTCGCTATATCAAATACCACGGCGTAAACTTATTTGTAGCGTGACACAACACACTACAATATGTTGCATCTTGGGGGACCATGAAGACACATACCATTCACATTCCTTTCCCATCATAGACGAGTTATAAAATGTGATCTTAACTCAAAATTTCTGTGCTATGAACAACAAGACTGACTGCATGGTATCTATGAAATAACGTACTTTTGGGGCCAATATGTAGTAGAGGAACAGTTTTAACGGGAAACAATTCTGCAAAGCTGGTGGGGAGGCAATGTCAGAGAACTGAACTCAATTTATACAGGTAACAATAATCTTTCCATAAACTTTTCCACTCGGAAGGCAGAGGGGGAAATAACAGCTTAGTGCTTTATGAATATGGCATAGAAAGAACAAGGCTTCCATTCCTACAAACTTACTATATGAAGACAGATCTATCTCATCCGGCAACTCTGAGATATTCACATCAAAACGATCCTGCACTTCATTCAGAATCTTGGCATCCCCTTCATCACTTACAAGTGTAATAGCCAGGCCCTGAAAAACAAATTAATTTAAGTACATAAACGGTACAAAATGAGCTTTGTCCGGCAATTACAACAGTTCACCATGATATTCTGCTGTTCATCTCTACATCACAAATGCCCATTTCATTCAAGAAACCTATTCTGGTATTTTCACTTTCAAGATGTAACCATCTGGAGATTTTAAATGGAATTAGTATTTGTAACAGAAAACATAACTACCACCTCAACTTGAATTGTGAATATTTTGTACGTTACATCAAATATGAGATGTATGAACACACTTATAATGCATTCTGCCAAAACAGCCAACTACCCAGACATCAGATACATTTCCAGAAAACAAAACACTGCATTAATTTCCTTAATTATATAGCGGAGCCAAAAAATGTAAATACACTTTAATAGACATTATTTATGGACATTTTGAAACGGAATGTAATGTATGGTGTGTGATACTGTCTCAAAAGATTAAGTGCATGCTCAGTACAAGAACACAATCCTGTGACAGTGAAAAAACTTAAAAGTTAACTAAATAATACGAAATAAGAAGATTAAATACAAACCTTAGTGCCAAATCTTCCAGCTCTTGCTACCCTATGCAAATAAGTGTCAGAATCCTCTGGCATGTCATAGTTAAACACAATGTTAACTCGTTCAATGTCCATCCCACGCCCAAATAAATTTGTTGCAACCAGAATACGCTGCAAAGAAACAAATTCAGACACTATACTGCAGGTATCAGAGATATTTGCAATTAATAAAAATAACATAAACACCAGAAGACAGGGGAAAAACACTGTTTCTTATTCTGAACATGCATGCTGCAGGGCATTAAACCCCAACACTGCAACTTCTATTTACCAAGGTTCATACTACATTCCAAAGTGAAATGGCAACTTAAAATAAAATTCATTACCCCAGTAATTACCAGATCTTTAAATGGACTTTAAAATTCATAATTCTTAAGAAATCACCTGGACCTGATTTTTCACATACTCTTCACTTCAGCCTCAGTGAGAGCTTCATGTGTTTTGTTTTACCATGAGAAAAAAGAAGTGTTGCCCAACACACTGCAAAGAGAGACTACCGCCTCTTCACACATACAAGGTGTGGCAATAAAGAACCCGGATTACTTTTATGACTCATTTCCGGCCACGTCATTGACGAAGAGGAGGGTAGGGCATTTACCCTTGGACTTCCCTCTACCGTCACACAAAGTTTCATTCACGTGCATCGGTTAGTCTGGCCGCGACCATTGTTAGAAGCGGATCGTGTTTCTGAGCTCCGTCGGAATAATGCTGAGTGCTAATGCAGAACAACGTGCTAACATCAAATTCCTCACAAAACTTGGAAAATCTGCCACTGAAACTTACAATTTGTTGACAGAAGTATATGGTGATCAGTGTCTATCTCGCACGCAAGTTTTCGAGTGGTTTAAGAAGTTTATGGAGGGTAGGAAAAACGTCGGGAACGATCCAAAATCGGGCCGTCCTCCCACTGCGAAAACTCCAGAGAATGTGGAGAAGGTCGCTAGAATTGTTCGAAGAGATCGTCGACTGAGCATTCGAGCAATTTCTGAACTTACGAACATCAATAAGGAAAGTGTTAGACAGATTTTGCACGACGATCTGGGCATGAAAAAGGTGTGTGCTAAAGTGGTGCCAAAAATCCTTACCCCCCAGCAAAAGGAACATCGAGTGAATTGCTGTGTTGACACTCTTGAAAACATTGAAAATGATCCTGATTTCTTCCAAAACGTAATTACGTGTGACGAAACTTGGATTCTTCAATATGATCCAGAGACTAAGCGACAATCCATGCATTGGAAGAGCCCCAAATCCCCTAGGAAGAAGAAAGCGCGCATGAGCAAGTCCAAATTCAAAGCAATGATGATTGTTTTTTTCGATATCCGGGGGGTAATCTACATTGATTGGGTGCCTGAAGGTCAGACTGTCAATCAGGTTTATTATAAAAATGTTTTGACGTACCTCCGTGAACGTGTGCGACGAAGGAGACCAGACATGTGGAAGAATGCCTCATGGGTTCTTCATCACGACAACGCGCTATCTGTGAAGAGGTATTTGGCAAAAAACAACATTCCAGTGATGGAACATCCACCGTATTCTCCGGACCTAGCACCGTGCGACTTTTTTCTCTTCCCAAAAATCAAGTCTGCGCTGAAAGGGACCAGGTTCGAGTCCGTGGATGCAGTGAAAGCAAAAGCGACGCAACTCTTGAAGAGCATAACACAAGATGACCTGCAGCACTGCTTCCAACAGTGGAAAATTCGCATGGAGCGGTGTAGGGATCGGGGAGGGGACTACATTGAAGGGGATAACATTTTGACTGTCTGATTTTTTTTTAATAAAGGGTTAGAGCATGAATCCGGTTTCTTTATTGCCACACCTTGTAAAGCAAAAGGTTTCCTTGTGCCGAGGTCCCATGCCATGAAGACATGGGGGAATGGTCGTAAAGTCCACACATTTAAAACTTCAACACTTACTAGGAGTAGCAGCTTTATGACCTGACTACTTCACCTGATACCCACTTAACAAAGGGCTGGATGGATACCAATTGGTGTTGACATGATGGCACTCGCTTCTGGATTCCTACAATGCATTGTCACTTTCTGAGCCCAGCATTCTTTGGTAATGAAAATTATGTCCACACACATTACTTACCACTTCCAAAATAGCAGACGGGAAACAAAATCAATGCACATAAGTGGTTCAATGGCGATCTTGTTATCTCATCATATACATAAGTACCTACATATTAAATTAACAAAACAACAAAACTGTTTACCTTCTGGAAATCCTTGAACTGCTGATACCTCGATAATCTCTCTTCCTGTCCCATTCCTCTGTGAATGGCAATTGCTGGGAAATTCTGTTCAATGAGAAGCTGGGCAAGAGCCATGCAACGTTGTACAGATTTCACAAAGATTACAACCTAAAATCCAATTACATCCACATTACAGGTGCATAAAATCCTCCGTTTTCAGTAGTTCTGTGCACAAAATTTACTGAGATAATTCGAGAACAGCAAACAGTACCTGGTTGAACTCTAAAACGTCTAGCAACTCAAAAAGCTTTTTGTTCTTCTCATTTTCCTTCAGCTTGACATAGTGCTGCTGCAAACCATGCAGAGTCAGTTTCGCTTCATCATCCACATACACCTCCATTGGCTGGGAAGAAGAGCGGCAAACACATTTAGCAAAATACAACTCCCACCCACCTCAGTGGGGGGGAAAAATGCAAAAACACTTGCCAAATAGAACTCACTCACAAGTATTAATACAGGAGCAGAAAAATCTTTTGCCTTAAGATCACACATGCATTCTTTGCATAAACTGTATGAAATAAGGATATCTGTCCATCCAACTGCCAATATCTGAAAATACTGAATGGATTGCTGCACTTGGAATTGGCATCTTCAGCTATAGGACAATTTTAATTCTGGGTTGCAGCTACCAAATAAAGCCCATACCTTACACAAAACTATTCCTCCTTCAAATATGACTCACTGTACCAAATAATTTGTACTTTTGGTATAAAATATACCTATCATTAAAATCTAGACTTTTATTACACGACGAACATTTAACACAATACAAAAAAACGATCTGCACTCAACAAAGTACTTGCTGTGCAACAACTATTATACATATTTGAAATAAGTGAATGGCAATTAAGCAAGCAAAATACCAAAAAACATATTGAGAGAATGTCTACAAAACTGTTTCTTTGGCTGGCATGGGAAGTACGGCAAGTAGCAGCAAGACAGTGGTTGCAGCTGCATTGTGGGATGGAGGAATGTCCTGACACAACCCATATACATCCTGCAATCCTTATCTCAGTGGCTGCTGGACAAAATCCACTGCACAATCTCTGAAAAATGTGGTCTAAAATCATGGTGTGCCAACAGAGGCACTTTACACCCACCACCTTGTGCACCCATTACATGTCATTCCATAGTTTGGTACAGACTTACTTCATAGATGCCTAGAGTTTAATGCTTCATTCACTCACCAATAAAAACAGCAATTAAAATTTCGAAAATGAGAAACCAAATCATACATATACTGATCAATGTTTCTATTAGGCATTCCATTGCATTTGGAAAAACTGTTATTTCCCTTTTAAATTATAATAGTCATGCAGTGAAGTTATGAATTTAAAAATAATGCAAATGTCATATTGACATGCTAGATACCGCAAAACTAACTCTTATAAGAAGCTGCAGCGATGAAAGGTGGGGTTTATGAACATAAAAGATAGGCATAAGGCAATCATTTGAAAAACATTTCTGATGTAAAACCAGACAGAAACAGAGCCACAAACAGCAATACAAATCTGATATATTTAAAATCTCCAATTCAGAAAATACAACTTCAGTAAGTTATGTGAAGGACAAATGAGAACAATTTTTCTGGCTGTGTAATATTTGAGGTTTTCAAGGCGGTGACTATGAAGAAAGCCGTCTCCTTCATTTTTCCGACTGTTCATGAGGCAAATAATGCATGTGTCATATCATGTATCTGAACCAACCCATAATAAAACCTACAGATATAAAACACAAATATGAAGCAGACATGAAATACAACTTTCATACTAAGTCAGATCAGAAACAGTACAGGTAGGGAACTAATCTCTTTTTCTCTGAGCAAAGACTCATGCTCATTGAGATATATATATACCACACTGGATGCTGATAATTTGAGTAACTGATATTGCGAGTTAAAGATTAAAATTACATGATTCTGGGAGTTAAAAAAAAATGAAAATACACGAAGACTTTTTAGTCATGTATATACAAGAGGGCTCAAGTGATCTAAAATTTTTGTGAAACAAATCACTGCGTACATAAAACTGCCATAAGAAATTCTGTTTTATGGAAAGAAAGATGTATGAAGGACTAACAAGTATGCCCTTGTGACTCCACTCCTGTATTAATGCCTTGTTCCCCACCCTCAAAGATCATTCCAAATCCTTCTGTCCTATTTTACGACAGCAATATGGATTTCAGTTACCAGACCCTTCAAAAGCAGGCTTTTGTTACATACGGTTGGTTGATATGGGAGGTAGACAGACCAAACCAGCCTTCTCGAACCCAAGCAAGATGCCACAAGAGGAAACCAGAGTTGCATCAGCAGCTTCACCACGATGCCATAGTAACTTCGTCAACACAACTGACGTCCTAGCCAATTTGGAGCGCACTGTAGCCATGGCCAAAATTCGTGAACTACTATGCTGGATAATGATAACATGAACGCCGTTCAAGACTGCCACCCCAATCCCGAACACCCAACTCATCTTCAGTCTTGAAGCTTCTTTCTTGCATCTTCTATCTTCATCTTCTTCAATCTTCTATTCTTCATACCCCCACATACTGACCCATGAATATTGCAAATAAAAATCCCATTCCTCCCAAAAATGACTGCTACAGTGCTGACAAGAACGGACGGAAATGTAGAAAGAATGCAGATACAGAGGGGAAGTGTTGAGGATATCCTGGGGAAAACTATGCCCAACAAAGCATGTGTTATAAATTCTGGTGACCTTGTCATCAGAATATCATAGGGAAAATGGAGTGTGGCAGAGGTGAATGCGTTCTCTCTGGCCGAGGATGATGGATAGTATGACAGGTTTTCTCGTTGCCCAATTAACACGTGCATCTTATAAATTCTCAAAATGAATAGCTCGCTGGTGATGATTCTCAGCTGACGAAACAAATACAACCAACAACGCGATTCCAACACTATGTAATAAATGGTACATAATGGAGATGAATTACATCTTGCATGAACTTCTTGCAGACTGGGCGAATTTCCTTGCTCAATGTAGCGCTGAACATCATCACTTGTTTCCCATGAGGTGTGTTCCGGAATATTTCTTGCACATCACGTCTCATGTCTGAAAATAAAAGTCAAATGGAACTGCTAGGCAGAAATTCTTTTTCTGACGAAAGCAACACCAATTCCTTCAATTCACACGATGGTTATATTCATTGTCTGTAAATGCCCCACAAGTCCCAAACAAAGAAATGTTCAAAATATCAAAGACTTTCTGTAAAGCTGTCATAATATTTTGACTGTTTACTGACTCAAATGGCCTCATCACCAAATGTCCTTTCCCTTCCACAACCATTCCTTCAACTTCATGACTTGTTAGGCACACTCACTGATCATATCAAAATGTTTTTCTTACACCATCATATTCCTCACTTCAGTCTACACCTATGCCTTCACATGTCCCAGACTACATGAATGACACAAACATAGCATTTCAATCCTTATGGTAGATACTCAAATTAAGATTTATGCAACTGCATAAACAAATACAAAAGCTACAATTTTACTTACTTTCATATATCCTTTCAAGGTTTCACTTAATTACATGAAAATTTCTAGTTATCAGGAGGAAAACAGAAGACCCAGAAACAAACAACATTTCTGTTGGGGCTAAAGTTTTGGGTTTACTTTTAATTATCAGACTCGTATATATTATCTACCACAGCCTTACATCTGCAATGTGAGTCATTAACATGCCACTCCATCATGTTCTACAAACAGAGCTTTCCTACTGGCAGCATATGTGCCACATCTTATTTACATCCCTGTGCTTCGTGTATCTTATCATGGGACACATATCTGTATCCTAATATTAAAAAATATAGTTTTTTGTGATCATCAAGTAGGTACCTAGGGTAAAGTATGGCCCCTGCAAGGGTCGAAAGGAAGAACACTGTTCAAGAAAAATGTTAAAAAGATATGAAGTGTTTCCTTTTCTGTGCTAATATGACCGCAAAGAATCATGTACTGTCCATGCAATTATGTGTCCCTAGGCTGCATAGAGTTCACATTAATTTCTTACCCATTGACAACACACTACCAGTAAGAATAAAAGACCATTTAATACAACATTCAACCAAAACTTGAACCATTAATTATTATTAAATACTTACCAAGAAGTTCAAGCATTTTATCACATTCATCCAAAATAAAATGCTTCAAATGTTTCAAATTCAATTTCTTGGAGCGGACAAGTGCTAGAATCCGACCTGGAGTCCCGACTACAATATGTGGGCAACTGCTCTTCAATACCTCCTCATCCTTCTGTATTGGCAATCCACCAAAAAACACTCCCACCTGCAAGATTATTATGCATCGTTGCAGCTACTTTGGAATTTAAAATTTAGTCCTAGTAACATTATCAGTCTGGACAACTTATAAAGCAAACCAAACAGCACTAACTTAGGTCACAGTGATCTGCATACTATACACCACAAAGTACAGCAAGTCTAGTAACAATGAAAGCCGAACGTATCAGATGGATAGGTGTGGGCAAGATTTACTTTCTTCCTGCATAATTACTTCACAATATTGTAATGGATGTGATCAATGCGTTGCCATGCAACACCTCTGTAAACAAGGTCCAACAACAATAGTAGAAGCTGTATTTTTTCTGTAAATCTGACTGAGGTGCCAAGAGACTGGCTGGATAGCGAACATGTGATGCGTGTACTGTAGGTCCATGTCCGTTCTGTGGCTACATAAGTGACAGAATTTGTTCAAGGGCAGTTACGAATAGCAGTAGTAGCGACAGATGCACACAAACCAAAAAGCAAGGAGATAGCCACAGGAAGTTCATAGTTGAAAAAGAATTGTAAGTTGAACTGTGAACACTCAACATCTCTAATATCTGGACTATGTAATTCAGTGAGACTATTACAGTTCCTGTATGATAATTACATGAAGACTAGTGCAGACAGACTGAAGATATCAGTGCGGTCATCGACTCATTGTAAATTGTGTAAAGCAGCAATAGTATAATAATTAAATGTAGTTACGACCTGTAGGTTAGCAAATCCAATTACCATTCTGAACCCCAGATTTAGTCACCCATACGCATCACAATATTAAAACTTTGGGAACCCCGTGAAGTCATTGGATTGGGGAATCTATAAATTATCCACATATTCCAATCTGGGTATAAACAAATTAAATTTGTGATTGGAACTTAAGGCAAGAACAAAATATCTTAACTTTCCATGTGGTATTCAACTCAAATAATTGTGCACATTTAGATGTTCAACCTTCAATTTTCTGATCAAACGCCCAATTTTCAATAGCTCTGCATATCTGCAAATCTCTTACACAACAAGTGACTCTCTATCTGAACATTAACTAAGTGGCATGGCATTTTCATAAGAAGGTATAAGACAAGCAAATATACCTTAGTCTGTGGCATGTATTTAGAGAATCTTTCATATTCCTTGCTGATCTGGAAAGCCAGTTCACGTGTGTGGCACATCACAAGTACATACACTTGGTTTTCTGTAGGTTCCAATTGTTGCAATGTTGCCAGTACAAATACTGCTGTTTTTCCCATACCCGACTTCGCCTGACATAAAATGTCCATCCCTAGCACAGCTTGTGGAATACACTCATGTTGCACTGAAATAAAGACAGTACAAATCATGACCCTAAAACAAGGCATGTTTAGTGACATCTCTCACAGAATACACAATATCTCAAAAGAGAGCCGAAAAAAAACAAACATTAACAACTTTTGGACACTTCTAATATCTTTTTACCAAATCCTGTGATCCAATTAATCAGTACTTATATGAGGGTACAGATTTAATTACAAAATTCCAACTATTCACACACTCCCAGTACTAAAAGAAAAACATATCACAGACCATCACATGTAAACCAATTAGCTGTCAGAAAATACTCCCCCCTTTCATAATGTCACATTCACATTACACATTTCTGATCTCAACATTCAGAATTATACAGGTTTGAAGAAAAAACTTCCCAATAGCATATACAAATGGCTGACAGTGAAATCGTATTATCACTTTGCTTTCTTCAACCCACCTACCACGAATCTTCAATAGCTTCATTAGAGCAGAGTTCACAGCCAAGAAGTCTTAAGTCCTGACATGCAAGACAATAGTCTGCTCACTGACATATGTCATTGTTACTATTCATCCTGAAACCTGAATCTTCAAAAAATTTCCAAATTGGAAAAGTAGACAGAGAAAATTTTAATTTTCCTAGCATATTTTCATCCCCTGAGCCTATGAACCTGAACTTTAGTACAACCATTTTCAAATCAGACGAATGAACTAGCATACAAATTAGCACATCAGAATAAACTGAAATCTATCACTAAGTTTCAGATGTCCCTATCTGTTAATTATCATCATGTGTGCTAAACTGCCATCGTCCTTTAGTAATTTTTATGTAACATTAAATATTTATCCTCATGTAATTTTATGTTTTATTGTCATAAGAAAATAAATTACCTTCTGATGGGTGCTCAAAGCCACAATCAACAATTGCTCGCAAAATTTCTGGCTTAAGAAGAAAATCCCGGAAACCAGAACTGTGGATGGAGACGTATGTCCCCTTCACTTCCTTCTTTGTGGCAGCATCACCAGATCCATCAAGCACAGCCTGTTCTGGCTGCTCCTCATCCTCGTAGTCAAGAAGATCATCATTGTCAGCCATGTTTTGGGGTCTTCTAAGTCAAGCCAACAAAAATGGAGTCCTTTAATTTGATTTGCTTAATTCTGGTCCATCACACTAACATTATAAAAAGATAAAACAGTTCCATCCAGTGTGACTGGTGGCGATTTTTCTTATTTCAATTATACAATAATACAATATTCAATAATATACTAATGGATACAAAATCCAAAGGTTTACAACTACAGCAGCTGTCTTGATATTGTCATGTGTTGGGTATGTCACGCGACAAGTAACTTCACGCCTCATTTGATACAGTGAATTTACTGAACACTCGCTCTTACAACCACACACTTTAGAATCTCACAATTACTGCCATCGGCAGTATCACAAATACTTCTCCTGCTGTAGTCACTGCCATGCACTCGATACAACCAGACTCGGCTACTGCTACAATTCAACTGACTGGTTAATTGTTACTCGCTAGTAACTTACTCAATGCTCACTCGTAACTGGCTCAATCCTCACTCTAGTAACTGGTTCACTAAACACTCACTACTTAATAGTGTTTGCTGCTCCTTATTTAGCCTCGGCACGGACAACACAAAAAACACTTACATGATAGGTAACACTGTTGCGTGACACCGTGTTTACTGGTGTTGCTAGCAACGCTGTCGAGAGTTGTCTCCTGCTGCGTAGCAACTGCGGTATCCCTTGGTAACAACACAGTCGCTCTTCTGCCACGTCGCCGTGGGTGAGGGGGGTGCCCATCGATCGTTGCATACTGATGGAAGGAGTGGGGGTATGTGATGTCACTCGCAAGACTGCAGAGTTCACTTGACCCCTGCTTCCCATTGCGCCATCCTCGTCACAATATATTCAAATTTTTGTATTTTTGTTAGTTAAGTTAGAATTTATAAACCAAATAGTTTCATGTCCTCTTTCTTATTACTTCTCTTGACGTGTGCCACCTGTCATTCTTGAGAAGGTTCTGCAAATATATTACAGGTATACTGTATTAGTTCAGCAAACCTGTTGTTTTTTTAAAGAGTTTTTGACGTTTCGTCCTACCTTTGATGTTGTCCTGTGGTTGTTCGTGGTGCAGTGTTGTTTTACTGTTCTAGGGTGCGTATTAACAGTAAAACACAGCGCACCACAAACCACAGGACGACATCAAAGGTAGGACAAAACAACAGAAACTCTTTAAAAACTGAACAGGGTTGCTGAAATAATACTATATATGTTCAGTCCCGTCAAGAGAAGTAATAAGAAAGAGGACAGGAACCTATTTGGTTTATAAATTCTAACTTAGCGAACAAAAATAACAAATTTTAATATACGAAGGGGGACCCAAAAATAACGGGAAATGACCTGTTGCTTTGTAGTTACGAGTTGTGCTGCTAGGTGGTGTTAGCTGGGGGTCTCCTGCGACTGTTAGTGAGCTGGCATCAGTCTGAGTTAAGTGGTTTGTCTGTGGTGCTCTGTTGTGTGCGTTCCTGTTTCAACCCTTTGACGATTAGTGAGATGGCCGACCAGAAGGAACAAAGAGTGTGCGTGAAATTTTGCTTTCTGTTAGGGACAACTGCACTTCACTCTTCAAGTCGCGGCAAACATTCACGCGGTTTTCTCTTTGGTCATCTCCGAGCAAGCGAGGAACAAATTTTGCAGACACCCGTCTCATGTGCAAACCTTCGGTTAAAATTCGCTGGACCGTGCTCCATGAGATGTTCGTTTCCTCAGAAAGTTGGTCAATGGTCTTTCGACGATCTTCATCAATTTCACGCACACTCTTTGTTCCTTCTGGTCGGCCATCTCACTAATCGCCAAAGGGTTGAAACAGGAACGCACACAACAGAGCACCACAGACAAACCACTTAACTCAGACTGACGCCAGCTGACTAACAGTCGCGGGAGACCCCCAGCTAACACCACCTAGCAGCACAACTCATAACTACAAAGCATGCGTGCGCAACAGGTCATTTCCGGTTATTTTTGGGTTCCCCCTCGTATCAAGACAGACGCTGTAGTTGTAAAAACTTTGGATTTTGTATCCATTTGTATATTATCAACAGTGCATGTATCCATTGTAATAGTAGTTTCCAAACTGTATTGAAGTCCCTCTGATGATGGTCCCTTAAGGACCGAAACATGTAAGGTCACGTAGAATTGAAACAAGAAAAATCTTCACCAGTCACACTGGATGAAACTGTTTTAGTTTTTTATAATGGTGTCTTTTACTTTTCACCCAACTTAGTGCCACAATAAAAAAGATACTGTACTTCTTCCATCTCTTTATCACTGAAAAATTATAAATGAAGTTTTAAAGCAGTGTTTAGACCCCATCCCTGTAAGTGCCATTTTCTAACACTGATGTACATCAGTTGCCTGACACTTCCTCACTGAATATTTACAAATCAGACTTTATAAAAGTAACCTGTAGGTTCTTCCTCTGGTAACTACTCCTTTCTCAACCTACCATACCTATCACTTCAGAATTGGAAGTTAACAGAAGCAGCAGAATATATCCAGGAGAAGCAATTAACAATGGCAATGGTCTTATGTTCACATATCAACATTACAGCTATTGGTTCAGCACTATGAGACCAAACCAACACAGACCTAGAATTGTTTGATATCAGTAATGAAAGAAATCTGCCTATTAAAACAATGTTTGATACAATTCTGAATCACTTGAAAGGAACCATATAAATTACAAGTGCACAGCAAAACATTGATTAATTTCAACTTGTTCAACCCATGTCAACAGAAGTATGTGACAAACTCAATATTTCAACAATAATCAAGACATCACAGGACTTCCCATTATTACAATTTTAATACAACTGAACTTACTTGGCATGATGAAACCAGAATAGTGCAATGGAGTACTTCAAGTTACATGCCATTAAAATCTGTACCATACAAATGATTCGGGAACAAATACTAATCTATAAAACTGCAGTGCACAGCAAAATGGGGGATGTGTAACCTAAATCTGGCACATGAATTCAGGACATTTAAGAATTAACTGCTACTTACAAGCTCCATTTTCTAAATATGAAGCCTAATACAACAAAGATGTGTTTTCTGAAGTAGCACTTTTTATGCTTACAAGCTCAAATTACTATCATAAGAGGTTAAAACAAAGCAAAAATAAAATTACTATCTTCCAAATGAATGCATTCAAGAGACAAACAAAAACGTCCATTATATAATACAGAATAAATCCCTATAAACAAAATGTTAATAACTTTTGTGAAATGCACCTATTCAACACATCAATGTGCTCCAGCAGTGGCAATATAACAAGGGTAATACAGCATTCCTGAAATGAACACAGCTGGTCAAGACTAATGTAAGCAGTCTGTAATGATGATAAGTGTAATAATTTGTCATGTCTTGTGTGAGTTGGTTAACAAGAGAAATTCAGTGCTGTTAATGGCTGGCAGAATTTCAGTTTTCTGAAACCGTTCAGCATGCTTCCTTACAAGGCTGTGTCACTGACACACATACATAAAAACAACAACCACATCCAAAAAGAGAACACACATCACGATATACACGGAGTATAAGAGGAACGACTCCCATAGTGGAGGAACCAAGTGCGGGTTTGAATTGGGACAAATAAGATGAATCTTAAAAAAATTTTGGTGTATAAAATTTATTAAAGTTGACGAATATTTTAAATAATTTTACAATGACATAATGGCAAGCAATGCAATAGATTAGCGTAAATGGAGCATCTGATGATGGCACTATCTTGCCGAAACATGTCGTGAAATAACAGGTGAAACTGAGTGCACTACATTATGGAAACTGCATACATATCATGGACGAAAATCAGTGCAACAGGACGCTAAAATACTGTGACATGCTGAGCTATGGATGACGCCCCTCCCCCACCCCTCGCCAGCCGTGATGCGCCAAGCGAAGCCGAAGCGAGCCGATGTTAGCCGAGTCCTAGCATCCTGGTCGCTAGGCAACGCGAGTCAACAGCGGTGACGTCACCAAGTAGTAACAGCGGTTACTACCGCTAGCGTTACT
The DNA here is from genome assembly GCF_002891405.2 of Cryptotermes secundus. Taxonomy (NCBI): domain Eukaryota; kingdom Metazoa; phylum Arthropoda; class Insecta; order Blattodea; family Kalotermitidae; genus Cryptotermes; species Cryptotermes secundus. The sequence goes on from NW_019720574.1 coordinate 1,557,123, forward strand.
AGCAACACGGCGCCAGGCAACAAGGGTGCCTATTACGTGGCCGTTTTCCGTATGGTCCGATCAAGGCTACATGGGGAGCAGCGAAGGCTATTCACAGTCAGTTGTACTGAGTCAGTCAGTTAGTCCTGGAGCTACCGCCGAGTGAGTTCCGAGTTAGCCAGCAACTAGTCAGTTGTATTGTGGCATTTGGAGTATACTATTTGTGATACTGCAGATAGCAGTAATCGTAAATCTGTAATTTGGGTGATTGTAAGTGCGAATGTGAAATAAAATTCGCTATATAAAATACATCGTGAAGTTATTTGTCGCGATATACGCCCGATACGCGACAATACATTATACATAAAAACTATTACCTTCCAAACAGCATTTGCTACAACATGGAAATTCTGAGCAACACTGTGCAGGCAGTACACTGCAGATATAACACCTAAACAAGAGACCATTTGGAATGCTTTGCAGCAAAGTCAACAAAACTCCATTTAGTGAGAAAGCTACACTCTGAATTCCTCATCTGACAATCCATGATGCAGTGAATGGTTAAAACTTAAGGCATACAAGTCATAGTTGTTTTAGTTAATGCAGGAAAATGACTTGCTTCACCCCTGAATTATCGAAGACACAAGGGTTAACTCAGTGGGGTTTGCTTGGGTAAATTTAATGAACATTAACTCTTGCATTTGGGGACCCGAAAATCCTCATCATACTACAACGCGTTAATCAAATAGCCATAAATTGTGTAGTGCAGACTAACCACTGCTGGGAAGGTGCGGATCTTCCATTACAAAATGTAACGAGTGCTCTGTGCCTTGGCAAGCTAGAGAACTATGCTGTGCCACAAGCACCTGATGGGTATGTCTCAGAGAAAGATGGTGCACCACATTTCTGGACATTTCTCACTGGATTCCTCAATGAGACTTTCGCAAGAACGCGGTTCCGATGACGTGCCCCCCCCACCCCATTTACCGATTTGTGACCTTTTTCTATGGCGAGATGTCAAAAATGAGCAGTTCACATGAACGCGGTTCTGTCGAAGTGCCCCCCCTTTTACCGATTTGACCCCTTGACCTTTTTCTACGGCGAGATGTAAAAGACATCTTATTTAGGACCAAAGTCAATGACCTGACTAACATGAGCCGTAGGTTCTTCACTGCAGCTACGTCTGTAACTCGACGTTTCGACATGTCTGCATGGCCGCAACAAAGGTAATATGTTGATATTTATTAACATGACTGAACAGTTGATTAATTTTTACACTTTTCTCCACAAACAGCTTGCAGAGTCAAGTTACGACACTCTTTATCGGCCGTGCTCATTCCAGAAAAACACTATACAAAACAGGTTACTCTACTGCTGTTCCATGCGGCCATATCTCACACAAGAACTATTCTGAATCCAGCTGTTATCCTCTACTTCTGCTGATTACACGCCTGGCGTCTATCTGCACTACTGCTCCGAAAGACCACTCAACATTATTCGATTTTAGATACCACCTAATAAATCTTTCACATGCAGACAAGAACCTACGTCTAGACCAGCGTTATTAAGTAAGACCTCAAAAAGTCCAGCTATACACAGAACAATGGTACATCCGTGAGTACACATATTGCAATGAACACTACGGAATCACAGCGATACACAGCATTCAAGCCTTTCCAACGTACAGACACTTTTGATTAAATTGTTACAATGCACATACAAATTGTATATTATTACCGATTATAATAACAAATTTGGATGGAATAACTTTAGCCTACCTTCCGTAACTTCAGCTACTGCAAACGTACCAAAACAACGCAGGAAGTGACGCGTCCTAGTCTCAAGGCATTATGGACCGTTATGGACTGTTATGACTTCGCACCACGGAAACCTATTTCACAGATTATTAAACTACTTCCGGAATTGGAATTCCTACTCCGTACGAACACTCGTCCGTGTTCTGGCCAATCCAAGGATTATTACACTAAACGGACACAAATTTTAGTTTCATATTGTCACGTGTCAGTGATTTGGATGCGGAATTTGGATTGATAATCGGATTTATTGAACGCTTATAACTCGTAACTACAAACAAATGCAATATTTTCACTAATCTACGCACGCTACAATTCATTACTGCAAATACTAAGTCTTCTCAGAATGCTACGTCTTCACTAGTTGTTGCTTGGTAGTGGCGCCTAACAATGCAACTCGAGCCTGCCTGCTAACCTAAAGGTACTCGGGTGGCCGTCAACACACCAAACAATAAATAAACTGATATCAACATGAAGAAAGTTGTCTTCTGGGTTTAGGCACCGTGTATTCTTCGTTTTGGCCGACGTTTCGGAGGAACGTAGCGCCTCCATCTTCAGAGCAGTAGCAGTAGCTGACAGCTACTGCTCTCCGCAGCTATTCAACTGCTCTGAAGATGGAGGCGCTACGTTCCTCCGAAACGTCGGCCAAAACGAAGAATACACGGTGCCTAAACCCAGAAGACAACTTTCTTCATTGTCATCGCCGTGAAAACCTCAAAACTTACATGATATCAACATGTTAATATTCTGTTTTATTACACAAGTTCCGATTTGCACGATCATCTTCACGCGGTTACATAAATGTACAATCATCATTACTGAATTCTTTTGATCGCATTTGACTCGTATAGGTAAAATAGAGTAAAATATAGATATTGCACTTTAAATTCATTCCGTCATTAAATATAGCTATATAGTCATCACTGAGGCGAATGGGTCACTCCGCAGCAAAGTGACCAGTCAGGCACCGTATCTCGTGACCCAATTTCTAAGCATGTAAAAGTGTGGAAATAACAAAAATATGGTTACGGGATCCAACGGGGCTCGAAACCAAGAATGATGTGCTTGTGACGGCCAACAGCAATTTACTGGATTTCATTTGATTACTGACTACAATGTTTTACGAGTTGCATTTCAGTTGTCTATGTTGTTCAGTGACATTTAAACAAACTGGGGAAGAAGAAGAAGAAGCCGTTAGTTTGGTATTTAATATGGCAGAAGACGATGTGATGGAACAGAGCACGGAACCAACCGAAGGAAATGAAAGTCCTGATGACAAAGAGGACGAGCACGGTGATATGGATGATGACGGTAAAATATTCATTAATCATTCTGCGTTAAGGAATAAATTTAGGGTATGTTAATGACCTGTGGCATAACTAGACACTTGGACTTTTGCTTACCAAGGTCATGGAATTTGAAGAGTACAGTCTGTTTTAATACGATATCATGTATGGAAAAAATTTAACGGCTGGGTCTCCACCTTCAGAGTCGATGGAGCGTGTGTACATTCATGTACAATTTACTATTAGGCCCAGAAGATGGAGAAAGTACGTTCTGGCAGACGAGACGGTAGACTTGCCTGGACCTTTTTTTTTATATACATTAATTTTTTAAAATAAAAGAAAGAAGTGATAAACTTGCACTAGACTACATGGCGTCACATTCCAGAATATAATAGTATTTACAGTCACTACCATGAGAACCAGAAATTCTGCATGATCTTACCTAACTGTTTCTGGGAAAGTTGTGCTCAGATTTATATTCAGCGTGGAGTGATAACTCTTTCTGCTTTTTTTTTTCTGCCCAGATTTTGCTGTGTTAAATCTTCAACTCGATGAGTTAAGCTCAGCTCTTGATGCTTTGGAGCAGAAGAATGACCATATCCATGCCCAGTTGATGAAGCTACTGGAATCAAACCGTGAAACAAGACAGCTGTTTCAGACAAACCTTACTGATGAACAAAAGTCAGATCCACAAATTTAGGTTTACATAAGAAGAAATTTAGAAACCACCTGTGGAATGTCGATGTATGGAGAGAGAACCACTTGTTGAATTGTTCCGTAATATTTATTATAGTGGCACAGTATACACAGACGAACTTGAAGAATTAAAGACTAATAGTATAGTACCAACAATATTACTGCTTGCAACACTCACTCTTAACAGTCAAGTCCAAGTCACATTGCGACTGATGGTCCATCAAAGTCAAAGTCACATTGCGACTGACGGTAAGTCAGTCAGTAAGTCTTGGCGTCGAGCCCCAGATCAGATAATAATTATTACCGTTTGACAGTTACGGGCTTGTTTCTGTGGGGTGCCCTCTCTGACGAGAAGACGGGTCTGTCTTTTGCGTACGCTGCTGGCCCTTGCCAGCGCATTCTTTCTCGGGTCCAAGTCCCTTGGGACTCGCGACCATATTTTACTGTTTCAGATTTGAGACTTCCCTTTTCGTCGCCTCCTATGACTCGCAGGTGGATGTATTCGAAACCGCCTCCACACGGGTGGGGACTCTGATGGTCCATCAGTCAGTATCTCTTTAATATCTCCTCTTGTGTCAGACCGCATAGAAAACACATCACTGTCTGTATTGTTGCAGGCTATGTGTTGTCACTGTAATATTTGCTTGAATGTGTGTAGTTCCCACACATAAAAACGTGTCTCATTTCTAAGTTAATATTGGAATGTGGAATTTTAAAAATTTATGTTTGGGGGAAAATATTTCAGTATTTTTAACATGACAGCTCACATATTTTCCAAATATAAATGGCTAGATTTCCAAAGTAGCATGCTTAAAGTCATAATTGATATTATGAGCTGTCAGCTTAAGCAAAAGACTTAAGGAACCAGGTTTTCAAGAATATGATTTTGTTCTTGTGACATCTTAAATGTTTTTAGGAGTTATATTTTCTTTGTGCTTTGGAAGTAATAAAATTGTTTTTGTATATCAAATTAAAAATATGAATTTGATGAATTAAGAGTCATATGGAGAATATTAAATAATAGAAACTTCATTATAACAGCTTATGACACTTGCTTTTAGCAGGGCATTCACATATAATACTGAAATGTGAAACATAGAATTGTAGTTAATTTGCATATATAAAATAATGAACAGAATTAATATTGCCTAGCATTTATGTAATGAACAATACAGTTTAAATTTTTAACTTGCATTCCATATTATGAATGGTAAGGTAAAGTTGTCCATGTGCTTAATTAAGCATTATACCATGAAGATGGGGTGGTGGAGGCATAACTCCACCATTCTTGACCTCAGCACCAGATGGAAGCTTAATGCCCCAGCCACTTTACCATCAGGGAAATCAATCCTGGTACCCGTTGGTCTGGACACTGGAGAAAAATCTTGCCCTGCTGGGAACCAAACCCAGGCTGTCCAGCCTGTTGCTATACCAGCTGCTCCATATTCTGGGTGACCTTGTACCTACTGTAAAAATGGGTCTGCTGTTAAATACAACAATTGTGTATATAACAAAATACTTGTAAATAATAAAGATAATTATTATATATACATTAATTTTTTTAACAGAACATTATGTACTGAAATGAAACGACCCAATACACCATTTCATTGTCAGTGTCAAAGTGAGACTTGGGAGACAGCCCTGTGGTGGTCCTTCATTGTGCTGTAAGAATTTGTGTATGGCAGCCTGACTAATTTGCTGATTTCAAGGGGCTTGAAACTGTGGAATAATAGTTATCTTTAGTGCACACTAAGTAATTATATATTTTACCTATGAATCTGGTATTCTGTAAGCTAAGTACTGCAATAAACAGATAATATTGGGAGATGTGCACTGACATCTGACCTTTATGATACAAATAGAGAAAATAAGTGGGTACACTCTCAAACCTTAGAGATTACTCCTAAATGGAAATTGTGATATATTAATAAATTTCCTTAGGTCCTGCATCTAATCAGTAAACTGAATTTACTCATCATACGAGTGAATTGTATAGGACATATAATATATTCTAGTTAAAGTTGCATAAACTGACCAACAGGTTGTATGATAATGAATTCAGTGTGTCTTTACATCACATGCAAATTGTCATCTCAGGCTAGGAAACCCTAAAAATTTGAGAATGAAAAAGTATATATTCTCATCTTCCCATACCTTCCTACCTACCACTTGACACTACAGCCATGGGTGAGCCTTGGCCTCTACAACCAATGTATGCTGCCATAAGAATGGATTTCATCTTCCCCTGCCTGCTACATATTCTTCCCATCTCAGCCTTCTTAATATGATCACCACAATAATATGAGCATTTGGGGAAAAGTGAACATTATTAGTGTTTTCATAGTATGAACCCAGAAGTCCCATATAAAAAAAAAGATTTTTAAACTAGCAGGAATTCATCACATTAGTCACCAAAAATTATGGTATTTGACAGCATCATGCAAGGTAAACAGTGCTGGAACATATAACCCACCTCAAGGACACTATTAGAAGGACTGCTGTAGGTGTAGCAGCACAAAAAACCTGCATCAAATGGTTTCATGGTCCATCCATTATGCAGTAGTATTATTTTCTTTTCCTAAATATATTTCCCTTTACAAAGATTTTATCAAGTCCTTTAACTTCATAAGGGGGGGGGGTTTACAAGTAGTATGTTCGAACCTGTTAGCAACAGAATTTAAAAAATAAAAATGCTGATAGGTAATACACAAAATAGGCATCATTAAGATGTATAATTTTTTTCAAACACATCTATGTATAATGTGTAATTTATAATACGCAAGAGAAAAATAATGATCAGTCTATTTCTGATTTTAAGATTTCAAGTTTTTATGGCAGCAGCCCTCTGGGCTATGACACCATGTAGTACACTAGTACCTGTGTTTCAGAGGAACATAATCCTCCATCTTCAGATGTATAATAATGCCATTACCAGAAGATGTTAACATTATTCCTGTATTACCTTTATATGTTGCTCCATTCCTAATACTCCAGTACTGCTGTAACAGTATAACACAAAGTGCAGTAATTGAAATGTAAAAAATTTTTAAAATATACATTCCTGGTGATTTGGATCTGGAAGGCATACTGAAATACATGAAAAAATAATGTATTCCGCTATTTCTGATTAGCTTTGTCAACAAGAGATCTGTAAATGCAATAAAAGTAACTTGTATGAAAATGTAGGTTCATAAAAATGAGTTTGGAAACTTTGTGTACTCTGATACAAAGTACACCTTTCCACTTATTCTACATTAATGATGTTCACTGTTTTGTGACAGTTGATATTCTACACAAGGTCTTTTTTCACTGGGTACACATATTGACAAACATGGGTTTAGAAAAAGTGTTGGTTCTACACAGTACATAACTTAATATTTTGATTTACAAGATTTATCCCTTAAAGGCACATGTACCACAGACCCTGATATTAAAAAAAATATGCCATATGCTTAGATGGTGTATTTAAAAGTATTTTATAATTCTCAGAATAAATGACTACATCCCTACACAATAAAATTTTGTGAGGTTTGATGTTCTTACAACAATGTGTTAAGATTACAGTCTTCTAAGACATGATGCAGTTTTGTTTAATAGGTATATACTATCATTCTGAAGGAATATGGTGCCTTCATTTTCACAAAAGAAAATGGAGGCAGTAGCTTCCATCAAAATGTTGGTACCTATCTACTGAACTATGTGGCATCACCTCAGAAGACTATAATTCCACTATTAACGCATCTTTTTTGTGAGGTAAGAGGTAATGTCTCTGTGCTTAACACTTCGTGGACTGGCGATTTAAATATTTAAATCACCCTGGGGACTGGCATTTTTAAAAATACTACCCTAACTTGTGCACTGTTCAATTTAAAAATTAATATAAAATCTCCTAATTAATTTTTTGAACTAAAATTTTTGGAGAACACTTACCAATGCTCCTAGAAGTGCTTGAGGGTGTGATATTTCTGGAAACATTCCCCTTTGTGAAGTGGCATTACGCAGAACTTGCAAATGTAGACATAGTCCTTTTTTTGTGAACTGTGCAAACATGGCATTGCCTAGAAGGATTCTTCCTCTTGGAATGTTCACTCTTCACAATTTTCACGAGAGTATTTTTCGGCATATCACCTGAGAGTCGCCCTGGGGGGTCCACATGAGGCCTTCGTGGGGTGGGAGCTGAATGGCCCAGTCGTACTAAGCCTTTGTGTAACCCTGGTTCTGCCGCCACCATCTGGACTGTAGCCCAGGCCTTTGCCTCATTCATCAGAAATGCTTTGTATTTCAATTTTGAATCAGGGTTTAAATTTTTTTTAGAGTTTTTGCTGTCCCTGCAATGTTATTACCCGCATTATCGTCGGAGCTACTGTCACTTTTACTGTCCGTGGCCACAATTCTTTGTTGTCCCCCCGTCACTGTCACTGTCTGAATGACAATTAATCCATTGCTATGCTTCTCACAAGGCAGGCCAGCTAGGTTATCAGAGGAGAATTTGTCCTTGATCCATTCTCCCCACTAGCCACTGGCTGATACACACAGCTTGAAGAAGGCAAAACATTTTCCTTTACAGTTGGTTAAGTAAAAAGTGAGGTCAGGTTACTGACTGCTAACTAAACATTCCAGAGTCTTATCACGCATCTGCAGGCGGTTGCGTGCAATGTAGGTGCGCCAAAGCGATGTATAGTGTGTTGCAATTTACCGTGTTTTAAAAACCTATTAACACGCGAATGGTCTGCCATGTTTAAAAGCGAAAAACCTTTTAAAGGGTGCGCAGTCCGCAAAGTGTTAATTAAGCATTATACCATGAAGGCATATGGGGGAATGGATGTAAGTATCCACAGATTCTTGACCTCAGCACTAGTTTCAGGTGATTAAAATGATTTTTTAATTATTATTATTATTTAGATTAAACTAATTATTCAAAGGGTTAATGAACAATTATTAATCACTGATCTGAACACTTACTTAAAATATAAGTTCTTGGATCAGTCTGTGACTGAAAAATAAGAAACTTTCCACTCAGAGGAAAACAAAATTTAATTATGCAAATGAGAAAATGCTACCCTGAAACATCAAGAAACAAAGACGTTGATAGAATGTGAACACCAGGTATTTTAGTTCATACTGGCAGTAATATGATTGTATCTAGGCATTATAACAAGAAAATACGTAAGAAATATTTTATTTATTTGTAGACAAGGTCAGTTCGGTGATACTGTAACCTTTACTCAGAGGAAAGTGACACAAATCCTTTTGATAGGAAGCTGCGTAGAAATAATTTGAAAACATCCCGATATTTTTGCTAGGGGCCAAATTCCAACCATTCTGCCTACAGCCAGTTTCTATACCCAAATAAGCTACCAACACTTTCTTTGTCAATCTCTGGTGTTCTCCAAGAATATCATAGCATATCCTGATTGAACCTGTTCACACACAATATCTGGCTGTCTCTTTCAATCCATGAAGATCCCTGTGTAATGGGAGCCACACAATTGTCAAATAAACCTTAAATGCAATTAATTTGAGAGATAAGTTCAGTCTATGATAGGGGCAAAAGAGTGAACAACTTGTAGGAACATTTTTCTTATTCTATGATGACTACTGCAATGTATTTATGGGCTTCATATGACTGTCATTAACAGGGCCCATATTTTGTGACCTAAAAATATTGTAAAAATTACCAAAAAATCCAGAAAAATTATCTAAAAGTTAAAAAACGACCTAAAAAATGTACTGTGTCATGGAAAATCTAATTGTTTTAAAATCAATTTTTAATCTTTATTAACACTGTGAACTCAACATTACTCTTTTAACTTTGCCCTCATTTTTATGTTGAAAATTAAGCAATATATGGCTGAATTTGAAGCTGAATGTTTTAATATGATTTTTTCTACCGCACTGGAACTCTCAAACATACAGATACAGCATATATTCCAATATTTACGTGCCACCTCATTCAGGGTTGCAATTGATGACAGTCAACATGTGGAGATTCTCAAAGATGAGTGAATGCCTATTGTCTGACAGCACATTCTTGTACTTGGAGAAACTCCTTTCTACATCTGCAGACACAATGGGAGCGCACTTGAAGTGTACCAAATCACTAGCAGTAAGTTCCTCTTCAATACTGAATGTGCTGAAGGACTCTCCTGTCAGAATTTGGGAAATGCTGCGTAATGTTTCACAACCTGAGTTTTTATCTAGAACATTTTCATTTTTCTTGACACCATTTTACCAGTGTCCCCTGACACTTTCTCCAAAACACTATTCTTTTCACCAGAGCAAGCAAATCTTCTAGTGTTGCTCCTTTCTCCTGTAAGCATTTGATTCCTTCCGTCAAGGAACTGAAATTTGCCTCTGTGAAGGTCAGCTGTCCTTCCATTTCACTGCACAAGAACTGTTCCTGAGCAACTTCAATTGCCCTCGCATCTTCCATCTTCATTGAATCTATAATGTTTTTCACTACCTGAATATGATCGCAATAGTAAAGTATAGCATCAATCCACGTTCCCCGCCTTGTGATGATGGGTTCCAGGGGCAGTGGAACACCAGAAGCCATAGACTTAAATTGCATTTTACAAGCTGGAGCCTTGACAAAAATCTTCTTCATCCACGACATGAGAGCATCCACTTGAGGAAATTTTGATCTCACTTTCTCCATCACTCTATGCAATGCATGAGCTAGGCAAGTAACGTGCACCAATTTCGTATAAAACGACTTTACTGACTTGCCTGCTTTTACAATATATGGGGCCGCATTGCTCACAAAAAGCAAGATGACTTCTGGCCACAGTAGAAACATCGACCTGTCAAAGAGTTTACAAATTTTGGAATGATTAACAGATTCTAGCACCTCACTGATAAGCAGAAGCACATCACCAGGTCCCTCAATTTCCAAGGTTCCAATGATGACGTTTGCCACGTAGCGAGCCTCCGTATTGCAGGTCTCATCAATAGAAACGAAAATCTTCTTCCCATGCACTTTATTCCTAACCATTTCCAGGATACTGTTATAGCACTGGGAAAGGTAGTGTTTCCTGAGGGTGGATTCATCCGGGATAGAACGACCACAATTCACTTCCAGAAAATTTTTCAGAGCCCAAAACAGAATATTTGCAGACACCAGAGCATCACACAGATCTGTGAAAAAATCCGATGACTTATTTCCGCCTTCAGATGAACACTGTTGCAGTAACATTTGCACTGCTCGTATATGCTTGTTGTGGCCGATATGTTGTACCATGAAACATTTTTGTGCTGCTAATTTTGAGTCACATCTTACAGCATAAAATGTTACTGTCAGTTAAAAATATATCATCTACAAATTCAGCAACAATCTGCTTTAAATTACACGATTTAGATGGCTTTGCTTTGGGCATCGTGACAAAATGAATCACTCTACTGCAACACAGAACTGAACTTTTCACACTGAGAACCTTTCGTCAACCGTGTCTTTGTCTGTATGTTCAAAGGCGAGAAACTGAAGACAGACGGAGTTTTATTGAGCAACAATATGTCATAACAACTGACTAGAAATATGTGTAACTAAGAGAAAGAACACTTTACTTGCATATTATTCACATTTCTGAAAACATGAAGAAAAATTCCTAAAATATCAAAAAATACCCTTAAAAGTAAAGAAATGACCTAAAACTTAAAAATGATGAAAAATTACAAAAATGGCCCATGAAAGTTACATTTCTGTAACCAGCAGCTCATATCTGGGATTTATATATTTATGGGCATTGAATAGGATACATGGAAAAAAGATGACATTGTCGTCAAAATCCAGGCCTGGTCATTAACATATATATTATTCATATTACCCTCTGTACCGCAGAAACTAGTAATGATAATGGATACATGTAAACACAAATGTTAATTTTGTTCTTATTCACAGAAGTTCAAATCTGGGTCAATTTCTTTGCCCCATAAAAAACTCTGGGACAGTGATGACAATAAATACATTTCCATACTAGCCATGGCAATAAAACATGTTTTGAAGGTCACAAGAATGATGTGTCTGAGTCCAAGAGATGTCACACATGAATAACCACCACAAACAACCGAAACTTAATGTAAGGATTTAAATATCAGTGATACTAGTACAAACCAGGAGTAGGGTGTATCAAATAACAGAATGAACATATTTTAATTTCAGTGCAATGCTGTTAATGGTATTTTCATTATAACATCATATAAAATTCAAGCACCAATAAATTCATCAACTACCATACTCCAAGGAGTAATGCCCTTCTTGACTAACAGATCAAGAAATTCCCTGCCTTTTAAAGGACCCAAAGTTTCATCACCATTTCAGAAGAGCTCACCATCGGCCCCTGTCATGAGGCAGAAGACTCTAATCCATACTATTATTTCCTGTCTCTCTCAGATCCATTTTAATATTAGCTTATTGTTTATGCCTGTCTCTCCCAAGCAGGTTCTTTGACTAGAATTGTATACACTTTTCTCATCTCTAGGTATTTAAAAATATAATTATAATGTATAAATGTATATAATGTATAACTGTCCCTTGCATACAGAAGTGATCAGAAGGACCGTAATGTTTCCTGACAAGAATTGGCTGTCTGAGCACTCAAACCTTATGTGTAAGTGACCTTCCACTTTTCACAACCTAATTATGCAAAAGTTCTTTATATGTGAACCCTAATTATGCAAAAGTTCTTTATATGTGAACCCCATGCAGCATATTCCTTTCTGAGAACCTAACAGCTGTTCATATTTTCAGTAAAATCCTTACATTTTCTAAACATGAAATTCTCTATAATGTTCACAAAAGCCCACCACTATCCTCAGTCAGATGAATTCAGTCCACCCTATTTCTTATTTATTTTTATACATAAAGAGAAACATGCTCAATGAAGAAAGTGATGCATTTTCTTCTTTTATATTTTACTTCTCTCATGCTCCAAGTGAGCATGTTCAGCTGCCCAAAGCAATATTTTCTTCAATGCTGAAGTGTCCACTTTTTCAATGATATGCACATTTGGCTTCTTAACCTGCAAATGATCAAGTACAACCTGACCTCTGGTGTGTGTTCCATGAAGTTCAACTGTTGCATGACACTTCTGACTCTTTATTACAATCTCTGGATAAAGCACCGCAGCAGCAAGTATGGCATCACAAGAAATCCAAGTCGTATAACTTGATTTTTCCCACACTTTCTTCTCCACTGCATTTAACAGCTCCATGTGAGAGTTCTGGATGGCTCCCAGTATACTGAACCTCCATTCCTGGTACAGCATTATTACAAACCCCATCAGAATATGACATAAGAACAAGAGGACAAAGAAGCAGCATTTATATTTCACTGAGCAGTTAACCTTTATCATCTGGGAGTTTTAAATCTCTGAGTACCACAGGGCTTGCGGCTCAGGGCAACAGTATTAGCATTGAAAAAATGCAACACAGTCTGCTGGACCACACATATATGCTGTTACAGTATTGTAATGCATGACCAGTGAAGGTAAATATGGATTATATATTTCATTTCTGGATACTAACATATGACATATGAACAATACAACACTTAACAGAAATTGTATTTGAATTTACAGAGCATTGCCCTTGATAAACTAAATCTCAGCTAGCAAAGATATCTGCTGACTTTTATGGATTAGGCTTGTTTAGACAGGTTTCACTGTATACACAAAAATGACACACTTACCATAGAAATATCAACAGTGAGGCATGTTTCCCATGGCAACAAGTATATAGGACAACATGCACTTGTAAGAACAATATGAGCTGCTTCTGGATCGCTGTAGAAGTTGAACTCTCCTGAAGACGTGATGTTACCCACTCCTAAAATATAGATATATAATACTTAAGGAAAGACAGATGCCTTTTGTGTTTGAGTTTTGTGCTACTGCCACTAGTTGGATATCCAGGAGACAGCATGAGGGAGTGGCAGGCAGACAAACAGACTTTGACCCCTGTTAATTTTATCAGCTGGAACTATTAACCTAGCACTGAAACTCCACCACATAAAAAATATTTTTCATGCAGAATTGATTTATGAACAGATTTGTCATCAACACTGGCCAAGAAAAACAAGAGTGGAAACACATGCTCCTATGTGTACACAAATTATCCAAATGTACTCTGTGTCATATTGAAAAAAGTTTCAAATAAAAGTTGTACTCCTCATAGTCACCACTGTTAGAACCTTACAAGGGTTTGTAATTGAAAAACATACCAAAATTAAATGTGCTAAATGCCTTTCAGTGCTGACCACGGTAGCTGAGCGGTCTAAGGCATGCACTGTCTTCACTCGCTTGGAAGCTGGGATCGTGGATTCGAATCCCACTGAGGGCATGAATGTTTGTGTGCGTTTTCCTGTGTTTGTGTACAGGTAGAGGCCTTGCGACGAGCTGATCACCCGCCCTAGGAGTCCTACCATATGTCTAAGATCTAGAAAAACCGAAGTGAATGGATAAGTTCGTGGAGGTAGGCCTAGACCCACTGGAGCTGTAGTGCCAAGGAAAAAAAATGCCTCTCAGTATAGATCTAATGACACAAATTTAACTGAAATCTGTCATATTGACTCACCAATCAGAAAAAAATATGGTTCTCTTCACATTCTGTAGTACTTACCATTAGAATGATATGGTGCTTTCCTTTTTAGATCTCAGCATGCAACAGTGAACAGAGGAATTACTATGTGAACATAAGCATACCTTGGCAAAACCATACTGAATGCAATTACAAATTGAACATGATGCCATCAGCTATATGACGGTATTCATGGGATGTGGAATGTGGGTAATAATGAGCTGCCTTACACTACATTATATACATAAAATATGAACTATAACTGCTTACAATCAAACTGCTCAGTCAAATAATACTGACATAAATGTGACTTTCTACTTCCCTTCCTTTGAAAGCTCCCTCGTATTATGTGCCACCAATGGTATTCATAAACAGTTATCTCATACGTACTATGTAATAACCTATTTTAAACACACCAGTTGCACAGTATGGATCCATATTAGGACAATTAACTTTAATAACTTGGGTTATAGGTCATATACCAACCGAGTGACTGCCACTTTTCGGCGAAGTTAGTGCCAACTTTGGCAGATTGAGGGTGTCATGTGGTCAGCGCAACAGATCCCCACAGCCGTTAATCTCTACCTCGCTTGCGGACTACAGGCCACGGAGATAGTTTTTTTTTGTTTGTTTTGTATAGATCATATAAGATGCCTGATGATGACCTAAATCATAGGTCAAAACATGAAGCAAGAAATCTCTGCTTATATTAAATAGGTAAGACACATATCAACATCTGTTTTTCTCCTCACCTGAAGATATTCTGCTTTACTGTTGTGTTGATGGACATGATCATAAGATATTGTTTATTTTCGTTATTCTTTTACATTTACATTACATTGCAATCCATAGCTCCAAAGTTATTCAAATGACTGTAGGGTGTGGAACATGTCATACAAATACAAAGAACATCTAAAAACAGCAATATCAACAATGGGTACACATGAGGTTATTCAGAGGTCATACACTCACATACATCACACTGTTAACTCATGCTATTTATAAAATCTTTAATTCTCACATTGTCAACTCATGCTATTTACACAACCAAGTGTTCTTCAGTTAGTGAAGTGGGCTTGGATGGTGTAGAACAGAAATGAACCTCCTTGGAAAGTAGCCACTTAGAAGACCAACAAGTTAGGAAATGTATATATACTGTAAAAATTCTGGTGCATTTGCTATGGTATTGCCTCAAGATTTTCAACTTGTGAATGACAAATTCTGGTACTGTCTTGTACATAGCATAAAACCAATGGCTGCAAGCAAAAACACTGATAGATACATCTAAATGTGTCTTTCAGCTTTTTACAAATAAATAATTCAGGGCAGAATTCATGCAAACTATAAATAAATAAGCAACTTCAGTAATCTTTGTGTGTGTGTGTGTGTGTGTTCAGAAAACTATAATTATCTTCTCAATGTCAACAACTTTTATTCAAAATATTTTTCACTTTGATATATATGAGTATTTAGTGAGTTATGCTTAAAATGCAGTCAGAAATGCATGTAGGTCTTCATGTAAATGGGTCATTAAGTCTATCTGTCTAAATGGAAACTGAAACGATGATATTCTTTCATAGGATCCTCAAATATTGGATTTAATAAAAGTTGGTCTATCCATCTCAAGTTATTCAAAATGGGTGCCCTGATTTTGTTAGACTCCCTGAAGGGATGTGTATGAACCTAAAATGGAGATGAGTGGACAACATTAACCTTTAAACGCCGGATTTCTGAAATGGTGGTAAGCTTGAGCTGGCCGGAGTTTATTTAAATGCCCACTGCTGGTGCGCATTTAAATGCCCGTTGCTACTCTGCGTTTAAATGTTAGGGCGCTTAAATAATTTTAAGCATTGTGTTTAAAAATGCTGTATCTAACTCAATTTTTATGATAAATGGATAGAATTAACTTTGTTTTTATCAGCAAAGAACATAGTGTCGCATATTATAACAGAAGATTTGAAAATTTTTATACAAAGAGTTATACTCTATTTTCAATTTTTTTCTTTTAATTTTGATGCGTACTGCAAAAATGGTTTCCCAGTTCTTCACAGAGTTGTTCTGCATTATAAATTCATTTCTGTTTGTAACACTTGACAAATTTTAGCAGTAACTGGTGTCATAAAACAGATGGAAGCAATAAAATCATTTGGTCTTCTGCTAGCACTGCTTACACTCTTTGGATTTTCAAATCTTTTGACTAAAGGACAGAAGAATGAAAGAATTGCTATTCAAGAGAAAGATAGAGGGGTCCTTTCTTCATTGCTAAGACCTTCCGTTATAGCTGCAAGAGATTATTGCCCTTTCTAGGGTCGTGAACAGACAGTTGCATCGTGGCTGAATTACAGAGTGTGATCTGTTTTCTGTGCATTCATAGTGAAATCAAATTCTGTAATTTCATTTCAGTCTATATATACATCAAGCAGATAACAACAAAAAACGTATGTACTTCGAATTTTACTATATATTTTTAACACATTAACCTTTAAGTGCCGAAGTGCCCAGTTTGTGCCAGTCATGAGTAAGGTCGTCGTGGCCAAAGTACCCAGTTGTGGCCAGTCAGGCATTTAAACTCCGCTAGTGGAAGCGCGCGCACACGCCGCTAGTAGAAGCGCATGCACAGTCCTGAATATTTATTTTTAAATGTAGTAATTACCAGACCGACTTAAGTAAAACCCTAATAGAGGAATTAAAATAATACCTTACTGAACAACAGCAAATAAAAATATACGTATGAGTTATGCCAAAACTTATCCACAATCCAGTAATTTTGTTGCAGATTCTGCAGATAGGTATGTTAAAAATATAGTGTAAAATTCGATGTACATANGGGTACTTTGGCCGTGACGACCATACTCATCACTGGCCCGAATGGGACACTTTGTCACTTAAAGGTTAAAATGCATTTTAGGGGTATAAGTTGTGAGAACAGGAAAGAGATGTAACAAAATCAAGGTCATGTTCAACAGCAGGCTTTAGTTATCAGTGGTGTTAAACTTTTGGTTTTTACTACAAGAAGTTAGTTCACAGAACTACTAATTTCACCAGCATCTCCCGTCTGAAACAGGTGACTTCATTCATCTTACCTGTTGAGTTTCCTCCCATCACATATATATCCTTGAGGTTGCTGGAAAAATCTGCGTATGTCTTCATGGTCAGTGCAATATTTGTAAGTGGTGCCAGACATACCAGTCTCACCTTCCCTGGATAAATGTCAATGCAACATTTGTCCATCAGAAATTACTTGCATTCTAATGGATATGCAGTTAAATTACTTCTAAAATTTTGTATAACCATACTCCTTTTATGTGAATAAAATACACGTAGTATAAAATGGTACCTCCACTCCATGTACAAAGTAATGAAAGTGCAATCTCTTGCAAAAGGAAAGGGATGATACTCTGATCCCAGCCCTACTAAGGCACCTTAAGTACCAGTTTTACAATAATGAGCAAGAAACAGCAACATATTTTTTCCCAGTTACCTTTGCAGTCTGGTCCGGATACAATACGATTAAGTGCAGGGACTGCATTCTCTGACTGAATCAGCTTCATACTTGGAGTGTGTGAAAATTCCACATCACCAAATCCATCCAAACCATGGAAATTTTCAAACTTTTCTGCATTCTTGTCATTGCAAACAATCAGAGGCCCTTCAGCACCTCGGTAAACAGGAATCTGTGCAGACAATCAAAATTTATAATAAGAGACACACTGTTATTGGACATTATTGATGATAACATAATTACACTGGAGATAACTGAACTCAGATTTTCCCTCAGTTATGAGTCGGAAATACGTGTCCTCCAGAACATCTCAAAAGCAGAGAACACACTAATAAATCAATGTTACACAGGGATTTCCATTGATAATAGGAACTGAATGCATACTGAATCCCTTGGAATGCTATTATGATTAACATTCTTGACTTATAGTTTCAGCAGGATCAGAAACTATGTCATCGATATTCACATACAGAAATGATTTACAAAAGCCTAAATTTAGCATCTACATAATGCTGAAGATCTTCACACAGAATTACTGGGTTTTGGGACTTTTTCCATCATCCGGAATTCTAGGTAATAGAGGACAAGATGTTTTGGAAACTGGATCTGTTTCCGTCTTCAGGTGAGAAAGGCAGAAACCTACTCAGTTGGGCCCCTTAGAAAGAGCTAATCTCAATCACTTGACCTTAGCTCTTTCTAAGGGACCCAACTGAGTAGGTGTCTTCCTTTCTCACCTGAAGATGGAAACAGATTCAGTTTCCAAAACATCATGTCCTCTTATTACCTAGAATTCTGGACGATGGAAAAAGTCCAAAAACCCGGTAATTCTGTGTGTCATCCACCACTGTCAGAACCCTTTAGAATCTAGCTGAAGATCTTTGGAACCATCAAATGTTACTGACCTAAGGCATGTTATGCATCAAGTATACGAAGAATACACTCAAGTTGAACATCTCTTTTATGGTTTATTTAGTGATGCTGCCAAGTACCTCAGATTATACAGCATCAAATGACAGGATGATTAGTGAATAAGGGATTGGAAAGGACATGGAAGGATATGTGCTATTCTGATATAAAACCTCTGATATTTTATACCCACAGTATGAATATTAACCAAGAAACAGACAGAATGACTAACCAAATAAATGACAAAGTAACGAATTCCATAAGCAATTCACAGCTACTCAGTTGCTGAAAAAAGCTACCTGCTTTTATGGAACCCCAAAATTAATCATCACATTCACAAAAGACCACCATTTGGGCTCCATCTGGTGCCACTTGAATATATTTTGTATTTTCACAACCTATACTTCTAAATTCACTTTAATATTATCCTCCTACCCATGTCTCTGGCTCCCAAATGATCTCTTATATTGATTCTTTTAACTAAACTTTTTAATGAATTTGCCAGATATCGCATCATTCTTAATTATAACAATATATGGTAAGGAGTACAAATTCTCAGGTACCTCAATATGTAATTTTCTCTGTTCCCTTCTTTCTTCCCCTGTCCTGGGCATAAATATTATCATCAGAACTTTGACATCATCACTTTTAATTTCTGTTCTTCTATAAGAATGATAGATCAACTTTCATCCACATATATAACAACATTTTATCAACTTACATCTGATCTACCAACTGCCTCCAATAAGCGCAGGACATTGATACAAACATTGTTGACATGTGTATTGCCATGAGAGCATGTAATGCCCAAGATTTCTATGTCTTTTTGAACATCTGCCGAGAGAAGCAGCAAAAGAGCCATGGCATCATCTACTCCAGCATCAACATCCACTATCAGTTTCACTGGTGAATCATTTTTCATGTTCGTTGCTGAGAAACTAGCAGAAAAGGATAACAAATTAAGATAACAAGATACAAAAAAAAATCCGTGGTTTTATTCTGCAAGCGAACTAGTTGGCACTAACTTCACCAACAATCAGCGGTTGCTTGGTCACTAAATAACAACATAAGGGGATAAAATAAAACATAACTTCAGAAATGTCCGAAGCATCATACACAGAAACAACTAACTTAACAGATAATAATTTTGTGTATCATTATAACTGTGTGATGTGTGATAATTGGCTAAATATATTTTGGAGAGAAATATAATATATTTTATATCCAATACACTTCTCCCATATATTTAATGTTAAGGTAAATTTGTCTCTGTGCTTAGCTAATTAAGCAATATGCCATGAAGATGTATGGGGAAGTGGATGTATAGATCCACGTTTTCTTGACCTTGGCACTAGTTGGAGGTGAGTGGTCAGCTTCATGCCCTGGCTGCTTTATCCCCGGGGAAAGAGCCCCTGGTACCCATTGGATAGGAGGCTGCACAACGTGGAGAATATAAAATTCTTGACCCTACTGAGACCTGAACTCCAGCCCCTCGGCCATCCAGCCCATAGCCAGTCACTATATTGACTGCGCTAACCCAGCTCCATACAGTTCACGATATAATTAAGCAAATTAGGCATTATGTGCATATTTCAGAATTTCCATGTTTTTCAATTATTTGTGTGTCTTTTCCTCTTCAGTGGGATGGTTAACAGGGAGTACACTGCAGAAAAACTCTAGTTTAAGACTGATGTCTTCAGAAATGTTATGCCATGCAGTTTAGTAGATGGGTAACATACTGACATAAGAACCTCAAACCATGACAGTTATAGTTATCAAAGACCTCTTGGCACCAACCTGCCTACTTGACTTACCCTGTCATCCCACAATACCTGCCTGCCTCATTCTGGCATTTGAAAAGTGAATTAATTTCTGGAACACCATCATTCATATTTCACTTACATGACTGCTTGGTCCTATTAATGCAGCAATTCTCAACCTTCTACAACTTGCATCTCATTGGTCATTTTGTCAAAAAGCCATAGTTCCAAAATTGTAAATGCAAAATTTCTTCTGTTTTCAGCAAGTGTACTTTTACAAATAAACATGTTCTAGTGTCATATTAACCATTAACGGAAGCAATTATTTCCAGATCTCACATGCCACTTGGCTGATTGTTAAGTCCCACCAGCTGAGATACACTGTACTAATTCAGTAGAGCTATCCCTGTAAGAGGCTGTGAAGCCCCATAGGGGTGTGAGAGGTTGAGGCTCCCACATCTTCTAGACAGTTGGCTCATAGATGGCGGTAAAGTTGTCAGTCTTACGTGCCAGCTACCCTTTTTACCCCTCAGGAAGATTCCTGGTACTCATTTCTGTTAGAGGCTCAGTCAACCCCAGGGCATAGTGCAGCTGGAAGGATTAGGTAAATTGAAAAAATTCACCTCATCGGGATTCTATCCGGCGACCTTCCGGCTTGTAGAATAGTGCCCCAACCAACTACACTACCGTGTGCCCCACTCCCTTGGGTATTCAAATATTTTAAGTTATGATATTTTCTTTAAAAATTTGGTTTTAATCATTTCCACACTCTACTCTTCTTTGACAGAAAGGTATAAATTTTATATAAACAAACAAAAATTCCGTGGCCTGTAGTCCACAAGTGAACTATACCAACCGAGCAACCACCACTTGTCGGTGAAGTTAGTGACAACTTTTCCGGATAGAGGGTGTCGCATGGTCAGTGCAATGGATCCCCACGGCCGTTAATCTAGGTTTTCTAGACCAGAGCCACTATTTCCTTGAAATAGCAACTCGATTATCCTCACGAGGCTGAGTGGATGCCGTTCCAGACCCATTACTTCTCAGAAAATATGGTAGTGCCAGAAATCGAACCCAGGATCTCTGGATCTGTAGGCAGGAACTCTGACCACTAGATCACAAAGCTGGTAGATACATTTTACAACCCTCTAAAATTAAGAGAAAAATGATTATACTGAGCACTTATTTATATACATGATTGCACCTATTTTCAATAATGTAAACTCCAAAAATATGTACATATACAGTTGGCAATAATTAAATTCAGGGGTGAAGAACTGAGACTTTGTGACAGAAATTGCAAAATAAGCAGCTGTAGGATAGCTTAAGGTGTGACTGATAATATATATGTGACAAGATGCCTGAAAGCAGGAATAGCGGAGCCAGTGTAGATGTTCATTGGTAGGCATCAAATAAGTAAACAGGTTCCCACAGAAATGAACATGCACGCAACAATAGAAGACCTACTGCTTTTATGCAACAGCAAGGTAAACATACCTCCATAACAATAGAGAGATTGTTAAGAAATGGTGCCCCAAGGCAACCGAAAGAGAATAAATGAGGGAGTCTCTTGAGCCGGCAGTCAAAGATGATGGTGAAGAGAAGTATAGTGTATCATATAGTGGTTTGTGAAGTGTAGTTACAAGTTGTGTAAGTGTGCACTAACTCAGTCATCAATCCAAAACCCATCTACGTGTATAAGTCACACATACTCCCAAATACATGACAATATGATCTACACTAAGTGCAAGCACACTATTTAAGCAAACACCCTCAGGTGCTATTCTTGCATAACAAACAACCTCTAAAATAGTGAAAGTCTGGAATAAACATACTAAATTGTAGCCATTCTTTAAGCAAACCTAATGTTTGCTCTGTTTGTTAAAAATTTCAGCTTCAGAACCTTCTGTTGGATTTTTATTAAATTCTCTGTTGCCAGTAACTTACCGAAGCTGTGTCATGTCCAATAACCATGAAGAATACCTGTGGATACTACACATTTGTGTCTTTCTGGTATTAAATTACAACATTTACAGAATATCAATTTAAGTTAAAATGGCCCTTCAATGCCCTCAAATCTAATGCTTTATACAAGTATAATTTGTATGTCTATGTCAGTCACTTCTGTTACCACATATCACATCTAGTCCCTGTCACTGCTGCCAGTGCTTAAAAAGAATTTAAGATGGATTTCAGGCCATACCAGCTAGCCGCTGGCTTCTCACAGTGGCAGCTTGGGTTCAATCCCAGGTCAGCTCATGTGGGATTTGTGGTGGACAAAGTGGCACTGGAGCAGGTTTTCTTCCAATTTTTTTATTACAGCTGCCAATTCCCATCTTGCCAAATGCTCTGTCCCTTCCATATGTCACCCAGGACTGGGTCAATGGAACATTTACAGTTTAAGTATCGCACAATATACAGAAAACTAAAGGATGCTAGATCAAAGTAAATCATACATAATACTGATTAAAATTATATGGTGACAGGTAACTTATATGCTGGCATGTGATGAGTCTGACATACATGGCATGATAAGCCATGGCATTTCAGGGATCCAGTAGGAAGATCTCTATAATGTGTTTGACAACTTAACACATATATCTATATTTAAACATAAATAAAACCAACAGAAAGACATTTTCAATCATTCCTTTGGCATCATTATGCCATGCAACATTTGTAAACCTCAGTATTCACAAAACCATACCTTTTCATTTCCCTGACCTCACAAAAATTTTGGTGTTTGATCATTCTGGTAGCACTCCTAAAACCACTTGTAACATTCGTTAAACCAGTTGTTTTACTAGATACTCCAGCCAACTTCATACATAATGCAATCCTGTCGATTAATTAGAAAACGTTAAAAACATACCAACTAGTACATTTTAACAGATCTGGCACTTGTTTGATCATCACACCTTATACACTCATGTACTTATTTTATCAGTATCTCTTCTTAAAAAGCACAACTGACACAAAATTAAATCAAAACTAATGTGCATTCAGCTTTAACGCGCAACTTCAAATACAGATCACAACATTGGTTTATATTACCTGAGCCTTCAACAGAAAGTACACATAGTACTGTCCAGATTTATAAACAAACGATGACATAATTCTATAAAACATACATAATATAAATATTGTAACACGACAGAAATTTGAATTAAAATGCTTAAGCAAAAACATCATATGATCTAAAACTAACAAGGTTATAAAACTTACAATTTTGAACGATATTTTGACATTTAAGACATCAGTAAACTATGTTGGACACCCTTGGTGCAAATGATAAGTCGAGACTCGTGAATCAGATAATGGGTACACTTAAATGTGGATAAACATTATTTCTTGAAACCTTGTTGGTTTCTATTATAAAAATATACCGTTACTTCATGTATTTTTACTTCCATTCAGTCAGAAATTTTTCACAGTTGATATTGTTTTGATTACGTTGGACCATCATGGCTACTATGTAAACACAACAAAGCTTGTTGTGATGGAAGCTGGATGGCTATATTAATTATAGGACGTATTGAAGAAAGCTTGTATTTCTTACAATAGTAATTTCCTGTGGCTGAACACAATGAGGTCAGTATAAATTGACGCATTAATCTGTATAAAATTACCTTTCTATGCTACCAAGCGGAATGTAGTTGGCGAACATGTAATAAATCAATATATTTTAAGCAATAACTGTGTTTGGCATTTTAATGTAAGGGTATTTATTTGGACACTTAAATGACACCCCAGTGCTACTGTAAGAATACCAAACATTGTGCAATAGACTGTACTTCAAGAATTTGTTTTCATTCATCTGCAAATGTTGCCAACCTATACTTAATACTGACAGGTCGATAGACGCTGTGCGTTTAGGTTATGAATACATGTTTCTGTCGAATCGCACAAATTTCGCAGTACTGTATTTTAGCATCATGCTGTGCGTAACAAATTTCAAGTATTTTGATGTGTTAGGTGATGTAGTATATCCAGATATTGGTATACACGACAGGCACCACCTCGGCAGAACGTAACTCAAGAAACTGCATAATGCACCACAAATCCTGGGATTTCACTAATAATACCTCCGGAAACATGTTCCAACCTCGCATGCCCTGCCGGAACAGTTAAAACCGTACCAACCAAACTGCCACACAATTTGATTGGGGTTGGATGTTAACTTTAGAGGACATTTGAAATGACAGTATGTTAATCTGAGAGGACTCTCAAGTAACAGTCTGCTTGTGACACTGAAATAAATTACAGATTCTTGCAAGTAAGATAATGTATTAAGTTTCTATGTTTTTGTTTCTAGGAAGTTCAATAAACTTTTAAATGTACATACATACATACATATTTATTTCGTTCCAGAGATCTACAATTGGCAGTGCTGCCTTGAGATATAGAACATGTCAATAAAAAGTACATTTAAAATGATAAATTGTTAAAAATTAAATATCCAAGACATTTAAAAAGGCCACATATAATTGTAGTACATTAACAGTTGTAGAACACAAACAAGTAACACATCAAACCAAATCACAGACACGACACCGAAACAAACAACGTCAAAAATCAGGTGCCATTCACAACAATTATAAACAAAACCAGACAGATAATATTATATTCTAGATGTGACAAAATAATAGGCGCAATCTTTATCTATAGGAAGCACAATCATTCCTTGATTTCCATTCATAATACTCATGTAAGGAATAAAAAGAACCCACCTGCAAAAATTTTTTTAGGGAATATTTGAATTTCTTAATGTCCTCTGACAAGCTTTTAATTCTACATGGCAAGTTGTTAAATATCCTAATCCCACTATAAAACACTCCCTTTTGCACTTTAGTCAGTTTACAGGTTGGATAATGTAAATCCAAACCCCGTCTAGTGTGCATGCCATGAATATCTGAATTTGTTACAAACTTGTCCATGCAGCCTTAAGCTGCCATTGTCAGAGTGGATTCATTGTTATGGGTGTATGGATTTACGTATGTTATTTCCATGTTCAAGAAGGAGCCCCTAAAAAAATTCCGGTACCTTAGTACACCCTAACATAGTAAGGTGTGTGCATCAGTACTAAGATATATGTTCAAAATTACATGGTATTCACACAATATATGAGTTGCATTATCAAGCAGTTTTGGATTAATGTTTTTCATATTATTTGTCTTCATTACTCACAGATATTAATCTGGCACTACTTTTTGATACCTGTGCAAGTGTGTTGTTTGGTTTGTTTTGTTTGTTCTTTCTTGGCAGCACATTTAAGAGATCTTTTTTCATGTGTACTGATAAACAACATTGCTGGGTGCTGTATACTTTTTCTCCCATCTGTATTCATGAAACAACTCTGCTTTTGCTGAGTGGATTGTAATCAATATATTGTTCACCCATATTAATATATATGACAATGATTTAGGGTAAGAGGTGAGTGGGAAGTGATAGGACTGAATCTGTCTCTCCTGTGTTAGGCCATGTTAGATTTTCTTGCAAGCTATAACTTTTAAAATTACAGTCTTCTGTGCTGTACTGTTATGTAATCTGATAAATGGGTACCATTGTTTTGGAGCTCTGCTGTCTCCGCCAGACTACAGAGCATCACATCCCAGAAGACTTTAATCTTAATATTCAACATCATGAGATTCACCAAATTCACCAATATTATCTCACAGGCCGCACCATAGCTTATGCGGTTAGTTGCTGGCTTCCCACCGCTGCGGTCTAGTCAAGTGGGATTTGTGATGGACAAAGTGGCGCTGGGGCAGGTCCCCCCCCCCGAGTACTTCAGTTTCCCCTGTCAATCCTCATTCCATCAAATTCTCCATAAACATTATCACCAGTACAGGTACAATAGGACATATGGAAGCCGACGTGCCAAGGGGACCTAATATGGATTCCGCCTCACACTATATGAAATCTTAACTAGTGTAATCTATTGTAAACAATTTTAAGTATTGTAACTTTATTCTCTTATTGTAATCAGCCAATGTACAGTAACTGACTTGTCCTATATCATGTAACAATGATCTATAGAGACGAAATAAATAAATAAATAAATTCTAAAATCTCATAAGCCATAATTTATTATTAAACATGTCTTATGCATATTCAGTTCACTGGACATCATATTCTTGTCAGTTTACTTTTGGAATTCACAGAATGAACTGATGCTTGAGATACCTACCTTCTGTGGATTAATGAAGAGAATAAAGTTATGTGATAACATTCTTTGAATTTAGATAAAGCAAGGAGGCCCTACAGAAAAATTTGAAATGATGAAAATTTGTTTGACAGATTGTTTATCTCAGTGTAGAGACTTTTGGATGGTATATTAATTTTTAGGGATGAATTTTAATAGAAAATGTTTGAGACAGCTTAGACAGATTTTGGAGGACAATATTAAGAAGAATTTTAAAGGAGTAGAAGATGTGAAGGAAAGTGGATGGAACTTTAAGAGTATTGTTTTGTGGGATGCAATGCCATCTAGTCTGATAGGAATTTTCAGGTATTTTGGAGAAACACTGCCTCCATCTTCATGGCCAAAGAATAAGCCAAGCAAGGAGTAAACATTACATACTTGCTTGGTTTACTCTTCAACCCAGAAGATGGAGGTAAAAATTAATCTGTATTTCTTGCCTTGTATTTCTATTTAGCATTCTCCTTTATCCCCCACATATGCCACTAAATTTCTCATCTTCGTTTCCCAGTCATTCTCAGAGACTGAAATAGTACACCTTAATTAATGAAAATGGTTTACTTGCTTAATAGTCTTATCATATATAACAATTTTCTATCTTGCAGGATGTTTCCCTTTAAAAGCCGTTACTTTAGTTTTCCTTGTTGATATAGCAAAATTATATCCCTTAACTATATTAATTAATGTATGTGAAGCTTTTTGCAGGATTTTCTTCATTTTCTACTATTATCACCAGAATGTCAGCAAATGAAATTGTATTAAGATTCAATGTTGGTGTTAGAACATCTGATTAACATTCCTCTGCTGTTTATACTATATGACTTCATCTACATGTGTATAAATGTTAAAATATACAGATGATTAGTAGCAGCCTTGTCTTACCCCCTCTATCTATTTCTTCTAAAATCACACTTTTCCAATACTACATATGTAACCTAAATAATCGGCAAATGAACTAATGAAGATATTTTTTTACAGTACCTCATAAAGGCCGAGAATACATCTTACTGTTTTCATTATGGTCTTCTGAGTTATGATACAATATATTGTGATTGGTAGTTACAGATGTTTTGGAGGACCTGGTGCCTTTCAGGGTACCTATCACATTATATGGTTTCAAAATGTAGAAGGCCATAATACAAATCTTTAGTGTGAAAACTTCAAATCTCATACTTCTTACTTGTTTCTAATTCACAGCAGATGTCCTAACACTCAGTTTCTATAGATCTTGTAGCAGAACTGTATGACTTGAAAAAATGAATATGTGGACAGTAATATGATGTATTTAGACAGTAAATACCATATGAGAAATGGATAGCATCACCCTTTGTTTCCCAATTACTTTCTTTCTGAAAGGTTCTGAGAATGCAACAGCAGTCACAACAGCAACAATTACCACAGCAATCACAACAGCAGCAACAGCAACCACAACAGTTACAGCAGCAGCCACAGGCAACTGATGATCAGGAGGAGAAGGATGATATAGATGAAGATATTGAAGATGAAGAATTTATTGATGAGGTGCAAAATACAAAGGAACATGTTATTTGCATGGCTTTTGTGAATGCAGTTAAACTGTGCACTTCACTACCTTCACTTGTCTTGAAATATGTGCATCTTTTACAGTACTAATGTCTATTTTCCTTATGTTTATTTGAATAAGACAATTAAAATTTGTGATGATCTCTAAAAATTATAAGCTTTAAGAAAGCAAAGAATTCAGGCCAGAACTAATAAAACCTACTATTGTACTTGCATTCAATATTTCCAGCCTATTCCTTGTTTGCCACCATATAAATGTATTACACTTAATACGAGCGTTAACTTAATGGTAGATGCAGTTTGATATAGTTACCATTTTCAGTTATGTAAATATGTGGATATGCAGTAATAGAATATACAATGTTTAGATGATGATACTTAGGCTTATTGAGTCAAGGTAGTGGAAATAATGCATCATAGTTTGTCCCTGTTGTTGTCATATGCAGTTATGCCAACTGCACCATATTCCACTGTATGGAGCAAAGTAGAACCTTCCTCGATTATGCATAACATGCCTGTGTTGATGGTATGGGATTCTTTTATGTCATACATGTTGTTTGTATATGTTTATATGCCTTACTGTGAACCAGTAAAAGTTATTATATTACATATTGTTCACTTCTGCACTGTATTTTGTTTACTTCTTTGTTTTATATAAAGTTATGTGGGAAGACTTCAATTTTGCTGAAGTCCATTATTATAGTTGACAGCTAAAACACATGCACTTATATGTGACACACTGTTTTCCAGAATTAAAACATAAATACTGTCAGGGGTCAGCGAATACTGGCTTAGTTTCCCAGTCATATAACAGTTATACTTGCCAGACATTTCTTCACAGAGAAACTGCACCTACTTTTTCCATTGTAATTGCTCCACATGAGCTCACTTGCCATCACATAAATACAGGATACATAAAATACTGTCCCATGTATTATATAATATGTATAGAAGGTATTGCTTATTGGCTGTGCTATAGGCCAGGAGGTCGGTTGCTGGCTTCCCACCCCAGGTCAGTTAATGTATGATTTGTGGTGGACATAGTGACACTGGGGCAGCTTTTCTGTGCATACTTCAGTTTCCCCTGCCAATTATCATTCTCCAAACTGCTGCAGATTCATTAATCGTCCTACCATTGACACTATAGAGTCTCAAAATTGATAGCATCATTAAGTAACTCTAAGAAAAAGATGATGTAATTTACTGTTAAAATTTTGTGTTTTACACCTGTGCAGAATTAAGAAAAGGGGGTGTGAGAGAATATTAACACAAATTTAAAAATATTTTCTACGTGTCAGCCTTTACTTTTCATTTGTGAGGGATGAAGATACAAATTGGTTTGTTGATCCATGAATATTATATATGAGTATGCCTTTACAGTTGTCTGTATGTCTTTGAAAAATTCTTATGTACTTTAAAACAAAATGCATTAGTTAAGATTTATAAGAGCATATTATATCATTATGAAATAGTATAGAATTGTGGTTTCCATGAACATAATATTCAACACAAAAAAGAAAACATTTTACACAAAATTCTATGTATTATGATTGTCACACTTTTTATTCATATTATGTTTCTTTGTGCATTTTAATTTGTCTTAAAACTTATAAAATAGATCAGTATAATTAAAACTCTCCGTTACAATATTTGTTGACATAACAAGGACGACTGACATCATAAAAGGTCTGTCAGAATTATTTCCATAGTTGACAAAAAAAAAGGTTATTCCATAGAATAAAAGTTGAATGCATTGAGAGAACATATTTGAATTTCCTAGTGCCTTTTGATTTGTTTCAGTTCTCAGAAAATGGTATTGTAGTGCTCTTGCAGATAACAGGGCTTAGAACACCTACTTTATCCCTTATCATTACTGTGTCACCATCACTGCTACAGAAGTCACTGCTTTCATGAGACTTGAAACTGAAGTGTGGGAGCATGTCAGTTAACAAAAGGTGCACGTTTCCATTTGAAGGTACACAGGAGATAAGATAGATTGGGTGGCCTCCTCCAGTCATTTTTTATGTATTCACAGGAAAGTTTTTATTTGGAAGGAAGAGCCAAAACACATGTTCTTAATCTCCTAACCTCTCACTGAATTCAGATTTTTCTTGCAGTTGCTAGAATTACCAGAATCCCTCTAACCTATTCAGTACTAACCTGACTGAAAACAAGCTAGGGGCATGAATCGGTAATTCTGTGGAGGAGTCCTGGAAAACGGAAGTTGTGCTTATTTGAAGTAATGGGGTGAAACTTCAAGCAGGAGTAGTGGTGAACCTAGCTGTGCTGATACTTCCATCCATTACTCTTCCAGTCTGTCACTGTAGGTTGTCAATGGTTGTAGATCTTCTTCTGCAGTATATGAAACTGGTGGGCTGTTAACATAACTTGAGGCTTTTTGTGGATGAATACTAATTTTCCTTTTGGAGGCATGTTTTCCTTTCTTTTACAAAAGATTTGGTTTCCTTAGGACTATGAGGAAAGTGGTGAACGTCGGAGTCGTACAGGCTCAGGCCCCAGCGGCCGCACAGTCACGCTGCAGATGTTGCTTGCAGCGGGCATTCTAGAGCCCGGTGAGGGAACAATGGCCATCGAGTACCTGGTGAGCTTCTCACATCTCTGTGACAATAGCTAGTCGCTTTCTGTCTCTGCAATTCTTTCTCTTGGAGCACTGTCTTAATTTCAGCAGTCGTTGTGTTTTATTTTCTTAGTCTTCTGTGTCATCTTTTATTGGTCGTTTAGTTCCATTTTTGTTTCAGATTTTATGTTGTTTGCCAGTGAAAAGGAAAATCATCAGCGAATCATCTCTGCAACTTAGCTGTTGTTCATGTTGTACACTTTATTTTTATGTCAGTATATATTTGGTATCTTGTCATATCCATTTTTGTTTCAGGGTCAGAGGTTTATAGGAGATTTGCTTCCTGATGGCAAGATAAAATCACAAGAAACAGACATTGTATTCGCGTCTCCAAGTGCATGGGCAATTCACTGCAAAAGGATTATCAACCCAGAAAAGAAATCTGGTTGCGGCTGGGCATCTGTATGTCCCATTCTGTAATACTGTATACTGAACTGAAGATACAGAGAAACCAATATGCTGTAGCTAACTAAAATACTTCATTACATACAGTTCTTTATTGGAGTCAGTTGTAACACAACAACCATTATGTTATTGTGTTACAACAGACTGCAATAAAGAATTGTTAATAATAACACAACAGGGTGCACGAAATGAAAATTACAGTTACTTGTTCTCTTCTCAACCATATTATCACTGTCACTGGATCCTATCAAGTGTACCAGGGGCTCATTTCCCAGGGGTAAAGCAGCCAGGGCTCCTTCTAGTGCTGATGTTGAGAATGTATGGAGCTGTACTTCCAGTTCCTTATGTGCCTTCATAGCATAGTACTGAATTAAGAGTACAGATACCTTTACTGGCACTTATGAGTTACTGTTTATAACAATTACCCTCAAATATGTTTATAATTTATATTTTTCAAGTTACGACTTTTGAGGTTATTTTTCGTTATAGAGGGTTTATACTGTTGTATTTTGAGTTACTACACCATGTAATTTCATAGGTACCACCATTCCAGGCTAATATACTGTCTATATCTTCAGGCTGGGGGAATGTGATAGTGTAGTTCGTTGAGGCACTATGCTACAAGCTGGAAGGTCACAGGTTTGAATCCCAATGAGGTGGATTTTTTCAGTTTACCTAATCCTTCCAGCTGCACTATGGCCCTGGGGTCAACTCAGCCTGTAACAGAAATGAGTACCAGGAATCTTCCTGTGGGGGTAAAGAGTGGCAGGGGAATAAGGCTGACAACCTTACCACAATCTGTGAGCTGATTATCTAGAGAAAGTATGGGAGCCTTGACATGTCACAACCCTAAGGGTATACATGTCCTGTTACAGGGATAGCTTTACCTATATCTTTGAGGTAAAAGTGAAGGTATGTGCAGTACATTCCTCTGAAAGTTTGGTACACAGGTGTCATGACCTAGAATTTTAATTACTTTCAAGGTTATTTTTCTCTCCTAAGAAGTTTTACTTATTAAAAACCTTCTTATAGCTGAGCTCTTCTATTAAAGATTTATAAAGCTTTGTGCTGCATATGTGGAGAGCTGGATAATACAAAACAGTATTTTAGGTCATAGTGATGCTGCAGAGTGGACAGCTATTTTAAAACGCAAGAAATGGTGAATTGAAATGTTTGTTATGTGTGTAGTAGCTCTGTGTTGACCTTTCTGTCCTCTGCCCACCTACACAATGTCACAGAATCCATTTCTGATGTGGATGCATCCATGTGATGGATTCTGTTACTTCCAAGAGTATGGTGATCATGACAGTGATGTTGACACAGGGCACCTGCAGCTTAACATGGGCTCTGAAATATAGGGATATTCCCAGAGTTTTATCTTTGATAGAGGTAATGGTTTCAGTCTGTGAGCAGAAAGATTTTCACATAGAACTGACGAGTGATTGAACTCTGGACCCTGTGAATGAGAGTTCAGTATCTTGCTCCTAGTGAAATAAATTATTATTAGAAAGCTTATTTACTTTAGCAGTAGATTTTTTCAGCAGTGTAGTCTAAATATTCCTTTAAAATAACAAATAAGCTAGAAGAGGCATGTGCTTGATATGGAAACAGTGCCAACAACAACCACCAGTGAAGATTACAGTAATTTTCAAATAAAAGGATGAACATGTTTCATGAAGGTAAAGGTAAAATTGTTCCAGTGCTTTGTGCAGTGCATTCCTCAGCATGAGGTGGAGATGAGGTATCAGCTTCATAGCTGCTTTAGCCCAGGAGATAAGAGCTCTAGATACATACTGAAGAGTAGACTGGATGGGCCCCAGAGCCAGTCTGATTGTTGGAGTGAAGACATATCTTTGCTCCTGTTCAGGATCAAGTTGTAATTATTCATTTTGTAGCCAGTCAAAATAATGCCAGCTATCCTGGCTCATAAATCTATTCTGTAGAAATATATACACTCTACCATTAGAAGACTCGTACCTTACATCAATCAAGGGGCGTTATTCAGGAGGGAGCATTTTCATTGTGCCATGGAACCCAAAGAACTTGTATCAAAGTATGCTGTTATCAAATACACATCTTAAGGTAACAACAGAGACAAGTCGGCAGGTTACAATTTGCTGAACAGTTTATAGTAAAGATAAGCTGTATGTTGCAAAACCAACATTTAAGTTTTCACTGGGGAGCAGTGAATTATAACATTACAACAAGGTGCACCTTGAATTGAGGAAACTTAACCCTGAGATTACTGACTTGAAATCAGTGAAACTGATTGCTAAATAAGAAAGTCCTAAATTAAACAACATGAAATGGTGCCTCCACAAATTTTAGTTCCACTTTAGATCCATATAAGCAGGGCTTGTAAGATTATGTTGTCTTCTTAACTGAGTCAAGCAAAACTTCACAATAACGTGTTAAGGGACTTCAGTTCATTTTTTTCTTATTTGTTTAAGACCTGATACTGATATGTTGGCAGTACTTTTGAAACTATTTTCCCCCCTATATCATCTGTCACATGACAGGATAAAGAAATAAATAGTTCTCAACAGAAAATTTCAAGCAACCGAATTGTTCAAAAAGTATGTACAACCTTAAGCCAATGTTTAGTTTGTAACATAAAAATATATACCCCTGAAGATGACATTGTAGATGCTGAAATATGTTGGGTATACAGCCAAGCTACATCTTTTGTAACTGATGGTACATGATAAATGATAATAAATAAAAAGATTTAAATAAATATGTTGGAGATAGATAAACAGATTGCAGTAGATATACTTGTAGAAATAATACGATTTCAGTCTGACACTGGCATACTGTTTTCATGTGGAGAAATAATTTCACAGATATTTGAAAAAAAAAACAGGTAATTCCCACCAAAAGACTATGGGGAAGCAAATTAATTTTTCACTTGTCAGATAGGTCATGGCATAATTTTTAAACCCGCATGTAAGAAAGATAAATTGAACAAAATTGCTTCTAATTTTGAGACATTTCATTTGCGCTGCAGGTGAAATACAAGGGGAAGAAGCTGGATGCATACAAAAACACATGGTTTAAGAAGAGAAAACAAGAACAAAATAAAGAAATTGAAGTTTCAGATGGCAAGTTAATTCATTATATTTTCTTTTATTACCACAGGGTTTTTTTTTATTTCTTTTTTTTTTTTTTAGAATGGTAAGATGCTGTGATACTCATTCTTCTAGAAATTTAACAGTTCAGAAAAGGTGTTTGTTGCACGAATTAAAACTTCCATATAACAGATTTCAGAGG
The DNA here is from genome assembly GCF_002891405.2 of Cryptotermes secundus. Taxonomy (NCBI): domain Eukaryota; kingdom Metazoa; phylum Arthropoda; class Insecta; order Blattodea; family Kalotermitidae; genus Cryptotermes; species Cryptotermes secundus. The sequence goes on from NW_019720574.1 coordinate 1,591,698, forward strand.
TTCATGATGATAATATTCTGCTTGACTCCTTTAATTCAGTTTGTATTAACTATGGATGACTTCTGGAAATTCTTCATATCTGACTCTGACTTAAGTTCAACTTTGTAATGTCTAGAAATGTGAACAATAGTGAAAATTAATTAATTTACATTGTATGGAAGGGGTTAACATATGTGTTATTTAAATTTCAGATGAAGATATGGAGAAGGAGAAGGTAATGATGGCTCCAGCCCCAGTTCCTAGAATTGTAATCAAACACAATGTGATTGGCAGTCGAGCAATGAACCAGTATGTATCCTGCATCCAGTTACTGTGATATATGTGAACATTTTTATGGCAGCTGAAGTTACATCATATTTACTCGCATATTGTTCATGCCATCACATGACTTTTAAATAAAAATAAATATATATGTATATACAGGGTGTCCCAGGAGTTACTGAGGGTTCTCTATAGAATAACTTTGAAATAGGAACCCATGTCTGCAAACGTAAAATAGCAGCACTAGAGCGGCATTTAAAATCATTTCGTTTAGACTTTGCACCTCGATGTCGAACTGCATCGCATAGAGGAACAGTCATCCACCAGCACTCGTGCCATTGCCAAGATTGTGGGGACATCAAAATCAAGTGTTTGGAGAATCCTGCACGACCAACAACTTTATCTGTATCCTCCAACGCGAGTGCACGGCATAGGTCAAGCTAACTTCGTGCCACGAGTTCAATTTTGTCAGTGGATACTGAACCAGTGTTTACATCAGCCCATTTTCCTGAATCGTGTTCTTCACAGACGAAGCGCAGTTTACAAGGGATGGCTGGTTCAGCTGTCGAAACAGCCACGTTTGGGCTGACGAAAACCCCAATGTTACTGTAGTTGTTTACCACGAGGCGCAATTTTCTGTCAATGTCTGGGCAGGCATCATTGGTGATCACTTGATTGGGCCTTTCTTCCTACCACCGTTAATCAGTGGGCCCTTTTACAAAGTGTTCCTGGAACGTATCCTTCCGACTTTGCTAGAACACATGCCAGTGATTGTGCAGAGGCAAATGTGGATGCAGCATGATGGAGCGCCAGCACACTTCAGCATTGTATCATGAGACTACCTGGATGTTGTTTTTCATGGTCGTTGGATAGGAAGAGGAGGCCCAGTGCCTTGGGCACCCCAATTCCCAGACTTGACACCTCTGGACCATTTTGTCTGGGGCCATGTGAAAGCCTGATCTACGACACGCCTGTGGATAATGAATTTGAGCTGTTGGCCAGAATACTTGTTGCATGTGACGTGATCCGTGAAACACCTGGAATATTTGAAAGGGTGTGCCAAAGTTTCTTTCGATGATGTAACACATGCATTGAAAATGGAGGGCGCCAATTCCAACATCTACTCTAGCAGGTGAGTCATAAGAGTTTGGAGGAGGTAATATGCCTATGCATGCTCTTCGACATTGAGGCGCCAAGTTTAAACAAAATGATATTAAATGCCGCCCTAATGCTGCTATTTTACGTTTGTGGACATGGGTTCCTATTTCAAAGTTGTTCTATAGGGAACCCTCAGTACGCTCCTGAAGTATGGCACCAAACACCTGGGACACTCTGTATAAAGACCAATCCAGTATTCACTTTAGTATTTACGAGCAGTATAAAGCCAACTGAAATTACCGCAGTGTAATTCTTAAAAACAAACTTTATCAAAAATACCAAACTTCAGTAACTTCAAAAGTTCTGTAAAGACAACTACATATATATTAAAATACTAAACTTTACATAAGAATAGTAAGCAGTAGGCTGTTAGAGACACATTCTTGGCATAGGTGGATACTGTAATACCTACTCAAGCATAGCTTCCACTGCTGCCATCTTCTGCTCTAGTTCATAAATACTACCAACTCTGAGGCTGCTATATGTAAAGACAGAATATCAACCATTAGCCCATTTCTCTCAAACTGCTTCCCTTCAATTTTTCTGAGCAATTTTTTTATATGTTCATTTTCCACCATACATGCTACATGTTCAGTCCATCACATCCTTCTTGATATGATCCCTCACTCATAATGATTGGCAAAGATGCTAAAGCTCCTGTGTTAGATAGGGAGCCAGGACAGCACAGTCGGTATAGTGACTGGCTACAGGCTGGACAATGAGGGATTGGATTTTGAGCCCCCCTAGGGTTAAGAATGTTCTTTTCTCCCTGACATCCAGACAGGCTCTGGAGTCCACCCAACCTCATATCCAGTGGGTACGGCGGGCTCTTTCTCCAAGGGTAAAGCGGCCAGGGCGTGAAGCTGACCACTCACCTCTCCAGCTAATGCTGAGATCAAGAAAATGTGATACATTCACTCCCCCATATGCCTTCATGGCATAGTGCTTAATTAGTTAAGCACAGGGACAGCTTTTCTTTTTAGCTGTGTTAGATCCAAGCTTTTGACAGCAGTGACAAAGAAGAGTGAGTTCTTCTGGGTAGTAACACTGTCTGGTTCAGAATTTTGAACTACACAGTGCTACCACCCAGCAGAGTGCACTCTCTATAAAGCTTATCACCTCCTGTTACTTCTCTCTTAGGTTCAGGACATTATTCTCAAATAGTTTCCGTTCTTTCCTTAATGCAAGGCCAAGTTTTATACCCATGTAAAACAACAGATAAAATTATAATATTGTGTATTGTAATCTTTAAGGTCAGTTATCTGTACATACATTAATGTTGCAATCATTTTCATGTTTTATAATACATGTTAGAAACTGACATCCATATACACCATCAGGAAGTTAATGCTTTTTGTGAGCAACTTACACCATTCAGAACATCATAACATATTCACTAGTGTAGTCCAACACAGTTTAAATATTGTGCAGTAGAAGATTTACCTGTAAATGAAATTTTTAAGTTATATGACAGTTAAAACCCCCATACTATTAGAATTCACATACAAATTTTCCCGATTTATCCAAAAGAATTTGAACCACATAAAATCTGAAATTACCACAAGGAAATGGAAGACATGAATTAGTCTGAATATAGAACACATGTAGAATAAAGTAGATCCTGAGTTCTATCAAGGAGCAAGATATAAACTAATTATTTAATGGATATTATATATCTAATAATGTCAGTAAGTGTGGATAGTCTGCACCATAGCTCAAGCGGTTAGTCGCTGGCTTCCCACCGTGGCAGCCCAGGTTCAATCCCACGTCTGGTCAAGTGGAATCTGTAGTGGACAAAGTGGCAGGTTTTCTCCGAGTACTTTGGTTTCCCCTGCCAATCTTCATCCCACCAATTGCTCTACAATCACCCTCACCTATCATCTGGGGCTGGTACAATAGGCTGGAAGTGGCCGCAGTACAAGGAGCTTAGTCCCACCCCACTAGCATTAAAAAGAAAAGTGTGGATACTTTAAATTCTGCTTCACTGAAATTTTACTGCACTATTTGATTTGCAAAATGCTTGTAATTTATTAAATATTTATTCATTTGATGGAGAAAATCATTAAATTAAATGCAGTTATAAAAAAAATGAAGGGTGAATACCGAACACTGCGTCTGTACAAGATAAAAATATTACGTACAGCTCCTTCAAGTAAGATATCAAACTACGGATAGCAGAGAGCAGATAGCAGTGAAATGATGAGCTACCACCTGGCACAGGTACTAGCAAGAGCATATGACAATGGAATGAGGCACTGCTATGCATATGCATATAAGTAAGTGTGCATAAGCAAAACAAAAACAAAAAATCAGCTGACAATTGATGTCATATCTGACATAACATATAATATGCAGTTCGTATTCGTATTATGAGAGGGGGTGGGTTTCCCCATGCACTTAGACCAGTTATTGGTCCATTGTGCGTCCCCCTTTAATTTCTACTGTTGCCATAATACTGTTGCCAACGAGGTTGGCCCTTGGTACCTTGATGCTTCCCTCATCCACCAGAGGCATTGGAGACTACTTGGGCGGGAAAGGGCCTGTAATTTAGCTCAGAGGTCTCCTAGAGACATGAGGTTCTTTTACGTGCCGTAAATCTACGACACGGGACACATGGCTTAAAGTCGCTCCCGGAGGACTTGTTCCGTGAATTTTTCCGCCCTTAAAAATTCCACGACCTCCACCAGGTTTGAACCCGCGTACCTTGAGTCATGAGGTGGGAACGTTACCCCTAGACTACGAAGGCCGCTTTAATATGCAGTTAGTACATTTATGTAAAATTATTAATGTGAAAATATAAATACATCTCATTTATAATAATTCAAATTATTTCTGATATGTAAAAGTATAAGTACAGTAATATACAATAATCATTGTATTCATTAAATCCCTTTTTCACTAATCTACTAATTCAGAAATCTTGCAGGGATTGGTAGTTATAGTGAGCAGAAGCCACTTGAGTAATGAAATATAATAAAAAAATAAGGAGACAGCTATCCTAACTGAAGTTTTTGTGGTTTTCCTCAGTCTCCAGGCAAATTCCAGGATAGTACCTCAATTACATCACATGCCTGCTTCCTTCCAAGTCCTTTCCAGATCATCATTCAACTACCATCCTACCATCCAATGCAAAATAGTCTTGATACTAGAAAAGCATCCGTAACCCAAGAGAAAGGAAAGGTGAGAAGAGATCTTTAAACACCAAGAATATGATAGTATGGGTGTGGAGCAGGTGAATGAATGTATTGAAAAATGCTGAATATTTCTTTGTTGGCAGTGACCCCAATACGCTTATTGAAAGTACTGCATTTTCATCCATGGGCAAGATTCAGCCATTTCTATTGTCCATGTCAACAAATGCCGTGCTGGTGATGGACTTCCACTGTCACTTAACAACATCAGAAGTTGTTGGCTATCTTGCAGGCCATTGGGATGTTAATGCACACAGTAAGTTTAAAAAAAATACTTCTGAATGCTTAATAGAGCATGCTGTGTTTGCAGTAGTGCAGTTATACCAGAAGTAATTAGTTCTTCTGCCTTAGGTAAGTTCCTTCCCTTTGCATTTCATGGTCTCTTTTAAAAACTAATAAAATTAGTCAGAGGTGTGGTGGTATGAATTTTACCATCTTCTGGGAGTGCCTATGCCAGAGTGTGGCCTACTCTTCTACCCTGAAGATGGCAGGAGCAGGTTACTACAAATCAGTGGTAATGATCTATCAGATTCCTTGATGCCATATCCCAGAGAACAGCAGTCTTCATTGTCACTGCCATATGAAGCTCATATCTCACATGTGATATGGTTAGTTCCTGGGCTTCAGAGCACAACATTTAGGAAACTGTTTTCATCCTTAGACAGAAAAGTTGGGAGGTATCTACACAGTTGCAACATTATCACTAGGCCACTGAGCAAGATCTCCCACCTTGATAACATCGCTTTATAGATGCAGCTCTATAAATCTCTCATTTTCATGTCCCTTTTCCTATTACTTGAACACAGTAATGAAATTTCACAACATGAACTCTTGATGACCACTCTTTATTTCCTGTATTTGTCATAGACCTTGCAATCACACATGCATTTCCATGCCGTTCGCGACTTGCGGACCGAGAATTGGCTCCACTGGTAGAAGCAGATATTTGCCGTGCCATCGAGCAGCGACACTTAACTTTGGTGGGGTGGTACCATTCTCATCCATTCGCTGCTGCCACACCAACGCTTCGTGACATTGATGCACAACTTGACTACCAGATCAGGATGAAAGGCAACAGTGATGCCAGTTATACACCTTGTGTTGGTGTTATATGCTGTGGGTATTACACAAACTTGTGGCTTTTATTATTGTATCTGTCTTGAATGTAAAAGAATCACAGATTAAATTCTGTGGTTAGTTTTCTGCTTTCTGGATTTCTGAGTTTCTTCACTTCTTTTTATTCCTTTCTTCATAAATTTTTCAATTCTTTAATTGCTCTGTATTTTTCAGTGCTGCTCGAATAAAAAATTACCGATTTTCTTAAAAACAAGTCATACAAAACAACTGTTAGATGACATAAAATACTACCCACTACATTTTCCCCACTCAAGGTAGTATACATAAGAAACCATCCAAGAAAGAATAACTGTAATTATTACAGTTATTACCAGTATTTCTTGTCTATGAATTTAAAAAATTACAATTCTTATATTGTACTTCTTATACCACCAACAGAACTACCTGATATTGGTGATTTCTGGTACTTTCACAAGCCTCTAGATGTCCCCTTCAGCTTCTCCAGTTTTCTAAAACACATGATATTGCAATATCACTTAAAGATGGCAGCAGAAGCTAGCTGTCCATTACATTTTGAGTAAAAGTACTACTGCAGCGACCATGAGACGGTTTAGGTTTCGTTATGGATATGAATGGATTAAGATCTACAAATATTACTTGAAGCAATGGTAATACAGTATTTAATGTAAACAAATAATTTCCTGTTGTGTAGTGTTATTTCTGCAGTGTAATTAGCTTTACAGCTGTAGAATTATGTGAACAATACATGAAAATGTATGTACACTTTTTTCACTTTTGATGAAGACTGCTCTTTTGGATTGTCCCAATTTTTTAATTCCATTTCATTTTAGAAATTGCCTATATTTCCACCATCAGGTGGAGGTACTCTCAAACAATGGGGGCCAACAGAATAGGTTTCTTATTCGGCTGATGATGAAAATAGACTAATTTCTTAAACTTAATTGATTTCAAAAACTAGGATGATGATCAAAGTTCAGGTATCAAGATCATGGTCTTTTGGGATATGATGCCATGTAGTTTGGTAGATAGGTACCAACATTTTGGAGGGCCTGTTGTATCTTCAGGGTGGAAGAGCCAATAGGTTCCTCATATATACTGGTATCTGTCTATGAAAATACATGGCATCAGATCCCAGAAGACCCTCTCTCAGTACATACCGCCATGAGAACCTCAAGTCACCGAAAGAATATTTATTTCAATGTGTCATAATTATTTACTTACTTACTTACGGAGCTGAGCTTATCTAGAGCACACGTATCAAAGATAAGCAGCGGCACGCACACAGGGAGCCTACACAGAATAATACCTGAATGGTGCTGAAAGCAAGAAGTAGCCGCTGCAGCACTGTAGACCTAGAGCAGGTATCCCTGTGTATTTTGAATTTTAAATTTTAAAATTAAAAAAAAAAATTAAATTTAAATTGAAGATTTTATACAAATCTGACAAATATCAGCAGGGGGATTTTGATATATTGGGACCTGTTAACAATGGAGAAATGAACACTTAAAGCTGGTGTTTTTAAATTTTAAACTACATGTAGTGTAACAGCTATGTGAGAGTACACACCTGATGATGGCCATTTATGGCCGAAACATGTAGTGTAGAAGAAAAGAAGACAAAAGAACTACAATAAATTGTTGCACTTGGATGGAGTTTGTGTCATACACACTGAAACTCGAATGAAGAGTATAATACATTCCCTCAAAATAAAAAAAAAACTCTTCAGGTTATGATGGAATAGCAAGTAAAAATTTTAAAAGTTTGTGCATCTCTAATCAGTAGCCCATTAACTCACATCTGTAATCACTCACTATCCACAGGAATCTTTCCTGATCAACTTAAGATTTCAATAGTAATACCACTATATAAAAGAAGAGGACAAGACTAATATGTCAAACTACAGGCCAATTTCACTGCTAACGACTTTCTCTAAAGTACTTGAAAAAGTTATGCACGATAGGTTAAGCCATTATTTTCAGAAGTAGAGCATGCTATGCAGTTAGATTCATGTTACATATTAGTAACATTGACACTCTCAAATCGATCTATTTTTCTTACTTTCACTCTTTAATGACGTATGGAATAATTTTCTGGGGTAATTTATCTGACAGTAGAAAGGTATTTAGGCTGCGCCATAGCTCAAGCGGTTAGTCACTGGCTTCCCACTGTGGTGGCCCAGGTTCGATCCCAGGTCTGGTCAAGTGGGATTTGTGGTGGACAAAGTGGCACTGGGGCAGGTTTTCTCTGAGTACTTTGGTTTGCCCTGCCAATCTTCATTCCACCAAATTCTTCATCATCATAATCACCCAGGGCAGGCTACAATAGGCCAGTCGGTGGCCACCGTGCCGAGTGGACCCAGTTGGACTCCACCTCCCACTAAGCAAATTAAAAAAGAAATACAATAGTACCATGAATCCTTTCTTTATGTGTTATTCAGAGCGTCTGGTCCTAAATATTAATGGAAAAACATATTATATGTGTGAAATAAAAGCAGATTGCGTAATATTCTCTTCAACTGAAGTAATAGGGATTGGCTTGGCATTGCTCCACACACACACTGTGACTTCATGCAGGAAAAGACTTGGAAAGTTACCACACTACAAGATGTTTGTAGCAAAATGCCTTCTTTCATTTAATGTATGTAATAGTTTATTGTATTGACATTTAGGACCAGAGTGTTATTGTATTAATTAACCTCATGCTGAGTAGTGTTGTAATATCATACAGCTCCATACAATCATGACTCCCCAAGCCTGGAGTCATCCGTTGTGAGTTATTGGGTGATGCCTCCCCCTGAGACCAAGCCTCATGAGTATGGGAAACCAATGCTAATGAGCTACAGTGTGATCCAAGACCAGTTTCTGTCACAGGATGCTCTTAATGAAATGGTAGGTATTTTGACTCCAGTGTCATTTTCTTCTTTTGATTTGTAATGATGAAATGAATAAACAGAAGATTATATATATATATTTGAGTCATAACTGTTTGTGAGCATATCTTCATGGGCTTGAATTTGTGCTGGCTACAAACAGAAAAATGGTAGTATGGACTGGCAGAATGAGAACAATAAGGTTGTCATTGTTCACTGCTTTGTGAAACAGTGCCCTAACAAGATCAAGCTTTGTTTCATTGGAGTGGTACAACCCTAAATAATGGGAGCAGAAGGTCTACTGAGAGCTGCAATGAAAACCTGTCAGTTGTCCTGCATATCTGAGGCGTTAAGTTTTGTAACAGTCTGCTTTTGGTGTGATCACTCATATTTGGCAGTTGAGTTGCCCCTTGAAGTAGTCCCTGAATTGAAACAAGTGTTGAGCAGTATTAGTAGCTCAGAAAATTGTTTCTAAAGAGGTCCTTGAAAACTGAAAATTCTGCACCAACTTTTCCTGGAATGCCAAGCTAAACATGAGAGATCTAATTGTTATCACCATGCATCATTTCTTATTTGGGCATCACAAATATGTGGATACAATTGATTGATTCAGCTAGCAAAATGAGATGTGAAAAGTATGTCATAAAGTTATGTTTAAGATATAGAACCCGTCACTGCAGCAAATTATATTAACAGGCTTAGGGCAGACATGACATTTGTACTCCAAAACTATAAATACTATTACAAAATAGCAATTTGTACTGCCTCACATATTATTCATGAGTGACAATGCTCTGCAGAAGCTTAATATCAGTAGCACTTTATTGAATTGAATTGAATTTATTTACATTCTATAAATCCTAAGCAGGTTAGTACCTTTGGATACAGAACAAGTCAAAAGGTTACATACATAAGTACAGGCAATTTTAGCTTAAAAATTAATATAACTTAATTTTACATCATTCTCTATTTACATTGAAGTATTCATCTAAAGAGTAGAAGGAATGAGCATGTAGATAATTCTTTAACTCTGATTTAAACTTTTTAGTATCATTGCCCAAGTTTTTAATACTTTGTGGCAGATTGTTGAACACTTTTATGCCAGTAAAGTAGACTCCTTTTTGATATACTGATAAAGTTGATGAGGGTAGGTGGAAGTTATATTTTTGTCTAGTATTCATGTTATAGACATCAGAATTTAATTTGAATTTATCTTTGTTGTAAACAACAAATAAGAGAAGCGATAATATATATTGCGCTTGGTGGTAAAGAAGAGTAACTGATATCTTTCAATAACATTAATGAAGATGATATACCTATAAATGAGGACACATTATCACAGAAGAATGATAAGAAACACAATGTACTACATCAGTATGTACAACTGAAAGACAGTTGTGGTCTGCAATTAGAGCAGAGGTTTTAGCACCATGTATAAACTTCCCCCATTTAGGACTATATACTGAAGAGGATGACACTGTTTCAACCCAGGGCCTTCTTAGTGTTCGCATCCTTTAGCCTGATCTTCATTTTTAAAATATATTGGCTGAAACGTTGCTCCAGTTTCCTATCTTACTGCTTCATTCCTTTACCAGTCATATAATGTTTTGCATATTTTATTTCATTAACAGAAACGGTGTGTGAATTTCTACCAGAATGAAAGGGATTTTGTCAAGTTCAGTGAGAAATTTAAGGGCAACATTACTTACCTCGACAAGTTAAAGGTACAGATCTTTAATGTCTTATTTGTATAAATATTGGACCGTTTTCTTTTTAGGAAGAATGCCATCTTCTGGGATGTGGCGCTGTGCAGATCTTGTGTGGAACATCAGTTCACACAAAACCTACACAGTGCCACATCCCAGAAGACGGCATTCTTCATAGTCACCGCCGTGAAGACCTCAGATCTAGATCTAAAATTTTTTGTAGGATTTGCCTATCTCTTAATTATCTGTAAAAATAACACCAAACATAACCATAAATATGTATTTGCACCTGCTAATGAAGATGTCAGTAGTTAACTGTTTTACATTCAAATCAAAGTAGTAGCAGTATGCCAAATAACTGAGGGCAATTTCTTGGAATGTACTAGACAAATCGTGTCATTATAAATCAAATTCTAAAGCTAATGTCAAAATAATATGACAGTCAAATGATTGATAATGTAATCTAAATATTTAAGCTGTGGCTCATTACAGCAATATAGATGTTTAGTATCCAGGCATCTGGAATTCTCATGCAATATCAGATATAAATTTACCATTTGTATGAAGTTACTTAAAAAAGTTGTAATGTGCATATGTTCACCTGACACGCAGTATTTCTTCCAGCCACCACTAATAGTGCTGCATATTATCCTTCTCACACAGATGCCATTACAATAGAGGCTAGTTCAATTTCTGTTCACATTACTGTAAATCTGAATGAAATCTTACACCTCTTAATCCACTGTGTCACCTAAGAAGACTCCCACACTAGAATTAAAGTGAAAACTTGTGTTTTGACTTTATACTGGGTTTCTGTAAGAGATTTTTTTAGGCAACTGGCAGATTCATGTAACTGTCTCATCTCATTCCCCATACACGCTAGACACGTGGGAGTTTATTGTTACTTCATTATCATAGCGGCCTCCGTAGTCTAGAGGTAACATTCCCACCTCATGACTCGTGGTATGCGGGTTCAAATATCCGGCGGAGGTTGTCGAATTTCTAAGGGCGGAAAATTTCAGGGAACAAGCCTCTGGGAGGGACTTTAAACTCTGTGTCCCGTATCGTAACTTTACGGCACGTAAAAGAACCTCATATCCCCAAAGGGAATCACTGAGCCAAATTCCAGGACGTTTCCCGCCCAACAATAGTCTCTAAGGCCTCTGATAGAGGGGGGAAGCATTATAGATACCGCTAAGCAAGTGACCGAACTCGCTTGCTCGGCGGGACTGATGGTACGCACCATTTATCGGTAGGGTATAGAGACTGGTAGAATATCATAGAGGGAAGCACAATAGATCAAACTGGTCGCGGTGCATGGGGAAACCCACCCTCTCTAAATAACTAACTAACTAACTACCTCATATCATGTGTAAAAAGTCCTCTTGGCTTCTGGTTTACTCAAATTAACTATTTGAATATCAAATGTAGCTTATAATTTGATAGTAGTTATGAAAAATTACACTGACACTAGCTACAACTCATTTGTGTCAATTATTCTTGACAGAAGCTCAACCTAACCATAATTTGTCATCAGATTCAGAGAAATTTAGGAGTCATCTAATTTGTTGATAGTAATGCTTCATGATCGCCGATAGCCCTTCACATGAATTATGCACTTACATTCTTGGATTCAAAACTGTTGGAAAGCATACAAGAATTACAGGATATGTAAAAATGGTATTTAATGTTATACAAGTTAATGTTTTATTCTTTAATACATAGTTTTCATTTTTTTTACTTTAATTCCCTTTCTAATCCACTCTTAATTTACTATATTATTCAATTTCAGACTACACTTACATCGAAGTTCCCTCGAGACCAAAGTGATGGAATTCTCTGGGGTTTCATTTGTGAAATGGTTTGCCCAAGGTCAGGTAATACTGAGAATGGAAACAGAGTTTTTAGCCCACCAGAAATCCCAGTTGCTGTAAGTACAACACAAGCACCATTGGAACGTGTCAATCTGCTGGTACCGAACATTGTTCCGAGCTCCATCAAGCCTGTGAACGCCAACAACACTAGCAGTACTAGCACCAGTACCTCATCGTCTGTGACAGTTGGAATGGGTCCATCAGGAGGACTCATGATGGGTTCTGACATTGCCAATGCATTATTTGCAACTGGAAAGTTTCCTTCACCATCGTCCCTCATGGGGCTCGCTGGTGATCCAGGACGTGCCAGTCTTGCCATGAGTAACATGTTCATCTCTCCAATTGGTTTCAAAATGGATCAGATTAGTATCCTTAAACCCATTGCTATATCCACCACAGCTACGCCAACCACCCCTACTTCTAGTTGTAATAACAATATTAGCAGTATCACAAATAATCCAGTTCCTGGCTCCTCCAAAATTGCAGATGTTACATCTCCCAGTGTAAAAGTGACTCAGACTGATATGGGGAACTTCACGCTACCAGAAAGTCTCGATAAGAACCGTACAAAAACAAGTGGACAAGTGCTTTAAAAGAGAAAGCAGAGAACCTCATAAATAAACTTATTGCACTTCTGAGTACTCATTTTTATTGAGAAAGGCACCTTAATTACCCAGATATAAAATGATCCCCCTTGTCAAAACTTAAGTTCACAGTAATATATATTTTTAAGTCATAATTACATCACACCACTTTAAAAACATGCATTACTCTAGATCAAGGCTGTCCAACTACATTGAGGAACCGCAATTACCTCATAGGCACCTACTGATAATGCTGCTTTATAAAAATATATTTTTTTCCCTTACCCCAATACAAATATCTGACTTGCAATGTTCAGCTCTGTCATGCACAAGCACACAAAAGAGAACTGGATCCATAAGGTTCAAATGATTTATTTAAATCTAATATACAGGGTGAATCATATAGAACTGGCCCGATGAATTTGCTAATAATTCCGCAGGTGATGCATATAACCGCTCACAATTGCAACATAATAAACCGTGGGCCGTGCTGAGTTGGTGTGCACATGATCCGGCAAGTGGCAGCCCTTACGCTGCAAGGTCAAGGACAATGCCGAAACGTGTCTGCAGTGGGCAGGCGACAGTCATGGAGTACACTGTTGAACAGCGAGTGTTTCTAATGCCTACTTGAAAATGGCGGACACTTTCAACGCCTGCTCTGATCACGGCACACAATCCAAGATAAGATATGTGTAAATTACTTTAATATCTGTATGGTATATTTTATATTACACCTCATTTCGTCGGGCCGGTTCTATATGAATCACCCTGTACTATGATGTTGCACTTTAAAAAAGAAGTTAATCCAAGCATCTTCAAAACATGTAATATTGGCAGNTGTTGCATATGATCATGGAGTTATACTAATTCCATAATTTTCAGAATTATTTATTAGGTTCCATGTGATATCAGTTGAATTATTGCCTAGAATGTTTAGTAAGCACTTTTTGTAAAGCTTTTCAACAAGATTGGCCACCAGTTTCTTGAAGAGGATGAAAGCATTGACATTGGGGTGGGAGAGAGTCGGACACTCTTACGGGCATTACAAATCCAACTGGCAGGCCATGAGTTGGATAGCCCTGCTGTAGATGATCCTCCTTTTTCCAATTTACAGAGTTGAACACATCTGTATTACACTTCATTATATTGAGGGTTTCTTTGCATTGAAGAGTTGTTAGTCCCCTACTCAACCCTCAAACTGGAGGACCACTCCTTGTGGGCTGTCTGTGACTACTTCTTCAGTATGTTCACAGGTGCTCTCCATATATGATGGTCATGTCCGTCTGTAACCTGGGGATGCCACAACATGGAAACCCTTACCATGGTTCTAGTGAACATGGTAATGAACTTGTGGGTTCCATAAAAGACATGGAATTTACTGAGTAGCTTTCTCAGTGACTCTTCTCCATTAAGTTATCTTCCCTATAATAAGATGAAATTGCTTCTGACTGCTTCCTGATGTGGCACTTGGAGGCATTCTTCATTAACACTGCATTCTGCTGAGTTACTAAACTGTGCAGATCACATCACTCAACAGATGGCAGAAGGAACTGCTTCAAGCAGTCTTCACATTTTATGTAAAAATACACTTGCTGTGGCAATGGCTTATAGTATGAGAACATATAGGCACACTTATGAATACAGACAGTTTAAGGAGAACTCTCACCTTATATCCAAGTAAACAGAGTGAACATCCAAAGAGGTAACTGAAAAGAACTAAGATGAGCCAGACTGTAGACCCCTCAACATATATGAAGATTTAACACTGTGCTCATTCAGTAGATATAAGTAATATTGACAGATGTTAGCTGAAAGGTGTTGCAGACATTCATGTTGTTTATTTATGTTCTTTGTGAATGTATTTTTTTAGAGATTTTAAGCAAAAATAGTTACTAAATTAAAATGAATCAATTGCATAGTTTGCAGACTTGTACAAACCACTTTCTGAATTTAAAAATGGAATGAATATTTCAGAAATGAACAAGAAGTTTTAAATGGCTTAAAATGTTTTACTTAAGCATAGTGTAACTTATGTGCTATATATATATATTCTGAAAATAACAGCAAATGCAATGAAGGAATATCAATGAGCATCTTCTCTGGG